>NW_028301577.1:322500-622500 GCF_042242905.1 Orbicella faveolata
CCTGGCTACTCTTTCAGTCTTAAAGTGAAGTGGGGCTATATTTCGGCCCAGAAGCTCGAAAGTGAACGTTCAAAAAGTTTGGCTGTGTCCATTTCACTGAAAACCAAGGCCATCAGGAATTAGTTTAGAGTGCCCAGGACTGGGAATTATCTCCCAAGTTCCGGGAAATCGAGCCGAAGTAGCCCAAAATCACGATGCGCGTAAGGCGGTCTCGGCTAGTCTTTCAGTCTTAAAGTGAAGTAGGGCTATGCTTCGGCCCAGAAGCTCAAAAGTGAGCCTTCAAAAAGTTGTGCTGTGTCCATTTCACTGCAAACCGAGGAAATCAGGAGTTACTTTAGAGTCCCCGGTACCGGAAAATATCCCCCATTTCCCGGGAAATCGAGCCAAAGTTGGTCAAAATCACGATGCGCGTAAGGCGGTCCCGGTTACTCTTTCATTCTTAAAGTGAACTGGGGCAATATTTCCCCCCAGAAGCTCGAAAGTGAGCGTTCAAAAAGTTGTGCTGTGTCCATTTCACTCCAGAGCAAGGCCATCAGGAGTTACTTTAGAGTCCGCGGGACTGGAAAATATCCCCCAAGTTCCGGGAAATCGAGCCGAAGTTGGTCAAACTTACGATGCGCGTAAGGCGGTCTCGGCTACTCTTTCACTCTTAAAGTGAAGTGGAGCTATATTTCGGCCCAGAAGCTCAAAAGTAAGCGTTCAAAAAGTTGTGCTGTGTCCATTTTACTGCAGACCAAGGACGTCGGGGGTCAGTTTATAGTGCCCGGGACTGGAAAATATCCTCCAAGTTCCGGGAAATTTAACCGAAGTTGGTCAAAATCACGACGCGCGTACGGCGGTCTCGGCTACTCTTTCAGTCTTAAAGTGAATTGGGGCAATATTTCGGCCCAGAAGCTCGAAACTGAGTGTTTAAAGAGTTTTGCTGTCTCCATTTCACTGCAAAACAAGGCCATCACGACTTAGTTTAGCGTCAAAGGAACTGGAAATATCCCCCAAGTTACGGGAAATCCACCCGAAGTTACTCAAAATCACCATGCGCTTAAGGGGGTCTCGGCTACTCTTTCAGTCTTAAGGCAAAGTAGGCTTAGATTTAACTCCAGAAGTTCGAAAGTAAGGGTTCAAAAATTTTTGTGTCTATTTCACTCACATCTTAGACAATCAGGAGTGAGTTTAGAGACTTTGGGACTGGAAAATATCTCCCAAGTTTCGCCAGATCGAGCCGAAGGTCCTCAAAATCACAATGCGCGTAAGGCGCTCCCGCCTACTCTTTCAGTCTTAAAAAGAAGTAGGGCTATATTTCGGCCAGCAAGCTCGAAAGTGCGCGTTCAAAAAGTGTTCCTGTGTCCATTTCACTGGAAACCAAGGCCATCAGGAGTTAGTTTAGAGTCCCCGGGACTGGAAAATTTCCCCCTATTTCCGGGAAATCGAGCCGAAGTATCCCAAAATCACGATGCGCGTAAGGCGGTCTCGGCTACTCTTTCAGTCTTAAAGTTAAGTGGGGCTTTATTTCGAGCCATAAGCTAGAAAGTGAGCGTTCAAAAAGTTTTGCCGTGTCCATTTAACTGCAAACTAAGGCTATCGGAAGTTAGTTTAGCTTCCCCGGGAATTGAAAATATTCGCCAACTTCTGGGAAATCGAGCCGAAGTTGGTCAAAATTACGATGCGCGTAAGGCGGTCTCGGCTACTCTTTCAGTCTTAAAGTGAAGTAGGGCTATATTTCGGCCCAGAAGCTCGAAAGTGAACCTTTAAAAAGTTACGCTTTGTGCATTTAACTGCAAACCAAGGACATCAGGAGTTAGTTTAAGGTCCCCCGGACTGGAAAATATCCCCCTAGTTGCGGGAAATCGAGCTGAACTGGGTCAAAATCACCATGCTCGTAAGGAGGTCTCGGCTACTATTTCAGTCTTAAAGTGAAGTACGGTTGTATTTCGGCCCAGAAGCTCGAAACTGAGCGTTCAAAAAGTTTTCCTGCGTCCATTTCACATCAAACCAAGGCCATCAGGAGTTAGTTTAGAGTCCCCGGGACTTGAAAATATCGCCAAAATTCTAGAAAATCAAGCGGAAGTTGCTCAAAATCACGATGCGCGTAAGGCGCTCTCCCCTATTCTTTCAGTCTTAAAGTGAAGTGGGGCTATATTTCATCCCAGAAGCTCGAAAACAAGCGTTCAAAAAGTGTTACCTTGTTCATTTCACTGCAAACCAAGGCCATCAGGTGTTAGTTTAGACTACTCGGGACTGGAAAATATCGGCCAAGTTCGGGGAAATCGAGCCGAATTTTGTCAAAACCACGATGCGCGTAAGGCGGTCTCGGCTACTCTTTGATTCTTAAAGTGAACTGGGGCTATATTTCGGCCGAGAAGCTAGAAAGTGAAAGTTCAAAAAGTTTATCTCTCTCAACTTAACTGAAAACCAAGGCCATCATGAGTTAGTTTGGAGTCCGCGGGACTAAAAAATATCTCTTACGTTCTGGCAACTCAAGCCGAAGTTTGTCAAAATCACGATGCGTCTAAGGCGGTCTCGGCTACTGTTTTAGTCTTAAAGTGAAGTCGGGCTATATTTCGGCCCAGAATTTCGAAAGTAAGCGTTCAAAAAAATTTGCTGTGTCCATTTCACTGCAGACCAAGGCCATCAGGGGTTAGTTTAGAGTCCTTGGAACTTAAATATATCCCCGAAGTTTCGGGAAATCGAGCCGAAGTTTGTCAAAATCACGATGCGCGTAAGACGGTCTCGGCTACTCTTTCAGTCTTAAACTGATGTGGGGCTATATTTCGGCTCAGAAGCCCAAAAGGGAGCGTTGAAAAAGTTTTGCTCTCTCCATTTCAATGCAAACCAAGGCAATCAGGAGTTACCTTAGAGTCCCCGGTAGCGGAAAATATTCCCCATTTCCTGGGAAATCGAGCCAAAGTTGGTCAAAATCACGATGCGCGTAAGGCGGTCTCGGCTATTCTTTCATTCTTAAAGTGAACTCGGGCTATATTTCGGCCCAGAAGCTCGAAAGTGAAAGTTCAAAAAGTTTTGCTGTGTCCATTTCACCGCGAACCAAGCCAGATCAGGAGATAGTTTAAAGTCTCCGGGACATCAAAATATCCCCCAAGTTCCGGGAAATCGAGCCAAAGTTTGTCAAAATCACGATGCGCGTAAAGCAGTCTCGGCTACTCTTTTAGTCTTAAAGTGACGTGGCTGTATATTTTGGCCCAGAAGCTCGAAAGTGAGCCTTCAAAAAGTTATGCTGTGCCCATTTCACTGCAAAGCAAGGCCCTCAGGAAGTAATTTACAGTCCCAAGAACTGGAAAATATCCTCCAAGTTCCGCCAAATCGAGACGAAGTTGGTCAAAATAACGATTCGCGTAAGGCCGTCTCGGCTACTCTTTGAGTCTGAAAGTGAAGTAGGGCTATATTTCGGTCCAGAAGCTCGAAAGTGAGCGTTCAAAACGTTTTCCTCTCTCAATTTCACTGAAAACCACGGCCATCATGAGTTAGTTTAGAGTCCCCGGGAGTAGAAAATATCTTTTAAGTTCTGGCAACTCAAGCCGAAGTTGGTCAAAATCACGATGCGCCTAAGGCGGCCTCGGCTACTCTTTCAGTCTTAAAGTGAAGTGGGGCTCTATTTCGGCCCAGAAGCTCCAAAGTGAGCGCTGCAAAAAATTTGCTGTGTCCATTTCACTGCAAACCAAGGCCATCAGGAGTTAGTTTAGAGTCCCCGGGACTGCAATATATTTCCCAAGTTCCGGAAAATCGAGAAGACGTTGGTCAAAATCACGATGCGCGCAAGACGATCTTGGCTAGTCTTTCAGTCTTAAAGTGAAGTGGGGCTATATTTCGGCCCAGAAGCTCAAAAGTGAGCTTCAAAAAGTTTTGCTGTATCCATTTCAATGCAAACGAAGGCCATCAGGGGTTACTTAAGAGTCTTCGGGACTGGAAAATATCCCCCCAAGTTCAGGGAAATTTAGCCGAAGTTGGTCAAAATCACGGTGCGCGTTAGGTGGTCTCGCTTACTGTTTCAGTCTTAAAGTGAAGTGAGGCTTTATTCCTGCCCAGGAGCTTGAAAGTGAGCGTTCAAAAAGTTTCCCTGTGTTTATTTGACTGCAAACCAAAGCCATCAGGAGCTAGTTTAGAGTCCCCGGGACTGGAAAATATCCCCCAACTTCCGGGAAATCGAGCCGAAGTTGGTCAAAATCACGATTTGCGTAAGGTAGTGTCGGCTACTCTTTCAGTCTTAGAGTGAAGTGGGACTATATTTCGGGCGAGAAGCCCGAAAGTGAGCGTTCAAAAAGTCTTGCTGTGTTCATTTCACTGCAAACCAAGGCCATCAGGAGTTAGTTTAGAGTGCCCAGGACTGGGAATTATCTCCCAAGTTCCGGGAAATCGAGCCGAAGTAGCCCAAAATCACGATGCGCGTAAGGCGGTCTCGGCTAGTCTTTCAGTCTTAAAGTGAAGTAGGGCTATGCTTCGGCCCAGAAGCTCAAAAGTGAGCCTTCAAAAAGTTGTGCTGTGTCCATTTCACTGCAAACCGAGGAAATCAGGAGTTACTTTAGAGTCCCCGGTACCGGAAAATATCCCCCATTTCCCGGGAAATCGAGCCAAAGTTGGTCAAAATCACGATGCGCGTAAGGCGGTCCCGGTTACTCTTTCATTCTTAAAGTGAACTGGGGCAATATTTCCCCCCAGAAGCTCGAAAGTGAGCGTTCAAAAAGTTGTGCTGTGTCCATTTCACTCCAGAGCAAGGCCATCAGGAGTTACTTTAGAGTCCGCGGGACTGGAAAATATCCCCCAAGTTCCGGGAAATCGAGCCGAAGTTGGTCAAACTTACGATGCGCGTAAGGCGGTCTCGGCTACTCTTTCACTCTTAAAGTGAAGTGGAGCTATATTTCGGCCCAGAAGCTCAAAAGTAAGCGTTCAAAAAGTTGTGCTGTGTCCATTTTACTGCAGACCAAGGACGTCGGGGGTCAGTTTATAGTGCCCGGGACTGGAAAATATCCTCCAAGTTCCGGGAAATTTAACCGAAGTTGGTCAAAATCACGACGCGCGTACGGCGGTCTCGGCTACTCTTTCAGTCTTAAAGTGAATTGGGGCAATATTTCGGCCCAGAAGCTCGAAACTGAGTGTTTAAAGAGTTTTGCTGTCTCCATTTCACTGCAAAACAAGGCCATCACGACTTAGTTTAGCGTCAAAGGAACTGGAAATATCCCCCAAGTTACGGGAAATCCACCCGAAGTTACTCAAAATCACCATGCGCTTAAGGGGGTCTCGGCTACTCTTTCAGTCTTAAGGCAAAGTAGGCTTAGATTTAACTCCAGAAGTTCGAAAGTAAGGGTTCAAAAATTTTTGTGTCTATTTCACTCACATCTTAGACAATCAGGAGTGAGTTTAGAGACTTTGGGACTGGAAAATATCTCCCAAGTTTCGCCAGATCGAGCCGAAGGTCCTCAAAATCACAATGCGCGTAAGGCGCTCCCGCCTACTCTTTCAGTCTTAAAAAGAAGTAGGGCTATATTTCGGCCAGCAAGCTCGAAAGTGCGCGTTCAAAAAGTGTTCCTGTGTCCATTTCACTGGAAACCAAGGCCATCAGGAGTTAGTTTAGAGTCCCCGGGACTGGAAAATTTCCCCCTATTTCCGGGAAATCGAGCCGAAGTATCCCAAAATCACGATGCGCGTAAGGCGGTCTCGGCTACTCTTTCAGTCTTAAAGTTAAGTGGGGCTTTATTTCGAGCCATAAGCTAGAAAGTGAGCGTTCAAAAAGTTTTGCCGTGTCCATTTAACTGCAAACTAAGGCTATCGGAAGTTAGTTTAGCTTCCCCGGGAATTGAAAATATTCGCCAACTTCTGGGAAATCGAGCCGAAGTTGGTCAAAATTACGATGCGCGTAAGGCGGTCTCGGCTACTCTTTCAGTCTTAAAGTGAAGTAGGGCTATATTTCGGCCCAGAAGCTCGAAAGTGAACCTTTAAAAAGTTACGCTTTGTGCATTTAACTGCAAACCAAGGACATCAGGAGTTAGTTTAAGGTCCCCCGGACTGGAAAATATCCCCCTAGTTGCGGGAAATCGAGCTGAACTGGGTCAAAATCACCATGCTCGTAAGGAGGTCTCGGCTACTATTTCAGTCTTAAAGTGAAGTACGGTTGTATTTCGGCCCAGAAGCTCGAAACTGAGCGTTCAAAAAGTTTTCCTGCGTCCATTTCACATCAAACCAAGGCCATCAGGAGTTAGTTTAGAGTCCCCGGGACTTGAAAATATCGCCAAAATTCTAGAAAATCAAGCGGAAGTTGCTCAAAATCACGATGCGCGTAAGGCGCTCTCCCCTATTCTTTCAGTCTTAAAGTGAAGTGGGGCTATATTTCATCCCAGAAGCTCGAAAACAAGCGTTCAAAAAGTGTTACCTTGTTCATTTCACTGCAAACCAAGGCCATCAGGTGTTAGTTTAGACTACTCGGGACTGGAAAATATCGGCCAAGTTCGGGGAAATCGAGCCGAATTTTGTCAAAACCACGATGCGCGTAAGGCGGTCTCGGCTACTCTTTGATTCTTAAAGTGAACTGGGGCTATATTTCGGCCGAGAAGCTAGAAAGTGAAAGTTCAAAAAGTTTATCTCTCTCAACTTAACTGAAAACCAAGGCCATCATGAGTTAGTTTGGAGTCCGCGGGACTAAAAAATATCTCTTACGTTCTGGCAACTCAAGCCGAAGTTTGTCAAAATCACGATGCGTCTAAGGCGGTCTCGGCTACTGTTTTAGTCTTAAAGTGAAGTCGGGCTATATTTCGGCCCAGAATTTCGAAAGTAAGCGTTCAAAAAAATTTGCTGTGTCCATTTCACTGCAGACCAAGGCCATCAGGGGTTAGTTTAGAGTCCTTGGAACTTAAATATATCCCCGAAGTTTCGGGAAATCGAGCCGAAGTTTGTCAAAATCACGATGCGCGTAAGACGGTCTCGGCTACTCTTTCAGTCTTAAACTGATGTGGGGCTATATTTCGGCTCAGAAGCCCAAAAGGGAGCGTTGAAAAAGTTTTGCTCTCTCCATTTCAATGCAAACCAAGGCAATCAGGAGTTACCTTAGAGTCCCCGGTAGCGGAAAATATTCCCCATTTCCTGGGAAATCGAGCCAAAGTTGGTCAAAATCACGATGCGCGTAAGGCGGTCTCGGCTATTCTTTCATTCTTAAAGTGAACTCGGGCTATATTTCGGCCCAGAAGCTCGAAAGTGAAAGTTCAAAAAGTTTTGCTGTGTCCATTTCACCGCGAACCAAGCCAGATCAGGAGATAGTTTAAAGTCTCCGGGACATCAAAATATCCCCCAAGTTCCGGGAAATCGAGCCAAAGTTTGTCAAAATCACGATGCGCGTAAAGCAGTCTCGGCTACTCTTTTAGTCTTAAAGTGACGTGGCTGTATATTTTGGCCCAGAAGCTCGAAAGTGAGCCTTCAAAAAGTTATGCTGTGCCCATTTCACTGCAAAGCAAGGCCCTCAGGAAGTAATTTACAGTCCCAAGAACTGGAAAATATCCTCCAAGTTCCGCCAAATCGAGACGAAGTTGGTCAAAATAACGATTCGCGTAAGGCCGTCTCGGCTACTCTTTGAGTCTGAAAGTGAAGTAGGGCTATATTTCGGTCCAGAAGCTCGAAAGTGAGCGTTCAAAACGTTTTCCTCTCTCAATTTCACTGAAAACCACGGCCATCATGAGTTAGTTTAGAGTCCCCGGGAGTAGAAAATATCTTTTAAGTTCTGGCAACTCAAGCCGAAGTTGGTCAAAATCACGATGCGCCTAAGGCGGCCTCGGCTACTCTTTCAGTCTTAAAGTGAAGTGGGGCTCTATTTCGGCCCAGAAGCTCCAAAGTGAGCGCTGCAAAAAATTTGCTGTGTCCATTTCACTGCAAACCAAGGCCATCAGGAGTTAGTTTAGAGTCCCCGGGACTGCAATATATTTCCCAAGTTCCGGAAAATCGAGAAGACGTTGGTCAAAATCACGATGCGCGCAAGACGATCTTGGCTAGTCTTTCAGTCTTAAAGTGAAGTGGGGCTATATTTCGGCCCAGAAGCTCAAAAGTGAGCTTCAAAAAGTTTTGCTGTATCCATTTCAATGCAAACGAAGGCCATCAGGGGTTACTTAAGAGTCTTCGGGACTGGAAAATATCCCCCCAAGTTCAGGGAAATTTAGCCGAAGTTGGTCAAAATCACGGTGCGCGTTAGGTGGTCTCGCTTACTGTTTCAGTCTTAAAGTGAAGTGAGGCTTTATTCCTGCCCAGGAGCTTGAAAGTGAGCGTTCAAAAAGTTTCCCTGTGTTTATTTGACTGCAAACCAAAGCCATCAGGAGCTAGTTTAGAGTCCCCGGGACTGGAAAATATCCCCCAACTTCCGGGAAATCGAGCCGAAGTTGGTCAAAATCACGATTTGCGTAAGGTAGTGTCGGCTACTCTTTCAGTCTTAGAGTGAAGTGGGACTATATTTCGGGCGAGAAGCCCGAAAGTGAGCGTTCAAAAAGTCTTGCTGTGTTCATTTCACTGCAAACCAAGGCCATCAGGAGTTAGTTTGACGTCCCCGGGACAAGAAAATATGCCCCAAGGTCCGGGAAATTGAGCCGAGGTTGGTCAAAATCACGATGCCCCTAACGTGGTCTCGGCTACTCTTTCTGTCTTAAAGTGAAGTGGGGCTATATTTCGGGCCAGAAGCCCGAAAGTGAGCGTTCAAAAAGTTTTGCTGTGTCCATTTCACTTCAAACCGAGGCCATCAGGGGTTAGTTTAGAGTCCCCGGGACTGAAAAAGATTGCCCAAGTTCCGGGGAATCGAACCGAAGTTGATCAAAATCACGATGGGTGAAATGCGGTATCGGCTACTGTTTCAGTCTTAAAGTGAAGTGGGGCTATATTTCGGCCCAGAAGCCCGAAAGTGAGCGTTCAAAAAGTTTTGATGTGTTCTTTGACTGAAAAACAAGGCCATCATGAGTTAGTTTAGCGTCCCTGGCACTGGAAAATATTCTCCAGGTTCCGGTAAATCGAGCTGAAGTTGGTCAAAATCACGATGCTCCCAAAGCGGTCTCGGCTACCCTTTCAGTCTTAAAGTCAAGTGGGGCTATATTTCTGTCCAGAAGCTCGAAAGTGAGCGTTCAAAAAGTTTTGCTGTGTGCATTTCACTGCAAACCAAAGCTATCAAAAGTTAGTTTAGGGTCCCCGAGACTGGAAAATATTCCCCAAGTTCCGGGAGATCCACCCGAAGTTTTTCAACATCGCAATGCGCGTAAGGTGGTCTCGGTTACTCTTTAAGTCTTAAAGTAAATTGGGGCTTTATTTCGGCCAGGAGGCTCGAAGGTGAGCGTTCAAAAAGTTTTGCTCTGTCCATTTCACTGCAAACCAAGGCCATGAGGAGTTAGTTTAGAGCTCCTGGGACTGGAAAATATCCCCCAAGTTCCGGAATATCGACCGGAAGTTTGTCAAACTCACGATGCGAGCAAGGTGGTCTTGCTACTCTTTCAGTCTTAAGTGAAGTGGGGTTATATTTCTGCCCAGAATCTCGAAAGTGTGCGTTCAAAAAATTGTGCTGTGTCTATTTCAATGCAAACCAAGGCCATCAGGAATTAGTTTAGAGTCCCCGGGACTGGACCATATCCCCCAAGTCCCGGGAATTGGAGCCGAAGTTGATCAAATTCATGATGCGCGTAACGTGGTCTCGGCTACTGTTTCAGTCTCAAAGTCAAGTGTGCGTATATTTCGGCCCACGAGCTAGAAAGTGAGCGTTCAAAAAGGTTTCCTCTGTCCATTTCACTTCAAAACAAGGCCATCAGGACTTAGTTTAGGGTCCCCGGGACTGGAAAATATTCCCCAAGTTCCGGGAAAGCGAGCCGAAGTTGATCAAAATCACGATGCGCGCAATGCGGTCTCGGCTACTGTTTCAGTCTTAAAGTAAAGTGGGGCTATATTTCGGCCCAGAAGCTCCAAAGTGGGCGTTCAAAAATTTATGCTGTGCGCATTTCAGTGCAAAACAAGGCCATCCGGAGTTAGTTTAGAGTCCCCTGGCCTGGAAAATATCCCAAAAGTTGCATGAAATCGAGCTGAACTTGGTCTAACTCACGATGCGCGTGAGGCGGTCTCGGCTACTATTTCAGTCTGAAAGTGAAGTGGGATTCTATTTCGGCCCAGAAGCTACAAAGTGAGTGTTCAAAAAGCTTTCCTTTGTCCATTTCACTGAAAACCAAGGCCATCAGGAGTTAGTTTAGAGCCCGCGGAAATGGAATATATTTCCCAAGTTCCGGAAAATAGAGAAGACGTTGGTCAAAATCACGATGCGCGTAAGACGGTCTCGGCTACTCTTTCAGTCTTAAAGTGAAGTGGGGCTATATTTCGGCCCAGACGCTCAAAAGTGAGCGTTCAAAAAGTTTTGCTGTATCCATTTCAATGCAAACCAAGGCCATCAGGGGTTACTTAAGAGTCCTCGGCACTGGAAACTATCCCCCAAGTTCCGGTAAATCCAGCCGAAGTTGGTCAAAATCACGATGTGCGTAAGGTGGTCTCGGCTACTCATTCAGTCTTAAAGTGAAGTGGGGCTATATTTCGGCCCAGAAGCTCGAAAGTGAGTGTTTAAAAAGTTTTGCTCTGTCACTTTCAGTACAAACCAAGGCCATCACAAGTTAGTTTAGAGTCTCCGGGACTGGAGAATATCCCCCAAGTCCCGGGAAATCGAGCCGAAGTTGATCAAATTCATGATGCGCGTAACGTGGTCTCGGCTACTGTGTCAGTCCTAAAGTAAAGTGGGGCTATATTTCTGCCCAGAGCTCCAAAGTGTTGCTCTGTCTATTTCATTGAAAACCAAGGCCATCAGGAGTTACTGTAGAGTGCCCTTGACTGGAATATATCCCCCAAGTTTCGGGAAATAAACGCGAAATTGCTCAAAATCACGATTCGCTCAAGACGGTCTCGCCTACTCTTTCAGTCTTAAAGTAAAATGGGGCTCTATTTCGGCCCAGAAACTCGAGAGTGAGCGTTCAAAAACTTTCGCTGTGTCCATTTCACTGCAAACCAAGACAAGCAGGAGTTAGTTGGGAGTCCCCGGAACTGGGAAATATCCCCAAAGTTCCGGGAAATCAACCCGAAGTTTGTCAAAATCACGATGCACGTAAGGCGGTCTCGGCTACTCTTTCAGTGTTAAAGTAATGGGGGCTATAGTTTGGCCCAGAGCTCGAAATTGAGCGTTCAAAAAGTTTTGCTGGCTCCATTTTACTGCAAACCAAGCCCATCAGGAATTAGTTTAGAGTCCTCAGAACTGGAATATATGCCCTTAGTTCCGGCAAATCGAGCCGAAGTTGCTCAAAATCACGATGCACGTAAGGCGGTCTCGGCTACTCTTTTAGTCTTCAAGTGAAGTGGGCTTCTATTTCGGTCCAGAAGCTCGAAAGTATGCGTTCAAAAACTTTTTCTCTTTCCGTTTCACTGCAACCCAAGACAAGCACGAGTTACTTTAGAGTCCCCGCGACTGGAAAATGTTTCGCAAGTTCCGGGAAATCGAGCCGAAGTTGATCAAAATCACGATGCGCGAAACGTGGTCTCGGCTACTGTTTCAATCTTAAAGTGAAGTATGGCTATATTTCGGCCCACAACCTCGAAAGTGAGCCTTCAAAAAGCTTTGCTGTATCCATTTCACTGCAAAACAAGGCCATCGGCACCTAGTTTAGCGTCCAAGGGACTGGAAAATATCCCCCAAGCTCCAGGAAATCCACCCGAAGTTTGTCAAAATCACGATGCGCGTAAGGCGGTCTCGGCTACTTTTTCAGTATTAAAGTAAAGTGGGCTATATTTCGGCCCAGAAGCTTGAAGGTGAGCGTTCAAAAAGTTTTGCTGTCTCCATTTCACTGCAAACCAAGGCCATCAAGAGTTAGTTTAGAGTCCCTGGGACTGGAAAATATCCCCCAAGTTCCGGAATATCGACCCGAAGTTGGTCAAAATCACGATGCGCGCACGCCGGTCTCGGCTACTCTTTAAGTCGTAAGTGATGTGGGACTATATTTCGGCCTAAAAGCTCGAAAGTGTTCGTTCAAAAACTTGTGCTGTGTGAATTTCACTCCAAACCATGGCCATCAGGAGTTAGTTTAGAGTCCCCGGGACTGGAAAGTATTCCCCAAGTTCCATTAAAGCGAGCAGAAGTTGCTCAAAATCACGATGCGCGTAACGCGGTCTCGGCTACTGTTTCAGTTTTAAAGTGAAGTTTGGCTATATTTAGGCCCACAAGCTCGAAAGTGAGCCTTCAAAAAGTCTTGCTGTGTCCATTTGACTGCAAACCAAGGCAATCAGGAGTTAGTTTAGAGTCCCCGGAACTGGAAAATATTCTCCAAGTTCCAGGAAATGGCGCCGAAGTTGATGAAAATTACGATGCGCGTAACGGGCTCTCGGTTATTCTTTCAGTCTTAAATTTAAGTAGGGCTATATTGCGGCACTAAAGCTCGAAGGTGAGCGTTCAGAATGTTTTGCTGTGTTCATTAAACTGCAAAGCAAGGTCATCGGGAGTTAGTTTAGCGTCCCCGGGACTTTAAATTATTCGCCAACTTGCGGGAAATCGAGCAAAAGTGGCCCAAAATCACGATGCGCGTAAGGCGGTCTCGGCTACTCTTTCAGTCTTAAAATTAAGGGGGGCTATATTTCGACCTAGATGCTCGAGACCGGGCGTGCGCTAATCTTACCTGTGTCCATTTCATTGACATCTTAGGCCATCAGTAGTTAGTTTAGAGTCCTTGGGACTGGAAAATATTTCCCAAATTCTGGCAGATCGAGCCAAAGTTGCTCAAAATCACGATGCGCGTAAGGCGGTCTCGGCTACTCGTTTACTCCGAAAATGAAGTGGGGCTATATTTCGGTTCTACAAGCTCGACACCGAGCGTGCTCTCCTTTTACCTGTGTCCATTTCACTAAGAACTAAGTCCATCAGGAGATAGTTTAGAATCCTCGAGACTGGAAGCTATCCTCCAAGTTTCGGCAAATTGCGCCATACTTTCTTAAAATTACGATAGGCGTACGGCAGTTTCGTTTACTCTTTCAGTCTTAAAATGAACTGGGGCTACATTTCGGCCTAGAAGCTCGACACCGAGCGTGCGCTCCTGTTACCTGTGGCCATTTTACTGAAAACTAAGGCCATCAAGAGTTAGGGTAGAGTCCCCGCCACCTGAAAATATCCCCCAAGTTTTGGCATATCGAGCCATAGTGGCTAAAAATTTCGATGCGCTTAAGGCGGTCTCGTGTACACTTTCAGTCTTAAAATAAAGTGGGGCTATATCTCGGCCTACAACTTGGAAACCGAGCGTGCGCTCCTTTTACCTGTGTCCATTTCACTAAAAACCAAGGCATTCAGGGGTTAGTTTAGAGCTTCCGGGACTGGAAAATATCCCCCAAGTCCCAGGAAATCAAGCCGAAATTCGCGAATATTAGTATGCGCGTAAGGCGGTCCCGGCTACTCTTTCAGTCTTAAAGTGAAGTGGGGCTATATTTCGGCCCAGAAGCTCGAAAGTGAACGTTCAAAAAGTTTGGCTGTGTCCATTTCACTGAAAACCAAGGCCATCAGCAATTAGTTTAGAGTGCCCGGGACTGGCAATTATCTCCCAAGTTCCGGGAAATCGAGCCGAAGTAGCCCAAAATCACGATGCGCGTAAGGCGGTCTCGGCTAGTCTTTCAGTCTTAAAGTGAAGTAGGGCTATCCTTCGACCCAGAAGCTCAAAAGTGAGCGTTCAAAAAGTTGTGCTGTGTCCATTTCACTGCAAACCGAGGAAATCAGGAGTTACTTTAGAGTCCCCGGTACCGGAAAATATCCCCCATTTCCCGGGAAATCGAGCCAAAGTTGGTCAAAATCACGATGCGCGTAAGGCGGTCCCGGTTACTCTTTCATTCTTAAAGTTAACTGGGGCAATATTTCCCCCCAGAAGCTCGAAAGTGAGCGTTCAAAAAGTTGTGCTGTGTCCATTTCACTCCAGACCAAGGCCATCAGGAGTTAGTTTAGAGTCCCCGGTACCGGAAAATATCCCCCATTTCCCGGGAAATCGAGCCAAAGTTGATAAAAATCTAGATGCGCGTAAGGCGGTCCCGATTACTCTTTCATTCTTAAAGTCAACTGGGGCAATATTTCCCCGCAGAAGCTCGAAAGTGAGCGTTCAAAAAGTTGTGCTGTGTCCATTTCACTCCAGAGCAAGGCCATCAGGAGTTACTTTAGAGTCCGCGGGACTGGAAAATATCCCCCAAGTTCCGGGAAATCGAGCCGAAGTTGGTCAAACTTACGATGGGCGTAAGGCGGTCTCGGCTACTCTTTCACTCTTTAAGTGAAGTGGAGCTATATTTCGGCCCAGAAGCTCAAAAGTGAGCGTTCAAAAAGTTGTGCTGTGTCCATTTTACTGCAGACCAAGGACGTCGGGGGTCAGTTTAGAGTCCCCGGAACTGGAAAATATCCCCCAAGTTCCGGGAAATTTAACCGAAGTTGGTCAAAATCACGACGCGCGTACGGCGGTCTCGGCTACTCTTTCAGTCTTAAAGTTAAGTTGGGCTATATTTCGAGCCATAAGCTCGAAAGTGAGCGTTCAAAAAGTTTTGCTGTGTCCATTTAACTGCAAACTAAGGCCATTGGAGGTTAGTTTAGCTTCCCCGGGAATTGAAAATATTCGCCAACTTCCGGGAAATCGACCCGAAGTTGGTCAAAATTACGGTGCGCGTAAGGCGGTCTCGGCTACTCTTTCAGTCTTAAAGTGAAGTAGGGCTATATTTGGGCCAAGAAGCTCGACAGTGAGCGTTCAAAAAAATGTGCTGTGTCCATTTCACTGCAAACCAAGGCCACGAGCAGTTAGTTTAGAGTCCCCGGGACTGGAATATATCCACGAAGTTCCGGGAAATCCAACGGAAGTTGTTCAAAATCACGATGCGCGTAAGAGGGTCTCGGCTACTCTTTCAGTCTTAAAATAAAGTGGGGCCATATTTCGGCCCAGAAGCTCGAAAGTGAACCTTTAAAAAGTTACGCTTTGTGCAGTTAACTGCAAACCAAGGCCATGAGGAGTTAGTTTAAAGTCCCCCGGACTGGAAAATATCCCCCAAGTTCCGGGAGATCGAGCTGAACTGGGTCAAAATCACCATGCTCGTAAGGAGGTCTCGGCTACTATTTCAGTCTTAAAGTGAAGTACGGTTGTATTTCGGCCCAGAAGCTCGAAACTGAGCGTTCAAAAAGTTTTCCGGCGTCCATGTCATATCAAACCAAGGCCATCAGGAGTTAGTTTAGAGTCCCCGGGACTTGAAAATATCGCCAAAATTCTAGAAAATCGAGCGAAAGTTGCTGAAAATCACGATGCGCGTAAGGCGGTCTCGCCTACTCTTTCATTCTTAAAGTGAAGTGGGGCTATATTTCATCCCAGAAGCTCGAAAATAAGCGTTCAAAAAGTGTTACCTTGTTCATTTCACTGCAAACCAAGGCCATCAGGAGTTAGTTTAGACTGCTCGGGACTGGAAAATATCGGCCAAGTTCGGGGAAATCGAGCCGAATTTTGTCAAAATCACGATGCGCGTAATGCGGTCTCGGCTACTCTTTGATTCTTAAAGTGAACTGGGGCTATATTTCGGCCGAGAAGCTAGAAAGTGAAAGTTCAAAAAGTTTTGCTGTGTTCATTTCACTGCAAACCAAGGCCATCAGGGGTTAGTTTAGACTCCTCGGGACTGGAAAATATCGCCCAAGTTCGGGGAAATCGAGCCGAAGTTTGTCAAAATCACGATGCGCGTAAGGCGGTCTCGGCTACTCTTTCAGTCTTAAAGTGAAGTGGGGCTATATTTCATCCCAGAAGCTCGAAAATAAGCGTTCAAAAAGTGTTACCTTGTTCATTTCCCTCCAAACCAAGGCCATCAGGAGTTAGTTTAGACTGCTCGGGACTGGAAAATATCGCCCAAGTTCGGGGAAATCGAGCCGAGTTTTGTCAAAATCACGATGCGCGTGAGGCGGTCTCGGCTACTCTTTGATTCTTAAAGTGAACTGGGGCTATATTTCGGCCCAGAAGCTCGAAAGTGAAAGTTCAAAAAGTTTTGCTGTGTCCATTTCACCGCAAACCAAGCCACATTAGCTGATTGTTTGCGGTGTCCGGGACATCAAAATATCCCCCAAGTCCCGGGAAATCGAGCCGAGGTTTGTCAACATCACGATGCGCGTAAAGCAGTCTCGGCTACTCTTTTAGTCTTAAAGTGACGTGGCTGTATATTTCGACACAGAAGCTCGAAAGTGAGCGTTCAAAAAGTTTTGCTCTCTCAATTTAACTGAAAACCAAGGCGATCATGAGTTAGTTTAGAGTCCGCGGGACTAAATAATATCCCTTAAGTTCTGGGAACTCAAGCCGAAGTTGGTCAAAATCACGATGCGTCTAAGGCGGTCTCGGCTACTATTTCATTCTTAAAGTGAAGTGGGGCTATATTTCGGTCCAGAATTTCAAAAGTAATCGTTCAAAAAAATTTGCTGTCTCCATTTCACTTCAGACCAAGGCCATCAGGGGTTAGTTTAGAGTCCTTGCAACTTGAATATATCCCCGAAGTCTCGGGAAATCGAGCCGAAGTTGGTCAAAATCACGATGCGCGTAAGACGGTCTCGGCTACTCTTTCAGTCTTAAACTGAAGTGGGGCTATATTTCGGCTCAGAAGCCCGAAGGGGAGCGTTGAAAAAGTTTTGCTCTCTCCATTTCAATGCAAACCAAGGCAATCAGGAGTTACTTTAGAGTCCCCCGTAACGGAAAATATTCCCCATTTCCTGGGAAATCGAGCCAAAGTTGGTCAAAATCACGATGCGCGTAAAGCAGTCTCCGTTACTCTTTTAGTCGTAAAGTGACGTGGCTGTATATTTCGGCCCAGAAGCTCAAAAGTGAGCCTTCAAAAAGTTTTGCTCTCTCAATTTAACTGAAAACCAAGGCCATCATGAGTTAGTTTAGAGTCCGCGGAACTAAAAAATATCCCTTAAGTTCTGGCAACTCAAGCCGAAGTTATTCAAAATTACGTTGCGCCTAAGGCGGTCTCGGCTACTATTTCATTCTTAAAGTGAAGTGGGGCTATATTTCGGTTCAGAAGCTCGAGCGTGAGCGTTCAAAAAGTTCCGCTGAGTCCATTTCACTGAAAACCAAGACAATCAGGAGTTAGTTTAGAGTCCACGGGACTGGAAAATATCCCCCAAGTTCCGGCAAATGGAGCCGAAGTTGGTCAAAATCACGGTGCGCTTAAGGCGGTGTCGGCTACTCCTTCAGGCTAAAGTGAAGTGGGGCTCTATTTCGGCCCACAAGCTCAAAGCTCAAAAAAATTACTGTGTCTATTTCACTGCAAACCAAGGCTATCAGTAGTTAGTTTAGAGTCCCCGGGAGTGGAATGTATTTCCCAAGTTCCGGAAAATCGAGAAGACGTTGGTCAAAATCACGATGCGCGTAAGACGGTCTCGGCTACTCTTTCAGTCTTAAATTGAAGTGGGGCTATATTTCGGCCCAGAAGCTCAAAAGTGAGTGTTCAAAAAGTTTTGCTGTCTCCATTGCAATGCAAACCAAGGCCATCAGGGGTTACTTAAGAGTCCTCGGGACTGGAAAATATCCCCCAAGTTCCGGTAAATCGAGCCGAAGTTGGTCAAAATCACGATATGCGTAAGGTGGTCTCGGCTACTCTTTCAGTCTTAAAGTGAAGTGAGGCTATATTTCGGCCCAGAAGCTCGAAAGGGAGTGTTTAAAAAGTTTTGCTCTGTCACTTTCAGTGCAAACCAAGGCCATCAGAAGTTAGTTTAGAGTCCCCGGGACTGGAGAATATCCCCCAAGTCCCGGGAAATCGAGCCGAAGTTGATCAAATTCATGATGCGCGGAACGTGGTCTCGGCTACTGTGTCAGTTCTAAAGTGAAGTGTGGCTATATTTCGGCCCACAAGCTAGAAAGTGAGCGTTCAAAAAGTTTTGTTCTGTCCATTTTACTTCAAAACAAGGCCATCAGGACTTAGTTTAGCGTCCAAGGGACTGCAAAATATGCCCCAAGTTCCGGGAAATCCATTCGAAGTTCGTCAAAATTACGATGCGCGTAAGGCGGTCTCATCTACTCTTTCAGTCTTAAAGTAAAGGGGGGCTATATTTCTGCCCAGAAGCTGCAAAGTTGTGCTCTGTCCATTTCACTGAAAGCCAAGGCCATCAGGAGTTACTGTAGAGTCCCTTTGACTGGAATATATCCCCCAAGTTTCGGGAAATAAACGCGAAATTGGTCAAAATTACCATTCGCTCAAGACGGTCTGGCCTACTCTTTCAGTCTTAAAGTAAAATGGGGCTCTATTTCGGCCCAGAAGCTCGAGAGTGAGGGTTCAAAAACTTTCGCTGTGTCCATTTCACTGCAAACCAAGACAAGCAGGAGTTAGTTGAGAGTCCCCGGGACTGGAAAATAACCCCCAAGTTCCGGGAAATCAACCCGAGGTTTTTCAAAATCACCATGCACGTAAGGCGGTCTCGGCTACTCTTTTAGTGTTAAAGTAATGGGGGGCTATATTTTGGCCCAGAAGCTCGAAATTGAGCGTTCAAAAAGCTTTGCTGGCTCCATTTTACTGCAAACCAAGGCCCTCAGGAATTAGTTTAGCGTTCTCAGAACTGGAATATATTCCCTTTGTTCCGGCAAATCGAGCCGAAGTTGCTCAAAATCACGATGCACGTAAGGCGGTCTCGGCTACTTTTTCAGTATTAAAGTAAAGTGGGCTATATTTCGGCCCAGAAGCTTGAAGGTGCGCGTTCAAAAACTTTTCCTGTCTCCATTTCACTGCAAACCAAGGCCATCAAGAGTTAGTTTAGAGTCCCTGGGACTGGAAAATATCCCCCAAGTTCCGGAATATCGACCCGAAGTTGCTCAAATTCACGATGCGCGCACGCCGGTCTCGGCTACTCTTTCAGTCGTAAGTGATGTGGGACTATATTTCGGCCTAAAAACTCGAAAGGGTTCGTTCAAAAACTTGTGCTGTGTGAATTTCACTGCAAACCATGGCCATCAGGAGTTAGTTTAGAGTTCCCGGGACTGGAAAATATTCCCCAAGTTCCAGGAAAGCAAGGAGAAGTTGCTCAAAAGCACGATGCGCGTAACGCGGTCTCGGCTACTGTTTCAGTCTTAAAGTGAAGTGTGGCTATATTTAGGCCCACAAGCTCGAAAGTGAGCGTTCAAAAAGTTTTGCTGTGTCCATTTGACTGCAAACCAAGGCAATCAGGAGTTAGTTTAGAGTCCTCGAAACTGGAAAATATTCTCCAAGTTCCAGGAAATGGCGCCGAAGTTGATGAAAATTACGATGCGCGTAACGGGCTCTCGGTTATTCTTTCAGTCTTAAATTTAAGTAGGGCTATATTGCGGCACTGAAGCTCGAAGGTGAGCGTTCAGAATGTTTTGCTGTGTTCATTAAACTGCAAAGCAAGGTCATCGGGAGTTAGTTTAGCGTCCCCGGGACTTTAAATTATTCGCCAACTTGCGGGAAATCGAGCAAAAGTGGCCCAAAATCACGATGCGCGTAAGGCGGTCTCGGCTACTCTTTGAGTCTTAAAATTAAGGGGGGCTATATTTCGACCTAGAAGCTCGAGACCGGGCGTGCGCTAATTTTACCTGTGTCCATTTCACTGACATCTTAGGCCATCAGGAGTTAGTTTAGAGTCCTTGGCACTGGAAAATATTTCCCAAATTCTGGCAGATCGAGCCAAAGTTGCTCAAAATCACGATGCGCGTAAGGCGGTCTCGGCTACTCTTTGAGTCTTAAAATGAAGTGGGGCTATATTTCGGCCGAGAAGCTCAACACCGAGCGTGCGCTCCTTTTGCCTGTGTACATATCACTGAAAACTAAGTTCATCAGGAGTTAACATAGAGTCCACGGGACTGGAAAATATTGCCCGAATTCCGGCAAATCGAGCCAAAGATGCTCAAAATCACGATGCGCGTAAGGCGGTCTTGGCTACTCGTTTACTCCGAAAATGAAGTGGGGCTATATTTCGGTTCTACAAGCTCAACACCGAGCGTGCGCTCCTTTTACCTGTGTTCATTTCACTAAGAACTAAGTCCATCAGGAGAGAGTTTAGAGTCCTCGAGACTGGAAGCCATCCTCCAAGTTTCGGCAAATTGAGCCATACTTTCTTAAAATTACGATAGGCGTACGCCAGTTTCGTTTACTCTTTCAGTCTTAAAATGAACTGGGGCTACATTTCGGCCTAGAAGCTCCACACCGAGCGTGCGCTCCTGTTACCTGTGACCATTTTACTGAAAACTAAGGCCATCAAGAGTTAGGGTAGAGTCCCCGCCACCTGAAAATATCCCCCAAGTTTTGGCATATCGAGCCATAGTGGCTAAAAATTTCGATGCGCTAAAGGCGGTGTCGTGTACACTTTCAGTCTTAAAATAAAGTGGGGCTATATTTGGGCCTACAACCTGGAAACCGAGCGTGCGCTCCTTTTACCTGTGTCCATTTCACTAAAAACCAAGGCATTCAGGAGTTAGTTTAGAGCTTCCGGGACTGGAAAATATCCCCCAAGTCCCAGGAAATCAAGCCGAAGTTCGACAAAATTAGCATGCGCGTAAGGCGGTCCCGGCTACTCTTTCAGTCTTAAAGTGAAGTGGGGCTATATTTCGGCCCTGAAGTGCGAAAGTGAACGTTCAAAAAGTTTGGCTGTGTCCATTTCACTGAAAACCAAGGCCATCAGGAATTAGTTTAGAGTACCCGGGACTGGCAATTATCTCCCAAGTTCCGGGAAATCGAGCCGAAGTAGCCCAAAATAACGATGCGCGTAAGGCGGTCTCGGGTAGTCTTTCAGTCTTAAAGTGAAGTAGGGCTATGCTTCGGCCCAGAAGCTCAAAAGTGAGCGTTCAAAAAGTTTTGCTGTGTCCATTTCATTGCAAACCGAAGAAATCAGGAGTTTCTTTACAGTCCCCGGTACCGGAAAATATCCCCCATTTCCCGGGAAATCGAGCCAAAGTTGGTCAAAATCACGATGCGCGTAAGCGGGTCCCGGTTACTCTTTCATTCTTAAAGTGAACTGGGTCAATATTTCCCACCAGAAGCTCGAAAGTGAGCGTCCAAAAAGTTGCGCTGTGTCCATTTCACTGCAGACCAAGGCCATCAGGGGTTAGTTTAGAGTCCTTGGAACTTGAATATATCCCCGAAGTTTCGGGAAATCGAGCCAAAGTTGGTCAAAATCACGATGCGCTAAGACGGTCTCGGCTACTCTTTCAGTCTTAAACTGAAGTGGGGCTATATTTCGGCTCAGAAGCCCGAAGGGGAGCGTTGAAAAAGTTTAGCTCTCTCCATTTCAATGCAAACCAACGCAATCAGGAGTTACTTTAGAGTCCCCGGTACCGGAAAATATTTTCCATTTCCTGGGAAATGGAGCCAAAGTTGGTCAAAATCACGATGCGCGTA
This sequence comes from Orbicella faveolata, assembly GCF_042242905.1. Lineage (NCBI taxonomy): Eukaryota > Metazoa > Cnidaria > Anthozoa > Scleractinia > Merulinidae > Orbicella > Orbicella faveolata. The sequence goes on from NW_028301577.1 coordinate 343,861, forward strand.
AGGCGGTCTCGGCTATTCTTTCATTCTTAAAGTGAACTCGGGCTATATTTCGGCCCAGAAGCTCGAAAGTGAAAGTTCAAAAAGTTTTGCTGTGTCCATTTCACCGCGAACCAAGCCACATCAGGAGATAGTTTACAGTCTCCGGGACATCAAAATATCCCCCAAGTTCCGGGAAATCGAGCCGAAGTTTGTCAAAATCACGATGCGCGTAAAGCAGTCTCGGCTACTCTTTTAGTCTTAAAGTGACGTGGCTGTATATTTTGGCCCAGAAGCTCGAAAGTGAGCCTTCAAAAAGTTATGCTGTGCCCATTTCACAACAAAGCAAGGCCCTCAGGAAGTAGTTTACAGTCCCTGGAACTGCAAAATATCCTCCAAGTTCCGCGAAATCGAGACGAAGTTGGTCAAAATAACGATTCGCGTAAGGCGGTCTCGGCTACTCTTTGAGTCTGAAGGTGAAGTAGGGCTATATTTCGGTCCAGAAGCTCGAAAGTGAGCGTTCAAAAAGTTTTCCTCTCTCAATTTCACTGAAAACCAAGGCCATCATGAGTTAGTTTAGAGTCCCCGGGACTGCAAAATATCTTTTAAGTTCTGGCAACTCAAGCCGAAGTTGGTCAAAATCACGATGCGCCTAAGGCGGCCTCGGCTACTCTTTTAGTCTTAAAGTGAAGTGGGGCTCTATTTCGGCCCAGAAGCTCCAAAGTGAGCGCTGCAAAAAATTTGCTGTGTCCATTTCACTGCAAACCAAGGCTATCAGGAGTTAGTTTAGAGTCCCGGGGACTGCATTATATTTCCCAAGTTCCGGAAAATCGAGAAGACGTTGGTCAAAATCACGATGCGCGCAAGACGGTCTTGGCTAGTCTTTCAGTCTTAAAGTGAAGTGGGGCTATATTTCGGGCCAGAAGCTCAAAAGTGAGCTTCAAAAAGTTTTGCTGTATCCATTTCAATGCAAACGAAGGCCATCAGGGGTTACTTAAGAGTCTTTGGGACTGGAAAATATCCCCCCAAGTTCAGGGAAATTTAGCCGAAGTTGGTCAAAATCACGGTGCGCGTTAGGCGGTCTCGCTTACTGTTTCAGTCTTAAAGTGAACCGAGGCTTTATTCCTGCCCAGGAGCTTGAAAGTGAGCGTTCAAAAAGTTTCCCTGTGTTTATTTGACTGCAAACCAAAGCCATCAGGAGCTAGTTTAGAGTCCCTGGGACTGGAAAATATCCCCCAACTTCCGGGAAATCGAGCCGAAGTTGGTCAAAATCACGATTTGCGTAAGGTAGTGTCGGCTACTCTTTCAGTCTTAGAATGAAGTGGGGCTATATTTCGGGCGAGAAGCCCGAAAGTGAGCGTTCAAAAAGTCTTGCTGTGTTCATTTCACTGCAAACCAAGGCCATCAGGAGTTAGTTTGACGTCCCCGGGACAAGAAAATATACCCCAAGGTCCGGGAAATTGAGCCGAGGTTGGTGAAAATCACGATGCCCCTAAAGTGGTCTCGGCTACTCTTTCTGTCTTAAAGTGAAGTGGGGCTATATTTCGGGCCAGAAGCCCGAAAGTGAGCGTTCAAAAAGTTTTGCTGTGTTCTTTGACTGAAAAACAAGGACATCACGACTTAGTTTAGCGTCCCTGGCACTGGAAAATATTCCCCAAGTTCCGGTAAATCGAGCTGAAGTTGGTCAAAATCACGATGCTCCCAAAGCGGTCTCGGCTACCCTTTCAGTCTTAAAGTGAAGTGGGGCTATATTTCTTTCCAGAAGCTCGAAAGTGAGCGTTCAAAAAGTTTTGCTGTGTGCATTTCACTGCAAACGAAAGCTATCAAAAGTTAGTTTAGGGTCCCCGGGACTGGAAAATATTCCCCAAGTTCCGGGAAAGCGAGCCGAAGTTGATCAAAATCGCGATGCGCGAAATGCGCTCTCGGCAACTGTTTCAGTCTTAAAGTAAAGTGTGGCTATATTGCGGCCCACAAGCTCGAAAGTGAGCCTTCAAAAAGTTTTGCTGTGTCCATTTCACTGCAAAAGAAGGACCTCAGGACTTAGTTTAGCGTGCAAGGGACTGGAAAATGTTCCCCAAGTTCCGAGAGATCCTCCCGAAGTTTGTCAAAATCACAATGGGCGTAAGGTGGTCTCGGTTACTCTTTAAATCTTAAAGTAAAGTGGGGCTTTATTTCGGCCAGGAAGCTCGAAGGTGAGCGTTCAAAAAGTTTTGCTCTGTCCATTTCACTGCAAACCAAGGCCATGAGGAGTTAGTTTAGAGCTCCTGAGACTGGAAAATATTCCCCAAGTTTCGGAATATCGACCAGAATTTTGTCAAACTCACAATGCGAGCAAGGCGGTCTCGGCTACTCTTTCAGTCTTAAGTGAAGTGGGGCTATATTTCGGCCCAGAATCTCGAAAGTGTGCGTTGAAAAAATTGTGCTGTGTCCATTTCAATGCAAACCAAGGCCTTCAGGAGTTAGTTTAGAGTCCCCGGGACTGGAACATATCCCTCAAGTCCCGGGAATTGGAGCCGAAGTTGATCAAATTCATGATGCGCGTAACGTGGTCTCGGCTACTCTTTCAGTCAAGTGTGGCTATATTTCGGCCCACAGCTAGAAAGTGACCGTTCAAAAAGTTTAACTGTGTCCGTTTCACTTCAAAACAAGGCCATCAGGACTTAGTTTAGGGTCACCGGGACTGGAAAATATTCCCCAAGTTCCGGGAAAGCGAGCCGAAGTTGATCGAAATCACGATGCGCGAAATGCGATCTCGGCTACTGTTTGAGTCTTAAAGTAAAGTGTGCCTATATTTCGGCCCACAAGCTCGAAAGTGAGCGTTCAAAAAGCTTTCCTTTGTCCATTTTACTGAAAACCAAGGCCATCAGGAGTTAGTTTAGAGCCCGCCGAAATGGAATATATCCCCCAAGTTCCGGGAAACCGACCCGAAGTTGGTCGAAATCACGATGTGCGTAAGGTGGTCTCGGCTACTCTTTCAGTCTTAAAGTGAAGTGGGGCTATATTTCGACCCAGAAGCTAAAAAGTGAGCGTTCAAAAAGTTTTGCTGTATCCATTTCAATGCAAACCAAGGCCATCAGGGGTTACTTAAGAGTCCTCGGGACTGGAAAATATCCCCCAAGTTCCGGTAAATCGAGCCGAAGTTGGTCAAACTCACGATATGCGTAAGGTGGTCTCGGCTACTCTTTCAGTCTTAAAGTGAAGTGGGGCTATATTTCGGCCCAGAAGCTCGAAAGTGAGTGTTTAAAAAGTTTTTCTCTGTCACTTTCAGTGCAAACCAAGGCCATCAGAAGTTAGTTTAGAGTCCCCGGGACTGGAGAATATCCCCCAAGTTCCGGGAAATCCATTCAAAGTTCGTCAAAATTACGATGCGCGTAAGGCGGTCTCATCTACTCTTTCAGTCTTAAAGTAAAGTGGGGCTATATTTCTGCCCAGAAGCTGCAAAGTTGTGCTCTGTCCATTTCACTGAAAACCAAGGCCATCAGGAGTTACTCTAGAGTCCCTTTGACTGGAATATATGCCCCAAGTTTCGGGAAATAAACGCGAAATTGGTCAAAATCACGATTCGCTCAAGACGGTCTCGCCTACTCTTTCAGTCTTAAAGTAAAATGGGGCTCTATTTCGGCCCAGAAGCTCGAGAGTGAGCGTTCAAAAACTTTCGCTGTGTCCATTTCACTGCAAACCAAGACAAGCAGGAGTTAGTTGAGAGTCCCCGGGACTGGAAAATATCCCCCAAGTTCCGGGAAATCAACCCGAAGTTTGTCAAAATCACGATGCACGTAAGGCGGTCACGGCTACTCTTTCAGTGTTAAAGTAATGGGGGGCTATATTTTGGCCCAGAAGCTCGAAAGTGAGCGTTCAAAAAGTTTTGCTGGGTCCATTTTACTGCAAACCAAGGCCCTCAGGAATTAGTTTGGAGTCCTCAGAACAGGAATATATCCCCTTAGTTCCGGCAAATCGAGCCGAAGTTGCTCAAAATCACGATGCACGTAAGGCGGTCTCGCCTACTCTTTCAGTCTTCAAGTGAAGTGGGGTTCTATTTCGGTCCAGAAGCTCGAAAGTATGCGTTCAAAAACTTTTTCTCTTTTCGTGTCACTGCAAACCAAGACCACCACGAGTTACTTTAGAGTCCCGGGACTGGAAAATATTTCGCAAGTTCCGGGAAATCGAGCCGAAGTTGATCAAAATCACGATGCGCGAAACGTGGTCTCGGCTACTGTTTCAGTCTTAAAGTGAAGTATGGCTATATTTCGGCCCACAACCTCGAAAGTGAGCCTTCAAAAAGCTTTGCTGTGTTTATTTCACTGCAAAACAAGGCCATCGGCACCTAGTTTAGCGTCCAAGGGACTGGAAAATATCCCGCAAGTTCCGGGAAATCTACCCGAAGTTTGTCAAAATCACGATGCGCGTAAGGCGGTCTCGGCTACTTTTTCAGTATTAAAGTAAAGTGGGCTATATTTCGGCCCAGAAGCTTGAAGGTGAGCGTTCAAAAAGTTTTGCTGTCTCCATTTCACTGCAAACCAAGGCCATCAAGAGTTAGTTTAGAGTCCCTGGGACTGGAAAATATCCCCCAAGTTCCGGAATATCGACCCGAAGTTGGTCAAAATCACGATGCGCGCACGCCGGTCTCGGCTACTCTTTAAGTCGTAAGTGATGTGGGACTATATTTCGGCCTAAAAGCTCCAAAGGGTTCGTTCAAAAACTTGTGCTGTGTGAATTTCACTGCAAACCATGGCCATCAGGAGTTAGTTTAGAGTCCCCGGGACTGGGAAAGATTCCCCAAGTTCCAGGAAAGCGAGCAGAAGTTGCTCAAAATCACGATGCGCGGAACGCGGTCTCGGCTACTGTTTCAGTCTTAAAGTGAAGTGTGGCTATATTTAGGCCCACAAGCTCGAATGTGAGCGTTCAAAAAGTTTTGCTGTGTCCATTTGACTGCAAACCAAGGCAATCAGGAGTTAGTTTAGAGTCCCCGGAACTGGAAAATATTCTCCAAGTTCCAGGAAATGGCGCCGAACTTGATGAAAATTACGATGCGCGTAACGGGCTCTCGGTGATTCTTTCAGTCTTAAATTTAAGTAGGGCTATATTGCGGCACTGAAGCTCGAAGGTGAGCGTTCAGAATGTTTTGCTGTGTTCATTAAACTGCAAAGCAAGGTCATCGGGAGTTAGTTTAGCGTCCCCGGGACTTTAAATTATTCGCCAACTTGCGGGAAATCGAGCAAAAGTGGCCCAAAATCACGATGCGCGTAAGGCGGTCTCGGCTACTCTTTGAGTCTTAAAATTAAGGGGGGCTATATTTCGACCTGGAAGCTCGAGACCGGGCGTGCGGTAATTTTACCTGTGTCCATTTCACTGACATCTTAGGCCATCAGGAGTTAGTTTAGAGTCCTTGGCACTGGAAAATATTTCCCAAATTCTGGCAGATCGAGCCAAAGTTGCTCAAAATCACGATGCGCGTAAGGCGGTCTCGGCTACTCTTTGAGTCTTAAAATGAAGTGGGGCTATATTTCGGCCGAGAAGCTCAACACCGAGCGTGCGCTCCTTTTGCCTGTGTACATATCACTGAAAACTAAGTTCATCAGGAGTTAACATAGAGTCCACGGGACTGGAAAATATTGCCCGAATTCCGGCAAATCGAGCCAAAGATGCTCAAAATCACGATGCGCGTAAGGCGGTCTTGGCTACTCGTTTACTCCGAAAATGAAGTGGGGCTATATTTCGGTTCTACAAGCTCAACACCGAGCGTGCGCTCCTTTTACCTGTGTTCATTTCACTAACAACTAAGTCCATCAGGAGAGAGTTTAGAGTCCTCGAGACTGGAAGCCATCCTCCAAGTTTCGGCAAATTGAGCCATACTTTCTTAAAATTACGATAGGCGTACGGCAGTTTCGTTTACTCTTTCAGTCTTAAAATGAACTGGGGCTACATTTCGGCCTAGGAGCTCCACACCGAGCGTGCCCTCCTGTTACCTGTGACCATTTTACTGAAAACTAAGACCATCAAGAGTTAGGGTAGAGTCCCCGCCACCTGAAAATATCCCCCAAGTTTTGGCATATCGAGCCATAGTGGCTAAAAATTTCGATGCGCTTAAGGCGATTTCGTGTACACTTTCAGTCTTAAAATAAAGTGGGGCTATATTTCGGCCTACAACTTGGAAACCGAGCGTGCGCTCCTTTTACCTGTGTCCATTTCACTAAAAACCAAGGCATTCAGGAGTTAGTTTAGAGCTTCCGGGACTGGAAAATATCCCCCAAGTCCCAGGAAATCAAGCCGAAGTTCGACAAAATTAGCATGCGCGTAAGGCGGTCCCGGCTACTCTTTCAGTCTCAAAGTGAAGTGGGGCTATATTTCGGCCCAGAAGCTCGAAAGTGAACGTTCAAAAAGTTTGGCTGTGTCCATTTCACTGAAAACCAAGGCCATCAGGAATTAGTTTAGGGTGCCCGGGACTGGCAATTATCTCCCAAGTTCCGGGAAATCGAGCCGAAGTAGCCCAAAATCACGATGCGCGTAAGGCGGTCTCGGCTAGTTTTTCAGTCTTAAAGTGAAGTAGGGCTATGCTATGGCCCAGAAGCTCAAAAGTGAGCGTTCAAAAACTTGTGCTGTGTCCATTTCAATGCAAACCGAGGAAATCAGGAGTTTCTTTAGAGTCCCCGGTACCGGAAAATATCCCCCATTTCCCGGGAAATCGAGCCAAAGTTGGTCAAAATCACGATGCGCGTAAGGCGGTCCCGGTTACTCTTTCATTCTTAAAGTGAACTGGGGCAATATTTCCCCCCAGAAGCTCGAAAGTGAGCGTTCAAAAAGTTGTGCTGTGTCCATTTCACTCCAGAGCAAGGCCATCAGGAGTTACTTTAGAGTCCGCGGGACTGGTAAATATCCCCCAAGTTCCGGGAAATCGAGCCGAAGTTGGTCAAAATTACGATGGGCGTAAGGCGGTCTCGGCTACTCTTCCACTCTTAAAGTGAAGTGGAGCTATATTTCGGCCCAGAAGCTCAAAAGTGAGCGTTCAAAAAGTTTTGCTGTGTCCATTTAATGCAGACCAAGGACGTCGGGGGTCAGTTTAGAGTCCCCAAGACTGGAAAATATCCCCCAAGTTCCGGGAAATTTAACCGAAGTTGGTCAAAATCACGACGCGCGTACGGCGGTGTCGGCTACTCTTTCAGTCTTAAAGTGAATTGGGGGAATATTTCGGCCCAGAAGCTCGAAACTGAGTGTTTAAAAAGTTTTGCTGTCTCCATTTCACTGCAAAACAAGGCCATCACGACTTAGTTTAGCGTCAAAGGAACTGGAAATATCCCCCAAGTTACGGGAAATCCTCCCGAAGTTAGTCAAAATCACCATGCGCTTAATGGGGTCTCGGCTACTCTTTTACGCTTAAGGTAAAGTGGGCTTAGATTTAACTCCAGAAGCTCGAAAGTAAGGGTTCAAAAATTTTTGTGTCTATTTCACTCACATCTTAGACAATCAGGAGTGAGTTTAGAGACTTTGGGACTGGAAAATATCTCCCAAGTTTCGCCAGATCGAGCCGAAGATCCTCAATATCACAATGCGCGTAAGGCGCTCCCGCCTACTCTTTCAGTCTTAAAAAGAAGTAGGGCTATATTTCGGCCAGCAAGCTCGAAAGTTCGCGCTCAAAAAGTGTTCCTGTGTCCATTTCACTGGAAACCAAGGCCATCAGGAGTTAGTTTAGAGTCCCCGGGACTGGAAAATATCCCCCTATTTCCGGGAAATCGAGCCGAAGTATCCCAAAATCACGATGCGCGTAGGGCGGTCTCGGCTACTCTTTCAGTCTTAAAGTTAAGTGGGGCTATATTTCGAGCCATAAGCTCGAAAGTGAGCGTTCAAAAAGTTTTGCCGTGTCCATTCAACTGCAAACTAAGGCAATCGGAAGTTAGTTTAGCTTCCCCGGGAATTGAAAATATTCGCCAACTTCCGGCAAATCGACCCGAAGTTGGTCAAAATTACGATGCGCGTAAGGCGGTCTCGGCTACTCTTTCAGTCTTAAAGTGAAGTAGGGCTATATTTCGGCCGAGAAGCTCGAAAGTGAGCGTTCAAAAAAATGTGCTGTGTCCATTTCACTGCAAACCAAGGCCATCAGCAGTTCGTTTAGAGTCCCCGGGACTGGAATGTATCCCCGAAGTTCCGGGAAATCGAACGGAAGTTGGCCAAATCACGATGCGCGTAAGACGGTCTCGGCTACTCTTTCAGGCTTAAAGTAAAGTGGAGCTATATTTCGGCCCAGAAGCTCGAAAGTGAACCTTTAAAAAGTTACGCTTCGTGCATTTAACTGGAAACCAAGGCCATCAGGAGTTAGTTTAAGGTCCCCCGGACTGGAAAATATCCCCCAAGTTGCGGGAGATCGAGCTTAACTGGGTCAAAATCACGATGCTCGTAAGGAGGTTTGGCTACTATTTCAGTCTTAAAGTGAAGTACGGTTGTATTTCGGCCCAGAAGCTCGAAACTGAGCGTTCAAAAAGTTTTCCTGCGTCCATTTCACATCAAACCAAGGCCATCAGGAGTTAGTTTAGAGTCCCCGGAACTTGAAAATATCGCCAAAATTCTAGAAAATCGATCGGAAGTTGCTCAAAATAACGCTGCGCGTAAGGCGGTCTCCCCTACTCTTTGAGTCTTAAAGTGAAGTGGGGCTATATTTCATCCCAGAAGCTCGAAAATAAGCGTTCAAAAAGTGTTACCTTGTTCATTTCACTGCAAACCAAGGCAATCAGGAGTTAGTTTAGACTGCTCGGGACTGGAAAATATCGCCCAAGTTCGTGGAAATCGAGCCGAGTTTTGTCAAAATCACGGTGCGCGTGAGGCGGTCTCGGCTACTCTTTGATTCTTAAAGTGAACTGGGGCTATATTTCGGCCCAGAAGCTCGAAAGTGAAAGTTCAAAAAGTTTTGCTGTGTCCATTTCACCGCGAACCAAGCCTCATCAGGAGATAGTTTACAGTCTCCGGGACATCAAAATATCCCCCAAGTTCCGGGAAATCGAGCCGAAGTTTGTCAAAATCACGATGCGCGTAAAGCAGTCTCGGCTACTCTTTTAGTTTTAAAGTAACGTGGCTGTATATTTTGGCCCAGAAGCTCGAAAGTGAGCCTTCAAAAAGTTATGCTGTGCCCATTTCACAACAAAGCAAGGCCCTCAGGAAGTAGTTTACAGTCCCTGGAACTGCAAAATATCCTCCAAGGTCCGCGAAATCCAGACGAAGTTGGTCAAAATAACGATTCGCGTAAGGCGGTCTCGGCTACTCTTTGAGTCTGAAAGTGAAGTAGGGCTATATTTCGGTCCAGAAGCTCGAAAGTGAGCGTTCAAAAAGTTTTCCTCTCTCAATTTCACTGAAAACCACGGCCATCATGAGTTAGTTTAGAGTCCCCGGGACTGCAAAATATCTTTTAAGTTCTGGCAACTCAAGCCGAAGTTGGTCAAAATCACGATGCGCCTAAGGCGGCCTCGGCTACTCTTTTAGTCTTAAAGTGAAGTGGGGCTCTATTTCGGCCCAGAAGCTCCAAAGTGAGCGCTGCAAAAAATTTGCTGTGTCGATTTCACTGCAAACCAAGGCCATCATGAATTAGTTTAGAGTCCCCGGGACTGCAATATATTTCCCAAGTTCCGGAAAATCGAGAAGACGTTGCTCAAAATCACGATGCGCGCAAGACGGTCTTGGCTAGTCTTTCAGTCTTAAAGTGAAGTGGGGCTATATTTCGGGCCAGAAGCTCAAAAGTGAGCTTCAAAAAGTTTTGCTGTATCCATTTCAATGCAAACGAAGGCCATCAGGGGTTACTTAAGAGTCTTCGGGACTGGAAAATATCCCCCCAAGTTCAGGGAAATTTAGCCGAAGTTGGTCAAAATCACGGTGCGCGTTAGGCGGTCTCGCTTACTGTTTCAGTCTTAAAGTGAAGTGAGGCTTTATTCCTGCCCAGGAGCTTGAAAATGAGCGTTCAAAAAGTTTCCCTGTGTTTATTTGACTGTAAACCAAAGCCATCAGGAGCTAGTTTAGAGTCCCCGGGACTGGAAAATATCCCCCAACTTCCGGGAAATCGAGCCGAAGTTGGTCAAAATCACGATTTGCGTAAGGTAGTGTCGGCTACTCTCTCAGTCTTAGAGTGAAGTGGAGCTATATTTCGGGCGGGAAGCCCGAAAGTGAGCGTTCAAAAAGTTTTGCTGTGTTTATTTCACTGCAAACCAAGGCCATCAAAAGTTAGTTTAGCGTCCCCGGGACAAGAAAATATGCCCCAAGGTCCGGGAAATTGAGCCGAGGTTGGTGGAAATCACGATGCCCCTAAAGTGGTCTCGGCTACTCTTTCTGTCTTAAAGTGAGGTGGGGCTATATCTCGGGCCAGAAGGCCGAAAGTGAGGGTTCAAAAAGTTTTGCTGTGTCCATTTCACTGCAAACAAAGGCCATCAGGGCTTAGTTTAGAGTCCCCGGGACTGAAAAATATTGCCCAAGTTCCGGGGAATCGAACCGAAGTTGAGCAAAATCACGATGCGCGAAATGCGGTATCGGCTACTGTTTCAGTCTTAAAGTGAAGTGGGACTATATTTCGGCCCAGAAGCCCGAAAGTGAGCCTTCAAAAAGTTTTGCTGTGTTCTTTGACTGAAAAACAAGGCCATCGCGAGTTAGTTTAGCCTCCCTGGGACTGGAAAATATTCCCCAAGTTCCGGTAAATCGAGCTGAAGTTGGTCAAAATTACGATGCTCCCAAAGCGGTCTCGGCTACCCTTTCAGTCTTAAAGTGAAGTGGGGCTATATTTCTGTCCAGAAGCTCGAAAGTGAGCGTTCAAAAAGTTTTGCTGTGTGCATTTCACTGCAAACCAAAGCTATCAAAAGTTAGTTTAGCGTCCTCGGGACTGGAAAATATTCCCCAAGTTCCGGGAAAGCGAGCCGAAGTTGATCAAAATCACGATGCGCGAAATGCGCTCTCGGCTACTGTTTCAGTCTTAAAGTAAAGTGTGGCTATATTTCGGCCCACAAGCTCGAAAGTGAGCGTTCAAAAAGTTTTGCTGTGTCCATTTCACTGCAAAACAAGGCCATCAGGAGATAGCTTAGCGTCCAAGGGACTGGAAAATGTTGCCCAAGTTCCGGGAGATCCACCCGAAGTTTGTCAAAATCACAATGCGCGTTAGGTGGTCTCGGTTACTCTTTAAGTCTTAAAGTAAAGTGGGGCTTTATTTCGGCCAGGAAGCTCGAAGGTGAGCGTTCAAAAAGTTTTGCTCTGTCCATTTCACTGCAAACCAAGGCCATGAGGAGTTAGTTTAGAGCTCCTGGGACTGGAAAATATTCCCCAAGTTTCGGAATATCGACCGGAATTTTGTCAAACTCACAATGCGAGCAAGGCGGTGTCGGCTACTCTTTCAGTCTTAAGTGAAGTGGGGCTATATTTCGGCCCAGAATCTCGAAACTGTGCGTTCAAAAAATTGTGCTGTGTCCATTTCAATGCTAACCAAGACCATCAGGAGTTAGTTTAGAGTCCCCGGGACTGGAAAATATCCCCCAAGTCCCGGGAATTGGAGCCGAAGTTGATCAAATTCATGATGCGCGTAACGTGGTCTCGGCTACTGTTTCAGTCTTAAAGTCAAGTGTGCCTATATTTCGGCCCACAAGCTAGAAAGTGAGCGTTCAAAGAGTTTTGCTGTGTCCATTTCAATTCAAAACAAAGCCATCAGGACTTAGTTTAGGGTCCCCGGGACTGGAAAATATTCCCCAAGATCCGGGAAAGCGAGCCGGAGTTGATCAAAATCACGCTGCGCGAAATGCGGTCTCGGCTACTGTTTCAGTCTTAAAGTAAAGTGTGGCTATATTTCGGCCCACAAGCTCGAAAGTGAGCCTTCAAAAAGTTTTGCTCTGTCCATTTCAACGCAAAGAGGCGATCAGGAGTTAATTTAGAGTCCGCGGGACTGGAAAATATGCCCCAAGTTCCGAGAAATCGATCCGAAAATGGTCAAAATCACGATGCGCGTAAGGCGATCTCGGGTACTCTTTCAGTCTTAAAGTGCAGTGGGGCTATATTTCGGCGCAGAAGCTCCAAAGTGGGCGTTCAAAAATTTATGCTCTGCGCATTTCAACGCAAACCAAGGCAATCCGGAGTTAGTTTAGAGTCCCCTGGACTGGAAAATATCCCAAAAGTTGCGCGAAATCGAGCTGAACTTGGTCTAACTCACGATGCGCGTGAGGCGGTCTCGGCTACTATTTCAGTCTGAAAGTGAAGTGGGATTCTATTTCGGCCCAGAAGCTACAAAGAGAGTGTTCAAAAAGCTTTCCTTTGTCCATTTCACTGAAAACCAAGGCCATCAGGAGTTAATTTAGAGCCCGCGGAAATGGAATATATTCCCAAAGTTCCAAGAAACCGACCCGAAGTTGGTCAAAATCACGATTTGCGCAAGACGGTCTCGGCTACTCTTTCAGTCTTAAAGTGAAGTGGGGCTATATTTCGGTCCAGAAGCTCGAGAGTGAGCGTTCAAAAAGTTTCGCTGTGTCCATTTCACTGAAAACCAAGACAATCAGGAGTTAGTTTAGAGTTCCCGGGACTGGAAAATATCCCCCAAGTTCCGGCAAATCGAGCCGAAGTTGGTCAAAATCACGGTGCGCTTCAGGCGGTGTTGGCTACTCCTTCAGTCTTAAAGTGAAGTGGGGCTCTATTTCGGCCCACGAGCTCAAAGCTCAAAAAAAATTACTGTGTCTATTTCACTGCAAACCAAGGCTACCAGTAGTTAGTTTAGAGTCCCCGGGAGTGGAATGTATTTCCCAAGTTCCGGAAAATCGAGAAGACGTTGGTCAAAATCACGATGCGCGTAAGACGGTCTCGGCTACTCTTTCAGTCTTAAAGAGAAGTGGGGCTATATTTCGGCCCAGAAGCTAAAAAGTGAGCGTTCAAAAAATTTTGCTGTATCCATTTCAATGCAAACCAAGGCCATCAGGGGTTACTTAAGAGTCCGCGGGACTGGAAAGTATCCGCTAAGTTCCGATAAATCGAGCCGAAGTTGGTCAAAATCACGATGTGCGTAAGGTGGTCTCGGCTACTCTTTCAGTCTTAAAGTGAAGTGGGGCTATATTTCGGCCCAGAAGCTCGAAAGGGAGTGTTTAAAATGTTTTGCTCTGTCACTTTCAGTGCAAACCAAGGCCATCAGAAGTTAGTTTAGAGTCCCCGGGACTGGAGAATATCCCCCAAGTCCCGGGAAATCGAGCCGAAGTTTATCAAATTCATGATGCGCGTAACGTGGTGTCGGCTACTGTGTCAGTCCTAAAGTGAAGTGTGGCTATATTTCGGCCCACAAGCTAGAAAGTGAGCGTTCAAAAAGTTTTGTTGCGTCCATTTTACTTCAAAACAAGGCCATCAGGACTTAGTTTAGCGTCCAAGGGACTGCAAAATATCCCCCAAGTTCCGGGAAATCCATTCGAAGTTCGTCAAAATTACGATGCGCGTAAGGCGGTCTCATCTACTCTTTCAGTCTTAAAGTAAAGTGGGGCTATATTTCTGCCCAGAAGCTGCAAAGTTGTGCTCTGTCCATTTCACTAAAGACCAAGGCCATCAGGAGTTACTGTAGAGTCCCTTTGACTGGAATACATCCTCTAAGTTTCGGGAAATAAACGCGAAATTGGTCAAAATCACGATTCGCTCAAGACGGTCTCGCCTACTCTTTCAGTCTTAAAGTAAAATGGGGCTATATTTCGGGCCAGAAGCTCAAAAGTGAGCTTCAAAAAGTTTTGCTGTATCCATTTCAATGCAAACGAAGGCCATCAGGGGTTACTTAAGAGTCTTCGGGACTGGAAAATATCCCCCCAAGTTCAGGGAAATTTAGCCGAAGTTGGTCAAAATCACGGTGCGCGTTAGGCGGTCTCGCTTACTGTTTCAGTCTTAAAGTGAAGTGAGGCTTTATTCCTGCCCAGGAGCTTGAAAATGAGCGTTCAAAAAGTTTCCCTGTGTTTATTTGACTGTAAACCAAAGCCATCAGGAGCTAGTTTAGAGTCCCCGGGACTGGAAAATATCCCCCAACTTCCGGGAAATCGAGCCGAAGTTGGTCAAAATCACGATTTGCGTAAGGTAGTGTCGGCTACTCTCTCAGTCTTAGAGTGAAGTGGAGCTATATTTCGGGCGGGAAGCCCGAAAGTGAGCGTTCAAAAAGTTTTGCTGTGTTTATTTCACTGCAAACCAAGGCCATCAAAAGTTAGTTTAGCGTCCCCGGGACAAGAAAATATGCCCCAAGGTCCGGGAAATTGAGCCGAGGTTGGTGGAAATCACGATGCCCCTAAAGTGGTCTCGGCTACTCTTTCTGTCTTAAAGTGAGGTGGGGCTATATCTCGGGCCAGAAGGCCGAAAGTGAGGGTTCAAAAAGTTTTGCTGTGTCCATTTCACTGCAAACAAAGGCCATCAGGGCTTAGTTTAGAGTCCCCGGGACTGAAAAATATTGCCCAAGTTCCGGGGAATCGAACCGAAGTTGAGCAAAATCACGATGCGCGAAATGCGGTATCGGCTACTGTTTCAGTCTTAAAGTGAAGTGGGACTATATTTCGGCCCAGAAGCCCGAAAGTGAGCCTTCAAAAAGTTTTGCTGTGTTCTTTGACTGAAAAACAAGGCCATCGCGAGTTAGTTTAGCCTCCCTGGGACTGGAAAATATTCCCCAAGTTCCGGTAAATCGAGCTGAAGTTGGTCAAAATTACGATGCTCCCAAAGCGGTCTCGGCTACCCTTTCAGTCTTAAAGTGAAGTGGGGCTATATTTCTGTCCAGAAGCTCGAAAGTGAGCGTTCAAAAAGTTTTGCTGTGTGCATTTCACTGCAAACCAAAGCTATCAAAAGTTAGTTTAGCGTCCTCGGGACTGGAAAATATTCCCCAAGTTCCGGGAAAGCGAGCCGAAGTTGATCAAAATCACGATGCGCGAAATGCGCTCTCGGCTACTGTTTCAGTCTTAAAGTAAAGTGTGGCTATATTTCGGCCCACAAGCTCGAAAGTGAGCGTTCAAAAAGTTTTGCTGTGTCCATTTCACTGCAAAACAAGGCCATCAGGAGATAGCTTAGCGTCCAAGGGACTGGAAAATGTTGCCCAAGTTCCGGGAGATCCACCCGAAGTTTGTCAAAATCACAATGCGCGTTAGGTGGTCTCGGTTACTCTTTAAGTCTTAAAGTAAAGTGGGGCTTTATTTCGGCCAGGAAGCTCGAAGGTGAGCGTTCAAAAAGTTTTGCTCTGTCCATTTCACTGCAAACCAAGGCCATGAGGAGTTAGTTTAGAGCTCCTGGGACTGGAAAATATTCCCCAAGTTTCGGAATATCGACCGGAATTTTGTCAAACTCACAATGCGAGCAAGGCGGTGTCGGCTACTCTTTCAGTCTTAAGTGAAGTGGGGCTATATTTCGGCCCAGAATCTCGAAACTGTGCGTTCAAAAAATTGTGCTGTGTCCATTTCAATGCTAACCAAGACCATCAGGAGTTAGTTTAGAGTCCCCGGGACTGGAAAATATCCCCCAAGTCCCGGGAATTGGAGCCGAAGTTGATCAAATTCATGATGCGCGTAACGTGGTCTCGGCTACTGTTTCAGTCTTAAAGTCAAGTGTGCCTATATTTCGGCCCACAAGCTAGAAAGTGAGCGTTCAAAGAGTTTTGCTGTGTCCATTTCAATTCAAAACAAAGCCATCAGGACTTAGTTTAGGGTCCCCGGGACTGGAAAATATTCCCCAAGATCCGGGAAAGCGAGCCGGAGTTGATCAAAATCACGCTGCGCGAAATGCGGTCTCGGCTACTGTTTCAGTCTTAAAGTAGTGTGGCTATATTTCGGCCCACAAGCTCGAAAGTGAGCCTTCAAAAAGTTTTGCTCTGTCCATTTCAACGCAAAGAGGCGATCAGGAGTTAATTTAGAGTCCGCGGGACTGGAAAATATGCCCCAAGTTCCGAGAAATCGATCCGAAAATGGTCAAAATCACGATGCGCGTAAGGCGATCTCGGGTACTCTTTCAGTCTTAAAGTGCAGTGGGGCTATATTTCGGCGCAGAAGCTCCAAAGTGGGCGTTCAAAAATTTATGCTCTGCGCATTTCAACGCAAACCAAGGCAATCCGGAGTTAGTTTAGAGTCCCCTGGACTGGAAAATATCCCAAAAGTTGCGCGAAATCGAGCTGAACTTGGTCTAACTCACGATGCGCGTGAGGCGGTCTCGGCTACTATTTCAGTCTGAAAGTGAAGTGGGATTCTATTTCGGCCCAGAAGCTACAAAGAGAGTGTTCAAAAAGCTTTCCTTTGTCCATTTCACTGAAAACCAAGGCCATCAGGAGTTAATTTAGAGCCCGCGGAAATGGAATATATTCCCAAAGTTCCAAGAAACCGACCCGAAGTTGGTCAAAATCACGATTTGCGCAAGACGGTCTCGGCTACTCTTTCAGTCTTAAAGTGAAGTGGGGCTATATTTCGGTCCAGAAGCTCGAGAGTGAGCGTTCAAAAAGTTTCGCTGTGTCCATTTCACTGAAAACCAAGACAATCAGGAGTTAGTTTAGAGTTCCCGGGACTGGAAAATATCCCCCAAGTTCCGGCAAATCGAGCCGAAGTTGGTCAAAATCACGGTGCGCTTCAGGCGGTGTTGGCTACTCCTTCAGTCTTAAAGTGAAGTGGGGCTCTATTTCGGCCCACGAGCTCAAAGCTCAAAAAAAATTACTGTGTCTATTTCACTGCAAACCAAGGCTACCAGTAGTTAGTTTAGAGTCCCCGGGAGTGGAATGTATTTCCCAAGTTCCGGAAAATCGAGAAGACGTTGGTCAAAATCACGATGCGCGTAAGACGGTCTCGGCTACTCTTTCAGTCTTAAAGAGAAGTGGGGCTATATTTCGGCCCAGAAGCTAAAAAGTGAGCGTTCAAAAAATTTTGCTGTATCCATTTCAATGCAAACCAAGGCCATCAGGGGTTACTTAAGAGTCCGCGGGACTGGAAAGTATCCGCTAAGTTCCGATAAATCGAGCCGAAGTTGGTCAAAATCACGATGTGCGTAAGGTGGTCTCGGCTACTCTTTCAGTCTTAAAGTGAAGTGGGGCTATATTTCGGCCCAGAAGCTCGAAAGGGAGTGTTTAAAATGTTTTGCTCTGTCACTTTCAGTGCAAACCAAGGCCATCAGAAGTTAGTTTAGAGTCCCCGGGACTGGAGAATATCCCCCAAGTCCCGGGAAATCGAGCCGAAGTTTATCAAATTCATGATGCGCGTAACGTGGTGTCGGCTACTGTGTCAGTCCTAAAGTGAAGTGTGGCTATATTTCGGCCCACAAGCTAGAAAGTGAGCGTTCAAAAAGTTTTGTTGCGTCCATTTTACTTCAAAACAAGGCCATCAGGACTTAGTTTAGCGTCCAAGGGACTGCAAAATATCCCCCAAGTTCCGGGAAATCCATTCGAAGTTCGTCAAAATTACGATGCGCGTAAGGCGGTCTCATCTACTCTTTCAGTCTTAAAGTAAAGTGGGGCTATATTTCTGCCCAGAAGCTGCAAAGTTGTGCTCTGTCCATTTCACTAAAGACCAAGGCCATCAGGAGTTACTGTAGAGTCCCTTTGACTGGAATACATCCTCTAAGTTTCGGGAAATAAACGCGAAATTGGTCAAAATCACGATTCGCTCAAGACGGTCTCGCCTACTCTTTCAGTCTTAAAGTAAAATGGGGCTCTATTTCGGCCCAGAAGCTCGAGAGTGAGCGTTCAAAAACTTTCGCTGTGTCCATTTCACTGCAAACCAAGACAAGCAGGAGTTAGTTGAGAGTCCCCGGGACTGGAAAATATCCCCCAAGTTCCGGGAAATCAACCCGAAGTTTGTCAAAATCACGATGCACGTAAGGCGGTCTCGGCTGCTCTTTCAGTATTAAAGTAATGGGGGGCTATATTTTGGCCCAGAAGCTCGAAATTGAGCGTTCAAACAGTTTCGCTGGGTCCATTTTACTGCAAACCAAGGCCATCAGGAATTAGTTTAGAGTCCTCAGAACTGGAATATATCCCCTTAGTTCCGGCAAATCGAGCCGAAGTCGCTCAAAATCACGATGCACGTAAGGCGGTCTCGGCTACTCTTTCAGTCTTCAAGTGAAGTGGGGTTCTTTTCGGTCCAGAAGCTCGAAAGCGTGCGTTCAAAAACTTTTTCTGTTTCCGTTTCACTGCAAACCAAGACCAGCACGAGTTAGTTTAGAGTCCCCGGGACTGGAAAATGTTTCGCAAGTTCCGGGAAATCGAGCCGAAGTTGATCAAAATCACGATGCGCAAAACGTGGTCTCGGCTACTGTTTCAGTCTTAAAGTGAAGTATGGCTATATTTCGGCCTACAACCTCGAAAGTGAGCCTTCAAAAAGCTTTGCTGTGTCTATTTCACTGCAAAACAAGGCCATCGGCACCTAGTTTAGCGTCCAAGGGACTGGAAAATATCCCCCAAGTTCCGGGAAATCCGTCCGAAGTTTCTCAAAATCACGATGCGCGTAAGGCGGTCTCGGCTACTTTTTCAGTATTAAAGTAAAATGGACTATATTTCGGCCCAGAAGCTTGAAGCTGCGCGTTCAAAAAGTTTTGCTGTCTCCATTTTACTGCAAAAAAAGGCCATCAAGAGTTAGTTTAGAGTTCCTGGGACTGGAAAATATCCCCCAAGTTCCGGAATATCGACCCGAAGTTGGTCAAAATCACGATGCGCGCACGCCCGTCTCGGCTACTCTTTAAGTCGTAAGTGATGTGGGACTATATTTCGGCCTAAAAGCTCGAAAGTGTTCGTTCAAAAACTTGTGCTGTGTGAATTTCACTGCAAACCATGGCCATCAGGAGTTAGTTTAGAGTGCCCGGGACTGGAAAAGATTCCCCAAGTTCCAGGAAAGCGAGCAGAAGTTGCTCAAAATCACGATGCGCGTAACGCTGTCTCGGCTACTGTTTCAGTCTTAAAGTGAAGTGTGGCTATATTTAGGCCCACATGCTCGAAAGTGAGCGTTCAAAAAGTTTTGCTGTGTCCATTTCACTGCAAACCAAGGCAATCAGGAGTTAGTTTAGATTCCCGGGAACTGGAAAATATTCCCCAAGTTCCAGGAAATGCGCCAAAGTTGATGAAAATTACGATGCGCGTAACGCGCTCTCGGTTATTCTTTCAGTCTTAAATTTAAGTAGCGCTATATTGCGGCACTGAAGCTCGAAGGTGAGCGTTCAGAATGTTTTGCTGTGTTCATTAAACTGCAAAGCAAGGTTATCGGGAGTTAGTTTAGCGTCCCCGGGACTTTAAATTATTCGCCAACTTCCGGAAATCGAGCAAACGTGGCCCAAAATCACGATGCGCGTAAGGCGGTCTCGGCTACTCTTTCAGTCTTAAAATTAAGGGGCGCTATATTTCGACCTAGAAGCTCGAGACCGGGCGTGCGCTAATATTACCTGTGTCCATTTCACTGACATCTTAGCCCATCAGGAGTTAGTTTAGAGTCCTTGGCACTGGAAAATATTTCCCAAATTCTGGCAGATCGAGCCAAAGTTGCTCAAAATCACGATGCGCGTAAGGCGGTCTCGGCTACTCTTTCAGTCTTAAAATGAAGTGGGGCTATATTTCGGCCGAGAAGCTCAACACCGAGCGTGCGCTCCTTTTGCCTGTGTACATATCACTGAAAACTAAGTTCATCAGGAGTTAACATAGAGTCCTCGGGACTGGAAAATATTGCCCGAATTCCGGCAAATCGAGCCAAAGATGCTCAAAATCACGATGCGCGTAAGGCGGTCTCGGCTACTCGTTTACTCCGAAAATGAAGTGGGGCTATATTTCGGTTCTACAAGCTCGACACCGAGCGTGCGCTCCTTTTACCTGTGTCCATTTCACTAAGAACTAAGTCCATCAGGAGATAGTCTAGAATTCTCGAGACTGGAAGCTATCCTCCAAGTTTCGGCAAATTGAGCCATACTTTCTTAAAATTACGATAGGCGTACGGCAGTTTCGTTTACTCTTTCAGTCTTAAAATGAACTGGGGCTACATTTCAGCCTAGAAGCTCGACACCGAGCGTGCGCTCCTGTTACCTGTGACCATTTTAGTTAAAACTAAGGCCATCAAGAGTTAGGGTAGAGTCCCGGGACTGGAAAATATCCCCCAAGTTTTGGCATATCGAGCCATAGTGGCTAAAAATTTCGATGCGCTTAAGGCGGTTTCGTGTACACTTTCAGTCTTAAAATAAAGTGGGGCTATATTTCGGCCTACAACCTGGAAACCGAGCGTGCGCTCCTTTTACCTGTGTCCATTTCACTAAAAACCAAGGCATTCTGGAGTTAGTTTAGAGCTTCCGGGACTGGAAAATATCCCCCAAGTCCCAGGAAATCAAGCCGAAGTTCGACAAAATTAGCATGCGCGTAAAGCGGTCCCGGCTACTCTTTCAGTCTTAAAGTGAAGTGGGGTTATATTTCGGCCCAGAAGCTCGAAAGTGAACGTTCAAAAAGTTTGGCTGTGTCCATTTCACTGAAAACAAAGACCATCAGCAATTAGTTTAGAGTGCTCGGGACTGGGAATTATCTCCCAAGTTCCGGGAAATCGAGCCGAAGTAGGCCAAAATCACGATGCGCGTAAGGCGGTCTCGGCTAGTCTTTCAGTCTTAAAGTGAAGTAGGGCTATGCTTCGGCCCAGAAGCTCAAAAGTGAGCGTTCAAAAAGTTGTGCTGTGTCCATTTCACTGCAAACCGAGGAAATCAGGAGTTACTTTAGAGTCCCCGGTACCGGAAAATATCCCCCATTTCCCGGGAAATCGAGCCAAAGTTGGTCAAAATCACGATGCGCGTAAGGCGGTCCCGGTTACTCTTTCATTCTTAAAGTGAACTGGGGCAATATTTCCCCCCAGAAGCTCGAAAGTGAGCGTTCAAAAAGTTGTGCTGTGTCCATTTCACTCCAGAGCAAGGCCATCAGGAGTTACTTTAGAGTCCGCGGGACTGGAAAATATCCCGCAAGTTCCGGGAAATCGAGCCGAAGTTGGTCAAACTTACGATGGGCGTAAGGCGGTCTCGGCTACTCTTTCACTCTTAAAGTGAAGTGGAGCTATATTTCGGCCCAGAAGCTCAAAAGTGAGCGTTCAAAAAGTTTTGCTGTGTCCATTTTACTGCAGACCAAGGACGTCGGGGGCCAGTTTAGAGTCCCCGGGACTGGAAAATATCCCCCAAGTTCCGGGAAATTTAACCGAAGTTGGTCAAAATTATGACGCGCGTACGGCGGTCTCGGCTACTCTTTCAGTCTTAAAGTGAATTGGGGCAATATTATGGTCCAGAAGCTCGAAACTGAGTGTTTAAAAAGTTTTGCTGTCTCCATTTCACTGCAAAACAAGGCCATCACGACTCAGTTTAGCGTCAAAGGAACTGGAAATATCCCCCAAGTTACGGCAAATCCACCCGAAGTTACTCAAAATCACCATGCGCTTAAGGGGGTCTCGGCTACTCTTTCAGTCTTAAGGTAAAGTGGGCTTAGATTTAACTCCAGAAGCTCGAAAGTAAGGGTTCAAAAATTTTTGTGTCTATTTCACTCACATCTTAGACAATCAGGAGTGAGTTTAGAGACTTTGGGACTGGAAAATATCTCCCAAGTTTCGCCAGATCGAGCCGAATATCCTCAAAATCACAATGCGCGTAAGGCGCTCCCGCCTACTCTTTCAGTCTTAAAAAGAAGTAGGGCTATATGTCGCCCAGCAAGCGCAAAAGTGCGCGTTCAAAAAGTGTGCCTGTGTCCATTTCACTGGAAACCAAGGCCATCAGGAGTTAGTTTAGAGTCCCCGGGACTGGAAAATATGCCCCTATTTCCGGGAAATCGAGCCGAAGTATCCCAAAATCACGATGCGCGTAGGGCGGTCTCGGCTACTCTTTCAGTCTTAAAGTTAAGTGGGGCTATATTTCGAGCCATAAGCTCGAAAGTGAGCGTTCAAAAAGTTTTGCCGTGTCCATTTAACTGCAAACTAAGGCCATCGGAAATTAGTTTAGCTCCCCCGGGAATTGAAAATATTCGCCAACTTCCTGCAAATCGAGCCGAAGTTGGTCAAAGTTACGATGCGCGTAAGGCGGTCTCGGGTACTCTTTCAGTGTTAAAGTGAAGTAGGGCTATATTTCGGCCGAGAAGCTCGAAAGTGAGCGTTCAAAAAAATGTGCTGTGTCCATTTCACTGCAAACCAAGGCCATCAGCAGTTCGTTTAGAGTCCCCGGGACTGGAATATATCCCCGAAGTTCCGGGAAATCCAACGGAAGTTGGTCAAAATCACGATGCGCGTAAGACGGTCTCGGCTACTCTTTCAGTCTTAAAGTAAAGTGGGGCTATATTTCGGCCCAGAAGCTCGAAAGAGAACCTTTAAAAAGTTACGCTTTGTGCATTTAACTGCAAACCAAGGACATTAGGAGTTAGTTTAAGGTCCCCCGGACTGGAAAACATCCCCCAAGTTCCGGGAAATCGAGCTGAACTGGGTCAAAATCACGATGCTAGTAAGGAGGTCTCGGCTACTATTTCAGTCTTAAAGTGAAGTACGGTTGTATTTCGGCCCAGAAGCTCGAAACTGAGCGTTCAAAAAGTTTTCCTGCGTCCATTTCACATCAAACGAAGGCCATCAGGAGTTAGCTTAGAGTCCCTGGGACTTGAAAATTTCGCCAAAATTCTAGAAAATCGAGCAGAAGTTGCTAAAAATCACGATGCGCGTAAGGCGGTCTCGCGTACTCTTTCAGTCTTAAAGTGAAGTGGGGCTATATTTTATCCCAGAAGCTCGAAAATAAGCGTTCAAAAAGTGTTACCTTCTTCAGTTCACTGCAAACCAAGGCCATCAGGAGTTAGTTTAGACTGCTCGGGACTGGAAAATATCGCCCAAGTTCGGGGAAATCGAGCCGAATTTTGTCAAAATCACAATGCGCGTAAGGCGGTCTCGGCTACTCTTTGATTCTTAAAGTGAACTGGGGCTATATTTCGGCCCAGAAGCTCGAAAGTGAAACTTGAAAACGTTTTGCTGTGTCCATTTCACCGCAAACCATCCCGCATCAGCAGATTGTTTACAGTGTCCAGGACATCAAAATATCCCCCAACTTCCGGGAAATCGATCCGAAGTTTGTCAAAATCACGATTTGCGTAAGGTAGTGTCGGCTACTCTTTCAGTCTTAGAGTGAAGTGGGGCTAGATTTCGGGCGGGAAGCCCGAAAGTGAGCGTTCAAAAAGTTTTGCTGTGTTCATTTTACTCCAAACCAAGGCCATCAGGAGTTAGTTTAGCGTCCCCGGAACAAGAAAATATGCCCCAAGGTCCGGGAAATTGAGCCGAGGTTGGTCAAAATCACGATGCCCCTAAAGTGGTCTCGGCTACTCTTTCTGTCTTAAAGTGAAGTGGGGCTACATTTCGGGCCAGAAGCCCGAAAGTGAGCGTTCAAAAAGTTTTTCTGTGTCCATTTCACTGCAAACCAAGGCCATCAGGGGTTAGTTTAGAGTCCCCGGAACTTGAAAATATCGCCAAAATTCTAGAAAATCGAGCGGAAGTTGCTCAAAATAACGCTGCGCGTAAGGCGGTCTCCCCTACTCTTTGAGTTTTAAAGTGAAGTGGGGCTATATTTCATCCCAGAAGCTCGAAAATAAGCGTTCAAAAAGTGTTACCTTGTTCATTTCACTGCAAACCAAGGCAATCAGGAGTTAGTTTAGACTGCTCGGGACTGGAAAATATCGCCCAAGTTCGTGGAAATCGAGCCGAGTTTTGTCAAAATCACGATGCGCGTAAGGCGCTCTCGGCTATTCTTTGATTCTTAAAGTGAACTGGGGCTATATTTCGGCCCAGAAGCTCGAAAGTGAGCCTTCAAAAAGTTTTGCTGTGTTCTTTGACTGCAAAACAAGTCCATCACGAGATAGTCTAGCGTCCATGGGACTGGAAAATATTCCCCAAGTTCCGGTAAATCGAGCTGAAGGTGGTCAAAATCACGATGCTCCCAAAGCGGTCTCGGCTACCCTTCCAGTCTTAAACTGAAGTGGGGCGATATTTCTGTCCAGAAGCTCGAAAAAAAGCGTTCAAAAAGTTTTGCTGTGTGCATTTCACTGCAAACCAAAGCTATCAAAAGTTAGTTTAGGGTCCCCGGGACTGGAAAATATTCCCCAAGTTCCGGGAAAGCGAGCCGAAGTTGATCAAAATCACGATGCGCGAAATGCGCTCTCGGCTACTGTTTCAGTCTTAAAGTAAAGTGTGGCTATATTGCGGCCGATAAGCTCGAAAGTGAGCCTTCAAAAAGTTTTCCTGTGTCCATTTCACTGCAAAACAAGGCCATCAGGACTTAGTTTAGCATCCAAGGGACTGGAAAATGTTGCCCAAGTTCCGGGAGATCCACCCGAAGTTTGTCAAAATCACAATGCGCGTTAGGTGGTCTCGGTTACTCTTTAAGTCTTAAAGTAAAGTGGGGCTTTATTTCGGCCAGGAAGCTCGAAGGTGAGCGTTCAAAAAGTTTTGCTCTGTCCATTTCACTGCAAACCAAGGCCATGAGGAGTTAGTTTAGAGCTCCTGGGACTGGAAAATATTCCCGAAGTTCCGGAATATCGACTGGAAGTTTGTCAAACTCACGATGCGAGCAAGGCGGTCTCGGCTACTCTTTCAGTCTTAAGAGAGGTGGGGCTATATTTCGGCCCAGAATCTCGAAAGTGTGCGTTCAAAAACTTGTGCTGTGTCCATTTCAATGCAAACCAAGGCCATCAGGCGTTAGTTTAGAGTCCCCGGGACTGGAAGATATCCCCCAAGTCCCGGGAATTGGAGCCGAAGTTGATCAAATTCATGATGGGCGTAATGTGGTCTCGGCTACTGTTTCAGTCTTAAAGTCAAGGGTGCCTATATTTCGGCCCACAAGCTAGAAAGTGAGCGTTCTAAAAGTTTTGCTGTGTCCGTTTCACTTATAAACAAG
The DNA here is from genome assembly GCF_042242905.1 of Orbicella faveolata. Classification (NCBI taxonomy): domain Eukaryota; kingdom Metazoa; phylum Cnidaria; class Anthozoa; order Scleractinia; family Merulinidae; genus Orbicella; species Orbicella faveolata. The sequence continues at coordinate 368,659 of NW_028301577.1, forward strand.
GCCATCAGGACTTAGTTTAGTGTCCCCGGGACTGGAAAATATTCCCCAAGTTCCGGGAAAGCGAGCCGAAGTTCATCAAAATCACGATGCGCGAAATGCGCTCTCGGCTACTGTTTCAGTCTTAAAGTAAAGTGTGGCTATATTTCGGCCGATAAGCTCGAAAGTGAGCCTTCAAAAAGTTTTGCTCTGTCCATTTCAATGCAAAGCAAAACGATCAGGAGTTAGTTTAGAGTCCCCGTGACTGGAAAATATCCCCCAAGTTTCGAGAAATCGATCCGAAAGTAGTAAAAATCACGATGCGCGTAAGGCGATCTCGGCTACTCTTTCAGTCTTAACGTGAAGTGGGGCTATATTTCGGCCCAGAAGCTCCAAAGTGGGCGTTCAAAAATTTATGCTCTGCGCATTTCAGTGCAAACCAAGGCCATCCAGAGTTAGTTTAGGGTCCCGCGGACTGGAAAATATCGCAAAAGTTGCGTGAAATCGAGCTGAACTTGGGCTAACTCACGATGCACGTGAGGCGGTCTCGGCTACTGTTTCAGTCTGAAAGTGAAGTGGGATTCTATTTCGGCCCAGAAGCTACAAAGAGAGTGTTCAAAAAGCTTTCCCTTGTCCATTTCACTGAAAACCAAGGCCATCAGGAGTTAGTTTAGAGCCCGCGGAAATGGAATATATCCCCCAAGTTCCGGGAAACCGACCCGAAGTTGGTCAAAATCACGATTTGCGCAAGACGGTCTCGGCTACTCTTTCAGTCTTAAAGTAAAGTGGGGCTATATTTCGGTCCAGAAGCTCGAGAGTGAGCGTTCAAAAAGTTTCGCTGTGTCCATTTCGCTGAAAACCAAAACAATCAGGAGTTAGTTTAGAGTCCCTGGGACTGAAAATATCCCCCAAGTTCCGGCAAATCGAGCCGAAGTTGCTGAAAATCACGGTGCGCTTAAGGCGGTGTCGGCTACTCCTTCAGTCTTAAAGTGAAGTGGGGCTCTATTTCGGCCCACAAGCTCAAAGCTCAAAAAAAATTACTGTCTCTATTTCACTGCAAACCAAGGCTATCAGTAGTTAGTTTAGAGTCCCCGCGAGTGGAATGTATTTCCTAAGGTCCGGAAAATCGAGAAGACGTTGGTCAAAATCACGATGCGCGTAAAACGGTCTCGGCTACTCTTTCAGTCTTAAAGTGAAGTGGGGCTATATTTCGGTCCAGACGCTCAAAAGTGAGCGTTCAAAAAGTTTTGCTGTATCCATTTTAATGCAAACCAAGGCCATCAGGGGTTACTTAAGAGTCCTCGGGACTGGAAAATATTCCCCAAGTTCCGGTAAATCGAGCCGAAGTTGGTCAAAATCACGATGTGCGTAAGGTGGTCTCGGCTACTCTTTCAGTCTTAAAGTGAAGTGGGGCTATATTTCGGCCCAGAAGCTCGAAAGGGAGTGTTTAAAATGTTTTGCTCTGTCACTTTCAGTGCAAACCAAGGCCATCAGAAGTTAGTTTAGAGTCCCCGGGCCTAGAGAATATCCCCCAAGTCCCGGGAAATCGAGCCGAAGATGATCAAATTCATGATGCGCGTAACGTGGTCTCGGCTACTGTGTCAGTCCTAAAGTGAAGTGTGGCTATATTTCGGCCCACAAGCTAGAAAGTGAGCGTTCAAAAAGTTTTGTTGTGTCCATTTTACTTCAAAACAAGGCCATCAGGACTTAGTTTAGCGTCCAAGGGACTGCAAAATATCCCCCAAGTTCCGGGAAATCCATTCGAAGTTCGTCAAAATTACGATGCGCGCAAGCCGGTTTCATCTACTCTTTCAGTCTTAAAGTAAAGTGGGGCTATATTTCTGCCCAGTGCTCCAAAGTTGTGCTCTGTCTATTTCACTGAAAACCAAGACCATCAGGAGTTACTGTAGAGTCCCTTTGACTGGAATATATCCCCCAAGTTTCGGGAAATAAACGCAAAACTGGTCAAAATCACGATTCGCTCAAGCCGGTCTCGCCTAGTCTTTCAGTCTTAAAGTAAAATGGGGCTCTATTTCGGCCCAGAAGCTCGAGAGTGAGCGTTCAAAAGCTTTCGCTGTCCATTTCACTGCAAACCAAGACTAGTAGGAGTTTGTTGAGAGTCCCCGGGACTGGAAAATATCCCCCAAGTTCCGGGAAATCAACCCGAAGTTTGTCAAAATCACGATGCACGTAAGGCGGTCTCGGCTACTCTTTCAGTGTTAAAGTAATGGGGGGTATATTTTGGCTCAGAAGCTCGAAATTGAGCGTTCAAAAAGTTTCGCTGGGTCCATTTTACTGCAAACCAAGGCCATCAGGAATTAGTTTAGAGTCCTCAGAACTGGAATATATGCCCTTAGTTCCGGCAAATCGAGTCGAAGTTGCTCAAAATCACGATGCACGTAAGGCGGTCTCGGCTACTCTTTCAGTCTTCAAGTGAAGTGGGGTTTTATTTCAGTCCAGAAGCTCGAAAGTATGCGTTCAAAAACTTTTTCTCTTTCCGTTTCACTGCAAACCAAGACCAGCACGAGTTAGTTTAGAGTCCCCGGGACAAGAAAATATTTCGCAAGTTCCGGGAAATCGAGCCGAAGTTGATCAAAATCACGATGCGCGAAACGTGGTCTCGGCTACTGTTTCAGTCTTAAAGTGAAGTATGGCTACATTTCGGCCCACAACCTCGAAAGTGAGCCTTCAAAAAGCTTTGCTGTGTCCATTTCACTGCAAAACAAGGCCATCGGCACCTAGTTTAGCGTCCAAGGGACTGGAAAATATCCCCCAAGTTCCGGGAAATCCACCCGAAGTTTGTCAAAATCACGATGCGCGTAAGGCGGTCTCGGCTACTTTTTCAGTATTAAAGAAAAGTCGGCTATATTTCGGCCCAGAAGTTTTAAGGTGAGCGTTTAAAAAGTTTTGCTGTCGCCATTTTACTGCAAACCAAGGCCATCAAGAGTTGATTTAGAGTCCCTGGGACTGGAAAATATCCCCCAAGTTCCGGAATATCGACCCGAAGTTGGTCAAAATCACGATGCGCGCACGCCGGTCTCGGCTACTCTTTAAGTCGTAAGTGATGTGGGACTATATTTCGGCGTAAAAGCTCGAAAGTGTTCGTTCAAAAACTTGTGCTGTGTGAATTTCACTGCAAACCATGGCCATCAGGAGTTAGTTTAGAGTCCCCGGAACTAGAAAATATTCTCCAAGTTCCAGGAAATGGCGCCGAAGTTGATGAAAATTACGATGCGCGTAACGGGCTCTCGGTTATTCTTTCAGTCTTAAATTTAAGTAGGGCTATATTGCGGCACTGAAGCTCGAAGGTGAGCGTTCAGAATGTTTTGCTGTGTTCATTAAACTGCAAAGCAAGGTCATCGGGAGTTAGTTTAGCGTCCCCGGGACTTTAAATTATTCGCCAACTTGCGGGAAATCGAGCAAAAGTGGCCCAAAATCACGATGCGCGTAAGGCGGTCTCGGCTACTCTTTCAGTCTTAAAATTAAGGGGGGCTATATTTCGACCTAGAAGCTCGAGACCGGGCGTGCGCTAATTTTACCTGTGTCCATTTCACTGACATCTTAGGCCATCAGGAGTTAGTTTAGAGTCCTTGGGACTGGAAAATATTTCCCAAATTCTGGCAGATCGAGCCAAAGTTGCTCAAAATCACGATGCGCGTAAGGCGGTCTCGGCTACTCTTTCAGTCTTAAAATGAAGTGGGGCTATATTTCGGCCGAGAAGCTCAACACCGAACGTGCGCTCCTTTTGCCTGTGTACATATCACTGAAAACTAAGTTCATCAGGAGTTAACATAGAGTCCTCGGGACTGGAAAATATTGCCCGAATTCCGGCAAATCGAGCCAAAGATGCTCAAAATCACGATGCGCGTAAGGCGGTCTCGGCTACTCGTTTACTCCGAAAATGAAGTGGGGCTATATTTCGGTTCTACAAGCTCGACACCGAGCGTGCGCTCCTTTTACCTGTGTCCATTTCACTAAGAACTAAGTCCATCAGGAGATAGTCTAGAATTCTCGAGACTGGAAGCTATCCTCCAAGTTTCGGCAAATTGAGCCATACTTTCTTAAAATTACGATAGGCGTACGGCAGTTTCGTTTACTCTTTCAGTCTTAAAATGAACTGGGGCTACATTTCGGCCTAGAAGCTCGACACCGAGCGTGCGCTCCTGTTACCTGTGACCATTTGACTGAAAACTAAGGCCATCAAGAGTTAGGGTAGAGTCCCCGGGACTGGAAAATATCCCCCAAGTTTTGGCATATCGAGCCATAGTGGCTAAAAATTTCGATGCGCTTAAGGCGGTTTCGTGTACACTTTCAGTCTTAAAATAAAGTGGGGCTATATTTCGGCCTACAACCTGGAAACCGAGCGTGCGCTCCTTTTACCTGTGTCCATTTCACTAAAAACCAAGGCATTCTGGAGTTAGTTTAGAGCTTCCGGGACTGGAAAATATCCCCCAAGTCCCAGGAAATCAAGCCGAAGTTCGACAAAATTAGCATGCGCGTAAGGCGGTCCCGGCTACTCTTTCAGTCTTAAAGTGAAGTGGGGCTATATTTCGGCCCAGAAGCTCGAAAGTGAACGTTCAAAAAGTTTAGCTGTGTCCATTTCACTGAAAACCAAGGCCATCAGGAATTAGTTTAGAGTGCCCGGGACTGGCAATTATCTCCCAAGTTCCGGGAAATCGAGCCGAAGTAGCCCAAAATCACGATGCGCGTAAGGCGGTCTCGGCTAGTCTTTCAGTCTTAAAGTGAAGTAGGGCTATGCTTCGGCCCAGAAGCTCGAAAGTGAGCGTTCAAAAAGTTGTGCTGTGTCCATTTCACTGCAAACCGAGGAAATAAGGAGTTAGTTTAGAGTCCCCGGTACCGGAAAATATCCCCCATTTCCTGGGAAATCGAGCCAAAGTTGGTCAAAATTACGATGCGCGTAAGGCGGTCCCGGTTACTCTTTCATTCTTAAAGTGAACTGGGGCAATATTTCCCCCCAGAAGCTCGAAAGTGAGCGTTCAAAAAGTTGTGCTGTGTCCATTTCACTCCAGAGCAAGGCCATCAGGAGTTACTTTAGAGTCCGCGGGACTGGAAAATATCCCGCAAGTTCCGGGAAATCGAGCCGAAGTTGGTCAAAATTACGATGGGCGTAAGGCGGTCTCGGCTACTCTTTCACTCTTAAAGTGAAGTGGAGCTATATTTCGGCCCAGAAGCTCAAAAGTGAGCGTTCAAAAAGTTTTGCTGTGTCCATTTTACTGCAGACCAAGGACGTCGGGGGTCAGTTTAGAGTCCCCGGGACTGGAAAATATCCCCCAAGTTCCGGGAAATTTAACCGAAGTTGGTCAAAATCAGGACGCGCGTACGGCGGTGTCGGCTACTCTTTCAGTCTTAAAGTGAATTGGGGCAATATTTCGGCCCAGAAGCTCGAAACTGAGTGTTTAAAAAGTTTTACTGTGTCCATTTCACTGCAAAACAAGGCCATCACGACTTAGTTTAGCGTCAAAGGAACTGGAAATATTCCCCAAGTTACGGGAAATCCTCCCGAAGTAAGTCAAAATCACCATGCGCTTAAGGGGGTCTCGGCTACTCTTTCAGTCTTAAGGTAAATTGGGCTTAGATTTAACTCCAGAAGCTCGAAAGTAAGGGTTCAAAAATTTTTGTGTCTATTTCACTCACATCTTAGACAATCAGGAGTGAGTTTAGAGACTTTGGGACTGGAAAATATCTCCCAAGTTTCGCCTGATCGAGCCGAATATCCTCAAAATCACAATGCGCGTAAGGCGCTCCCGCCTACTCTTTCAGTCTTAAAAAGAAGTAGGGCTATATTTCGGCCAGCAAGCTCGAAAGTGCGCGTTCAAAAAGTGTGCCTGTGTCCATCTCACTGGAAACCAAGGCCATCAGGAGTTAGTTTAGAGTCCCCGGGACTGGAAAATATCCCCCTATTTCCGGGAAATCGAGCCGAAGTATCCCAAAATCACGATGCGCGTAGGGCGGTCTCGGCTACTCTTTTAGTCTTAAAGTTAAGTGGGGCTATATTTCGAGCCATAAGCTCAAAAGTGAGCGTTCAAAAAGTTTTGCCGTGTCCATTTAACTGCAAACTAAGGCCATCGAAGGTTAGTTTAGCTTCCCCGGGAATTGAAAATATTCGCCAACTTCTGGGAAATCGAGCCGAAGTTGGTCAAAATTACGATGCGCGTAAGGCGGTCTCGGCTACTCTTTCAGTCTTAAAGTGAAGTAGGGCTATATTTCGGCCGAGAAGCTCGAAAGTGAGCGTTCAAAAAAATGTGCTGTGTCCATTTCACTGCAAACCAAGGCCATCAGCAGTTAGTTTAGAGTCCCTGGTACTGGAATATATCCTCGAAGTTCCGGGAAATCGAACGGAAGTTGTTTAAAATCACGATGCGCGTAAGACGGTCTCGGCTACTCTTTTACTCTTAAAGTAAAGTGGGGCTATATTTCGGCCCAGAAGCTCGAAAGTGAACCTTTAAAAAGTTACGCTTTGTGCATTTAACTGCAAACCAAGGCCATCAGGAGTTAGTTTAAAGTCCCCCGGACCGGAAAATATTCCCCAAGTTCCGGGAAATCGAGCTGAACTGGGTCAAAATCACGATGCTCGTAAGGAGGTCTCGGCTACTATTTCAGTCTTAAAGTGAAGTACGGTTGTACTTCGGCCCAGAAGCTCGAAACTGAGCGTTCAAAAAGTTTTCCTGCGTCCATTTCACATCAAACCAAGGCCATCAGCAGTTAGTTTAGAGTCCCCGGGACTTGAAAATATCGCCAAAATTCTAGAAAATCGAGCGGAAGTTGCTCAAAATCACGATGCGCGTAAGGCGGTCTCGCCTAGTCTTTCAGTCTTAAAGTGAAGTGGGGCTATGTTTCATCCCAGAAGCTCGAAAATAAGCGTTCAAAAAGTGTTACTGTGTTCATTTCACTGCAAACCAAGGCCATCAGGAGTTAGTTTAGACTGCTCGGGACTGGAAAATATCGCCCAAGTTCGGGGAAATCGAGGCGAATTTTGTCAAAATCACGATGCGCGTAAGGCGGTCTCGGCTACTCTTTGATTCTTAAAGTGAACTGGGGCTATATTTCGGCCGAGAAGCTTGAAAGTGAAAGTGCAAAAAGTTTTGCTCTCTCAACTTAACTGAAAACCAAGGCCATCATGAGTTAGTTTTGAGTCCGCGGGACTAAAAAGTATCCCTTAAGTTCTGGCAACTCAAGCCGAAGTTGGTCAAAATCACGATGCGTCTAAGGCGGTCTCGGCTACTTTTTCAGTCTTAAAGTGAAGTGGGGCTATATTTCGGCCCAGAATTTCGAAAGTAAGCGTTCAAAAAAATTTGTTGTGTCCATTTCACTGCAGACCAAGGCCATCAGGGGTTAGTTTAGAGTCCTTGGAACATGAATATATCCCCGAATGCTCGGGAAATCGAGCCGAAGTTGGTCAAAATCACGATGCGCGTAAGACGGTCTCGGCTACTCTTTCAGTCTTAAACTGAAGTGGGGCTATATTTCGGCTCAGAAGCCCGAAGGGGAGCGTTGAAAAAGTTTTGCTCTCTCCATTTCAATGCAAACCAAGGCAATCAGGAGTTACTTTAGAGTCCCCGGTACCGGAAAATATTCCCCATTTCCTGGGAAATCGAGCCAAAGTTGGTCAAAATCACGATGCGTGTAAGGCGGTCTCGGCTATTCTTTCATTCTTAAAGTGAACTCGGACTATATTTCGGCCCAGAAGCTCGAAAGTGAAAGTTCAAAAAGTTTTGCTGTGTCCATTTCACCGCGAACCAAGCCACATCAGGAGATAGTTTACAGTCTCCGGGACATCAAAATATCCCCCAAGTTCCGGGAAATCGAGCCGAAGTTTGTGAAAATCACGATGCGCGTAAAGCAGTCTCGGCTACTCTTTTAGTCTTAAAGTAACGTGGCTGTATATTTTGGCCCAGAAGCTCGAAAGTGAGCCTTCAAAAAGTTATGCTGTGCCCATTTCACTGCAAAGCAAGGCCCTCAGGAAGTAGTTTACAGTCCCCGGAACTGCAAAATATCCTCCAAGTTCCGCCAAATCGAGACGAAGTTGGTCAAAATAACGATTCGCGTAAGGCGGTCTCGGCTACTCTTTGAGTCTGAGAGTGAAGTAGGGCTATATTTCGGTCCAGAAGCTCGAAAGTGAGCGTTCAAAAAGTTTTCCTCTCTCAATTTCACTGAAAACCAAGGCCATCATGAGTTAGTTTAGAGTCCCCGGGAGTGGAAAATATCTTTTAAGTTCTGGCAACTCAAGCCAAAGTTGGTCAAAATCACGATGCGCCTAAGGCGGCCTCGGCTACTCTTTCAGTCTTAAAGTGAAGTGGGGCTCTATTTCGGCCCAGAAGCTCCAAAGTGAGCGCTGCAAAAAATTTGCTGTGTCGATTTCACTGCAAACCAAGGCCATCAGGAGTTAGTTTAGAGTCCCCGGGACTGCAATATATTTCCCAAGTTCCGGAAAATCGAGAAGACGTTGCTCAAAATCACGATGCGCGCAAGACGGTCTTGGCTAGTCTTTCAGTCTTAAAGTGAAGTGGGGCTATATTTCGGCCCAGAAGCTCAAAAGTGAGCTTCAAAAAGTTTTGCTGTATTCATTCCAATTGAAACGAAGGCCATCAGGGGTTACTTAAGAGTCTTCGGGACTGGAAAATATCCCCGCAAGTTCAGGGAAGTTTAGCCGAAGTTGGTCAAAATCACGGTGCGCGTTAGGCGGTCTCGCTTACTGTTTCAGTCTTAAAGTGAAGTGAGGCTTTATTCCTGCCCAGGAGCTTGAAAGTGAGCGTTCAAAAAGTTTCCCTGTGTTTATTTGACTGCAAACCTAAGCCATCAGGAGCTAGTTTAGAGTCCCCGGGACTGGAAAATATCCCCCAACTTCCGGGAAATCGAGCCGAAGTTGGTCAAAATCACGATTTGCGTAAGGTAGTGTCGGCTACTCTTTCAGTCTTAGAGTGAAGTGGGGCTATATTTCGAGCGAGAAGCCCGAAAGTGAACGTTCAAAAAGTTTTGCTGTGTTCATTTTACTGCAAACCAAGGCCATCAGGAGTTAGTTTAGCGTCCCCGGGACAAGAAAATATGCCCCAAGGTCCGGGAAATTGAGCCGAGGTTGGTCAAAATCACGATGCCCCTAAAGTGGTCTCGGCTACTCTTTCTGTCTTAAAGTGAAGTGGGGCTATATTTCGGGCCAGAAGCCCGAAAGTGAGCGTTCAAAAAGTTTTGCTGTGTTCTTTGAGTGAAAAAGAAGGCCATCACGAGTTAGTTTAGCGTCCCTGGGACTGGAAAATATTCCTCAAGTTCCGGTAAATCGAGCTGAAGTTGGTCAAAATCACGATGCTCCCAAAGCAATCTCGGCTACCCTTTCAGTCTTAAAGTCAAGTGTGCCTATATTTCGGCCCACAAGCTACAAAGTGAGCGTTCAAAAAGTTTTGCTGTGTCCATTTCACTTAAAAACAAGGCCATCAGGACTTAGTTTAGGGTCCCCGGGACTGGAAAATATTCCTCAAGTTCCGGCAAAGCGAGCCAAAGTTGATCAAAATCACGATGCGCGAAATGCGGTCTTGGCTACTGTTTCAGTCTTAAAGTAAAGTGTGCCTATATTTCGGCCCACAAGCTCGAAAGTGAGCGTTCAAAAAGTTTTGCTCTGTCTATTTCAATGCAAAGCAAGGCGATCAGGAGTTAGTTTAGAGTCCCCGGGACTGGAAAATATTCCCCAAGTTCCGAGAAATCGATCCGAAAATGGTCAAAATCACGATGCGCGTAAGGCGATCTCGGCTACTCTTTCAGTCTTAACGTGAAGTGGGGCTATATTTCGGCCCAGAAGCTCCAAAGTGGGCGTTCAAAAATTTATGCTGTGCGCATTTCAGTGCAAACCAAGGCCATCCAGAGTTAGTTTAGAGTCCCCCGGACTGGAAAATATCCCAAAAGTTGCGAGAAATCGAGGTGAAATTGGTCTTACTCACGATGCGCGTGAGGCGGTCTCGGCTACTATTTCAGTCTGAAAGTGAAGTGGGATTCTATTTCGGCCCAGAAGCTACAAAGAGAGTTTTCAAAAAGCTTTCCTTTGTCCATTTCACTGAAAAGCAAGGCCATCAGGAGTTAGTTTAGAGCACGCGGAAATGGAATATATCCCCCAAGTTCCGGGAAACCGACCCGAAGTTGGTCAAAATCACGATTTGCGCAAGACGGTCTCGGCTACTCTTTCAGTCTTAAAGTGAAGTGGGGCTATATTTCGGCCCAGAAGCTCAAAAGTGAGCGTTCAAAAAGTTTTGCTGTATCCATTTCAATGCAAACCAAGGCCATCAGGGGTTACTTAAGAGTCCTCGGCACTGGAAAATATCCCCCAAGTTCCGGTAAATCGAGCCGAAGTTGGTCAAAATTACGATGTGCGTAAGGTGGTCTCGGCTACTCTTTCCGTCTTAAAGTGAAGTGGGGCTATATTTCGGCCCAGAAGCTCGAAAGTGAGTGTTTAAAATGTTTTGCTCTGTCACTTTCAGTGCAAACCAAGGCCATCAGAGGTTAGTTTAGAGTCCCCGGGACTGGAGAGTATCCCCCAAGTCCCGGGAAATCGAGCCGAAGATGATCAAATTCATGATGCTCGTAACGTGGTCTCGGCTACTGTGTCAGTCCTAAAGTGAAGTGTGGCTATATTTCGGCCCACAAGCTAGAAAGTGAGCGTTCAAAAAGTTTTGTTGTCTCCATTTTACTTCAAAACAAGGGACTGCAAAATATCCCCCAAGTTCCGGTAATCCATTCGAAGTTCGTCAAAATTATGATGCGCGTAAGGCGGTCTCATCTACTCTTTCAGTCTTAAACTAAAGAGGGGATATATTTCTGCCGAGAAGCTCCAAAGTTGTGCTCTGTTCATTTCACTGAAAACCAAGGCCATCTGGAGTTACTGTAGAGTCCCTTTGACTGGAATATATCCCCCAAGTTTCGGGAAATAAACGCGAAATTGGTCAAAATCACGATTCGCTCAAGCCGGTCTTGCCTACTCTTTCAGTCTTAAAGTAAAATGGGGCTCTATTTCGGCCCAGAGGCTCGACAGTGAGGGTTCAAAAGCTTTCGCTGTGTCCATTTCACTGCAAACCAAGACAAGCAGGAGTTAGTTGAGAGTCCCCGGGACTGGAAAATATCCCCCAAGTTCCGGGAAATCAACCCGAAGTTTGTCAAAATCACCATGCACGTAAGGCGGTCTCGGCTACTCTTTCATTGTTAAAGTAATGGGGGGCTATATTTTGGCCCAGAAGCTCAAAATTGAGCGTTCAAAAAGTTTTGCTGGGTCCATTTTACTGCAAACCAAGGCCATCAGTAATTAGGTTAGAGTCCTCGGAACTGGAATATATGCTCTTGGTTCGGCCAAATCGAGCCGAAGTTGCTCAAAATCACGATGCACGTAAGGCGGTCTCGGCTACTCTTTCAGTCTTCAAGTGAAGTGGGGTTCTATTTCGGTCCAGAAGCTCGAAAGTATGCGTTCAAAAACTTTTTCTCTTTCCGTTTCACTGCAAACCAAGACCAGCACGCGTTAGTTTAGAGTCCCCGGGACTGGAAAATATTTCGCAAGTTCCGGGAAATCGAGCCGAAGTTGATCAAAATCACGATGCGCGAAACGTGGTCTCGGCTACTGTTTCAGTCTTAAAGTGAAGTATGGCTATATTTCGGCCCACAACCTCGAAAGTGAGCCTTCAAAAAGCTTTGCTGTGTCCATTTCACTGCAAAACAAGGCCATCGGCACCTAGTTTAGCGTCCAAGGGACTGGAAAATATCCCCCAAGCTCCGGGAAATCCACCCGAAGTTTGTCAAAATCACGATGCGCGTAAGGCGGTCTCGGCTACTTTTTCAGTATTAAAGTAAAGTGGGCTATATTTGGGCCCAGAAGCCATAACGAGCCAGACGTTCTTAGCAACCGAAAAACAGACCTGGGATCCCGTGGAGATGTAGAACTTTTAGTCCTACATCTCCACGGGATATGCAGTGGCTTACAACATTCCAGTGTAATCATATCCCTATCGGTGATCGTTTATGTTCCACAAAACGCGTCAAGTTTTGCACGAATGTGTCATAATCCTAAAGTGTGAAATTAAATTTACTGTAAGACAATTCCATCGTGTCAGAAAGATACAAAACATTTTACTAGTCGGCGATTCGGGAAATCGCGCGACTGACGTGAAGAATTTGGATTAAAAGAAAAAATAACGTTGAAACAATGTGTTTTCTAGGCTGGGGCGCAAACGCCAGTTTAAAACTTAGACTTTTTGATACATTTCTTACTCTTTTAAAGCTACGGAGCACGTATAGATGAAACGTTTTCGCTAATCTCAGTTATCACTGTTTTTCACTAAGCGAGGGGACTATGCCCAGCAGCCCAGAAATGTCCGAGAGTCAGAAATGTTCTGAGATTTTCCGCGGAAAGCCTAATTGAAACCTGTTTAGGGTATTCTCTGTATACATGTTTGTTGCTTAGCGATTCCAAAAATAATCTGAATTTTCTAGTATTCGAATTCGAAGATTATGTGCACCGACACTTTGAAAATCAGTTAATGTTATGGGCAGTCAGGAAATTATCTCAAAAATTATGTCAAAGTTCTCAAGAGCGATAGAAATCTCGAGTACATGATGTAATTCTTTACGAGAAATGCCGAGCGATTCTGGAAACAGCACGACGGAAAAATCACTATCACGAGTTTGTTACATATCCCGAAGCACTCAGCAACTGTATTGCATGGACTTCAGCCTGGATGAACCAGAAAGGATATGTAACATGTTCCTATAATGTCACGCACGACGGAAAAAATAACAAAGGGGATTTTGTTACATATCCCGAAGCGCTCAGCAACTGTATTGCATGGACTTCAGCCTGGATGAACCAGAAAAGGATATGTAACATGTTCCTATAATGTCACGCACGACGGAAAAAATAACTGTGGCGATTTTGTTACATATCCCGAAGCACTCAGCAACGGTATTGCATGGACTTCAGCCTGGATGAACCAGAAAGGATATGTAACATGTTCCTATAATGTCACGCACAGCGGAAAAATAACTAAGGGGATTTTGTTACATATCCCGAAGCGCTCAGCAACTGTATTGCATGGACTTCGGCCTGGGTGAACCAGAAAAGGATATGTAACATGTTCCTATAATGTCACGTACGACGGAAAAATAACTATGACGGTTTTGTTGCATATCCCGAAGCTCTCAGCAACTGTATTGCGTGGACTTTAGCTTGGATGAACCAGAAAAAGGATATGTCACATGTTCGTATGATATGAACGAGCGAGGGAAAAAGGACGATTTTGTTGTTGTTTTTGTTTCCTATAATGTCACGCATTACTGAAAAATTATGTGGTTTTTGTAAAATATCCTGTAGCACTCGGTAACGTAGAAATACTGCGAGGACGTTTGCGTGGGAAAACCAGAGCGGATTTATAATATGTGGCTACATGGTGATTTTACTATATAACTGGATTCGTCTTTCAGAAAACTGGTGTACCATGGACTTCAGTTTAGGGTCTAACCCACGAATGAAAATAGTGATTTAACATTTTAGTAGCTATCTAGTCCCCATTCAATCTAAAAGCATGACAATGGGTGTAAGTTATGATACAAATAAAATATTAATCGGAAGACTTAACTTGGTGCGTTTGACTTGTTGAGTTTTGAAGCTGTTGTCTTGATTCGATGTTCTGGGAGGTTGGTCACGGGCAGCGCAACCTGAAAACACTTTCTGGTTCTCTCCGTCGTTTTTGGGTGAATGAATTCATGTATAAATCAATCGTGGCTGGCGGTTTCGTTTGGTTTTCAACAACTGTTTTATGGTTCAAGCGAAAACCAATCCAAACGTATAGTCAGGGCAGCTCCTTTGTTTCCCTTCCCGTGAAAAGAAAACCCACGCGCCTTCTTCAACTCCTCAAGGCAAATTCGATTGGAAACTGGCTCAATTTCGCACAAATGCGTCAGAGAGACACCATATCTTCTAACTCAGAGGCACATCTCGTTTTGCGTCCGTTTTCAACGACCGATGACGGGTTCATTCGAAGTCGAAGTCTTTTTTTTATATATATGACCGCGCAATATTCCCGCGTTATGAAAATTTATTATAAAATATCAATTATGTGGCCAGATCATATCTGAAAATAACCAGGTTACTTTTGTACACAATTACTCTCACTGAAAGCAATTATCGCTAACCACAATAGAACCGCAAAAGTCTTGCGATGACAGCAACCTAACAGATAAATGACATCACCCCATAGCAACCGGACCTGGCGAATTTTTGAGCTTCCGGTTAGCTCTGGCTCGTGATGTGAAGGTGAGCGTTCAAAAAGTTTTGCTGTCTCCATTTCACTGCAAACCAAGGCCATCAAGAGTTAGTTTAGAGTCCCTGGGACTGGAAAAGATCCCCCAAGTTCCGGAGTATCGACCCGAAGTTGGTCAAAATCACGATGCGCGCACGCCGGTCTCGGCTACTCTTTAAGTCGTAAGTGATGTGGGACTATATTTCGGCCTAGAAGCTCGAAATTCTTCGTTCAAAAACTTGTGCTGTGTGAATTTCACTGAAAACCATCGCCATCTGGAGTTAGTTTAGAGTCCCCGGAACTGGAAAAGATTCCCCAAGTTCCAGGAAAGCGAGCAGAAGTTGCTCAAAATCACGATGCGCGTAACGCTGTCTCGGCTACTGTTTCAGTCTTAAAGTGAAGTGTGCCTATATTGAGGCCCACAAGCTCGAAAGTGAGCGTTCAAAAAGTTTTGCTGTGTCCATTTGACTGCAAACCAAGGCAATCAGGAGTTAGTTTAGAGTCCCCGGAACTGGAAAATATTCTCCAAGTTCCAGGAAATGGCGCCGAAGTTGATGAAAATTACGATGCGCGTAACGGGCTCTCGGTTATTCTTTCAGTCTTAAATTTAAGTAGGGCTATATTGCGGCACTGAAGCTCGAAGGTGAGCGTTCAGAATGTTTTGCTGTGTTCATTAAACTGCAAAGCAAGGTCATCGGGAGTTAGTTTAGCGTCCCCGGGACTTTAAATTATTCGCCAACTTGCGGGAAATCGAGCAAAAGTGGCCCAAAATCACGATGCGCGTAAGGCGGTCTCGGTTACTCTTTCAGTCTTAAAATTAAGGGGGGCTATATTTCGACCTAGAAGCTCGAGACCGGGCGTGCACTAATTTTACCTGTGTCCATTTCACTCACATCTTAGGCCATCAGGAGTTAGTTTGGAGTCCTTGGCACTAGAAAATATTTCCCAAATTCTGGCAGATCGAGCCAAAGTTGCTCAAAATCACGATGCGCGGAAGGCGGTCTCGGCTACTCTTTCAGTCTTTAAATGAAGTGGGGCTATATTTCGGCCGAGAAGCTCAACACCGAGCGTGCGCTCCTTTTGCCTGTGTACATATCACTGAAAACTAAGTTCATCAGGAGTTAACATAGAGTCCTCGGGACTGGAAAATATTGCCCGAATTCCGGCAAATCGAGCCAAAGATGCTCAAAATCACGATGCGCGTAAGGCGGTCTCGGCTACTCGTTTACTCCGAAAATGAAGTGGGGCTATATTTCGGTTCTACAAGCTCGACACCGAGCGTGCGCTCCTTTTACCTGTGTCCATTTCACTAAGAACTAAGTCCATCAGGAGATAGTTTAGAATTCTCGAGACTGGAAGCTATCCTCCAAGTTTCGGCAAATTGAGCCATACTTTCTTAAAATTACGATAGGCGTACGGCAGTTTCGTTTACTCTTTCAGTCTTAAAATGAACTGGGGCTACATTTCGGCCTAGAAGCTCGACACCGAGCGTGCGCTCCTGTTCCCTGTGACCATTTGACTGAAAACTAAGGCCATCAAGAGTTAGGGTAGAGTCCCCGGGACTGGAAAATATCCCCCAAGTTTTGGCATATCGAGCCATAGTGGCTAAAAATTTCGATGCGCTTAAGGCGGTTTCCTGTACACTTTCAGTCTTAAAATAAAGTGGGGCTATATTTCGGCCTACAACCTGGAAACGGAGCGTGCGCTCCTTTTACCTGTGTCCATTGCACTAAAAACCAAGGCATTCAGGAGTTAGTTTAGAGCTTCCCGGACTGGAAAATATTCCCCAAGTCCCAGGAAATCAAGCCGAAGTTCGACAAAATTAGCATGCGCGTAAAGCGGTCCCGGCTACTCTTTCAGTCTTAAAGTGAAGTGGGGCTATATTTCGGCACAGAAGCTCGAAAGTGAACGTTCAAAAAGTTTGGCTGTGTCCATTTCACTGAAAACCAAGGCCATCAGCAATTAGTTTAGAGTGCCCGGGACTGGCAATTATCTCCCAAGTTCCGGGAAATCGAGCCGAAGTAGCCCAAAATCACGATGCGCCTAAGGCGGTCTCGGCTAGTCTTTCAGTCTTAAAGTGAAGTAGGGCTATGCTTCGGCCCAGAAGCTCAAAAGTGAGCGTTCAAAAAGTTGTGCTGTGTCCATTTCACTGCAAACCGAGGAAATCAGGAGTTACTTTAGAGTCCCCGGTACCGGAAAATATCCCCTATTTCCCGGGAAATCGACCAAAAGTTGGTCAAAATCACGATGCGCGTAAGGCGGTCCCGGTTACTCTTTCATTCTTAAAGTGAACTGGGGCAATATTTCCCCCCAGA
This sequence comes from Orbicella faveolata, assembly GCF_042242905.1. NCBI lineage: Eukaryota > Metazoa > Cnidaria > Anthozoa > Scleractinia > Merulinidae > Orbicella > Orbicella faveolata. The sequence continues at coordinate 385,232 of NW_028301577.1, forward strand.
AGCTCGAAAGTGAGGGTTCAAAAAGTTGTGCTGTGTCCATTTCACTCCAGAGCAAGGCCATCAGGAGTTACTTTAGAGTCCGCGGGACTGGAAAATATCCCGCAAGTTCCGGGAAATCGAGCCGAAGTTGGTCAAAATTACGATGGGCGTAAGGCGGTCTCGGCTACTCTTTCACTCTTAAATTGAAGTGCAGCTATATTTCGGCCCAGAAGCTCAAAAGTGAGCGTTCAAAAAGTTTTGCTGTGTCCATTTTACTGCAGACCAAGGACGTCGGAGGTCAGTTTACAGTCCCCGGGACTGGAAAATATCCCCCAAGTTCCGGGAAATTTAACCGAAGTTGGTCAAAATCAGGACGCGCGTACGGCGGTCTCGGCTACTCTTTCAGTCTTAAAGTGAATTGGGGCAATATTTCGGCCCAGAAGCTCAAAACTGAGTGTTTAAAAAGTTTTGCTGTGTCCATTTCACTGCAAAACAAGGCCATCACGACTTAGTTTAGCGTCAAAGGAACTGGAAATATCCCCCAAGTTACGGCAATTCCTCCCGAAGTAAGTCAAAATCACCATGCGCTTAAGGGGGTCTCGGCTACTCTTTCAGTCTTAAGGTAAAGTGGGCTTAGATTTAGCTCCAGAAGCTCGAAAGTAAGGGTTCAAAAATTTTTGTGTCTATTTCACTTACATCTTAGACAATCAGGAGTGAGTTGAGAGACTTTGGGACTGGAAAATATCTCCCAAGTTTCGCCAGATCGAGCCGAAGATCCTCAAAATCACAATGCGCGTAAGGCGCTCCCGCCTACTCTTTCAGTCTTAAAAAGAAGTAGGGCTATATTTCGGCCAGCAAGCTCGAAAGTGCGCGTTCAAAAAGTGTGCCTGTGTCCATTTCACTGGAAACCAAGGCCATCAGGAGTTAGTTTAGAGTCCCCGGGACTGGAAAATATCCCCCTATTTCCCGGAAATCGAGCCGAAGTATCCGAAAATCACGATGCGCGTAGGGCGGTCTCGGCTACTCTTTCAGTCTTAAAGTTAAGTGGGGCTATATTTCGAGCCATAAGCTCGAAAGTGAGCGTTCAAAAAGTTTTGCCGTGTCCATTTAACTGCAAACTAAGGCCATCGGAAGTTAGTTTAGCTTCCCCGGTAATTGAAAATATTCGCCTACTTCCGGCAAATCGAGCCGAAGTTGGTCAAAATTACGATGCGCGTAAGGCGGTCTCGGCTACTCTTTCAGTCTTTAAGTGGAGTAGGGCTATATTTCGGCCGAGAAGCTCGAAAGTGAGCGTTCAAAAAAAATGTGCTGTGTCTATTTCACTGCAAACCAAAGCCATCAGCAGTTAGTTTAGAGTCCCCGGGACTGGAATATATCCCCGAAGTTCCGGGAAATCGAACGGAAGTTGGTCAAAATCACGATGCGCGCAAGACGGTCTCGGCTACTCTTTCAGTCTTTAAGTAAAGTGGGGCTATATTTCGGCCCAGAAGCTCGAAAGGGAACCTTTAAAAAGTTACGCTTTGTGCATTTAACTGCAAACCAAGGCCATCAGGAGTTAGTGTTAAGTCCCCCGGACTGGAAAATATCCCCCAAGTTCCGGGAAATCGAGCTGAACTGGGTCAAAATCACCATGCTCGTAAGGAGGTCTCGGCTACTATTTCAGTCTTAAAGTAAAGTACGGTTGTATTTCGGCCCAGAAGCTTGAAAGTGAAAGTTCGAAAAGTTTTGCTGTGTCCATTTCACCGCAAACCAAGCCACATCAGCAGATTGTTTACAGTGTGCGGGACATCAAAATATCCCCCAAGTCCCGGGAAATCGAGCCGAAGTTTGTCAACATCACGATGCGCGTAAAGCAGTCTCGGCTACTCTTTTAGTCTTAAAGTGACGTGGCTGTATATTTCGGCCCAGAAGCTCGAAAGTGAGCGTTCAAAAAGTTTTGCTCTCTCAACTTAACTGAAAACCAAGGCCATCATGAGTTAGTTTAGAGTCCGCGGGACTAAAAAATATCCCTTAAGTTCTGGCAACTCAAGCCGAAGTTGCTCAAAATCACGATGCGTCTAAGGCGGTCTCAGCTACTATTTCAGTCTTAAAGTGAAGTGGGGCTATATTTCGGCCCAGAATTTCCAAAGTAAGCGTTTAAAAAAATTTGTTGTGTCCATTTCACTGCAGACGAAGGCCATCAGGGGTTAGTTTAGAGTCCTTGGAACTTGAATATATCCCCGAAGTTTCGGGAAATCGAGACGAAGTTGGTCAAAATCACGATGCGCGTAAGACGGTCTCGGCTACTCTTTCAGTCTTAAACTGAAGTGGGGTTATATTTCGGCTCAGAAGCCCGAAGGGGAGCGTTGAAAAAGTTTTGCTCTCTCCATTTCAATGCAAACCAAGGCAATCAGGAGTTGCTTTAGAGTCCCCGGTACCGGAAAATATTCCCCATTTCCTGGGAAATCGAGCCAAAGTTGGTCAAAATCACGATGCGCGTAAGGCGGTCTCGGCTATTCTTTCATTCTTAAAGTGAACTCGGGCTATATTTCGGCCCAGAGGCTCGAAAGTGAAAGTTCAAAAAGTTTTGCTGTGTCCATTTCACCGCGAACCAAGCCACATCAGGAGATAGTTTACAGTCTCCGGGACATCAAAATATCCTCCAAGTTCCGGGAAATCAAGCCAAAGTTTGTGAAAATGACGATGCGCGTAAAGCAGTCTCGGCTACTCTTTTAGTCTTAAAGTGACGTGGCTGTATATTTTGGCCCAGAAGCTCGAAAGTGAGCCTTCAAAAAGTTATGCTGTGCCCATTTCACTGCAAAGCAAGGCCCTCAGGAAGTAGTTTACAGTCCCCGGAACTGCAAAATATCCTCCAAGTTCCGCCAAATCGAGACGAAGTTGGTCAAAATAACGATTCGCGTAAGGCGGTCTCGGCTACTCTTTGAGTCTGAAAGTGAAGTAGGGCTATATTTCGGTCCAGAAGCTCGAAAGTGAGCGTTCAAAAAGTTTTCCTCTCTCAATTTCACTGAAAACCAAGGCCATCATGAGTTAGTTTAGAGTCCCCGGGAGTGGAAAATATCTTTTAAGTTCTGGCAACTCAAGCCGAAGTTGGTCAAAATCACGATGCGCCTAAGGCGGCCTCGGCTACTCTTTCAGTCTTAAAGTGAAGTGGGGCTCTATTTCGGCCCAGAAGCTCCAAAGTGAGCGCTGCAAAAAATTTGCTGTGTCGATTTCACTGCAAACCAAGGCCATCAGGAGTTAGTTTAGAGTCCCCGGGACTGCAATATATTTCCCAAGTTCCGGAAAATCGAGAAGGCGTTGCTCAAAATCACGATGCGCGGAAGACGGTCTTGGCTAGTCTTTCAGTCTTAAAGTGAAGTGGGGCTATATTTCGGCCCAGAAGCTCAAAAGTGAGCTTCAAAAAGGTTTGTTGTATCCATTTCAATGCAAACGAAGGCCATCAGGGGTTACTTAAGAGTCTTCGGGACTGGAAAATATCCCCCCAAGTTCAGGGAAGTCTAGCCGAAGTTGGTCAAAATCACGCTGCGCGTTAGGCGGTCTCGCTTACTGTTTCAGTCTTAAAGTGAAGTGAGGCTTTATTCCTGCCCGGGAGCTTGAAAGTGAGCGTTCAAAAAGTTTGCCTGTGTTCATTTCACTGCAAACCAAAGCCATCAGGAGCTAGTTTAGAGTCCCCGGGACTGGAAAATATCCCCCAACTTCCGGGAAATCGAGCCGAAGTTGGTCAAAATCACGATTTGCGTAAGGTAGTGTCGGCTACTCTTTCAGTCTTAGAGTGAAGTGGGGCTATATTTCGGGCCAGAAGTCCGAAAGTGAGCGTTCACAAAGTTTTGCTGTGTCCATTTCACTGCAAACCAAGGCCATCAGGGGTTAGTTTAGAGTCCCCGGGACTGAAAAATATTGCCCAAGTTCCGGGGAATCGAAGCGAAGGTGAGCAAAATCACAATGCGCGAAATGCGGTATCGGCTACTGTTTCAGTCTTAAAGTGAAGTGGGGCTATATTTCGGCCCAGAAGCCCGAAAGTGAGCCTTCAAAAAGTTCTGCTGTGTTCTTTGACTGAAAAACAAGGCCATCACGAGTTAGTTTAGCGTCCCTGGGACTGGAAAATATTCCCCAAGTTCCGGTAAATCGAGCTGAAGTTGGTCAAAATCACGATGCTCCCAAAGCGGTCTCGGCTACCCTTTCAGTCTTAAAGTCAAGTGGGGCTATATTTCGGCCCACAAGCTCGAAAGTGAGCGTTTAAAAAGTTTTGCTGTGTCCATTTCACTGCAAAACAACGCCATCAGGACTTAGTTTAGCGTCCAAGGGACTGGAAAATATCCCCCAAGTTCCGAGAGATCCACCCGAAGTTTGTCAAAATCACAATGCGCGTTAGGTGGTCTCGGTTACTCTTTAAGTCTTAAAGTAAAGTGGGGCTTTATCTCGGCCAGGAAGCTCCAAGGTGAGCGTTCAAAAAGTTTTGCTCTGTCCATTTCACTGCAAACCAAGGCCATGAGAAGTTAGTTTAGAGCTCCTGGGACTGGAAAATATCCCCCAAGTTCCGGAATATCGACCGGAAGTTTGTCAAACTCACGATGCGAGCAAGGCGGCTCTACTACTCTTTCAGTCTTAAGTGAAGTGGGGCTATATTTCGGCCCAGAATCTCGAAAGTGTGCGTTCAAAAAATTGTGCTGTGTCCATTTCAATGCAAACCAAGGCCATCAGGAGTTAGTTTAGAGTCCCCGGGACTGGAACATATCCCCCAAGTCCCGGGAATTGGAGCCGAAGTTGATCAAATTGATGATCCGCGTAACGTGGTCTCGGCTACTCTTTCAGTCTTAAAGTCAAGTGTTCCTATATTTCGGCCCACAAGCTAGAAAGTGAGCGTTCAAAAAGTTTTGCTGTGTCCATTTCACTTCAAAACAAGGCCATCAGGATTTAGTTTAGGGTCCCCGGGACTGGAAAATATTCCCCAAGTTCCGGGAAAGCGAGCCGAAGTTGATCAAAATCACGATGCGCGAAATGGGGTCTTTTCTACTGTTTTAGTCTTAAAGTAAAATGTGCCTATATTTCGGCCCACAAGCTCGAAAGTGAGCGTTCAGAAAGTTTTGCTCTGTCCATTTCAATGCAAAGCAAGGCAATCAGGAGTTAGTTTACAGTCCCTGGGACTGGAAAATATCCCCCAAGTTCCGACAAATTGATCCGAAAATGGTCAAAATCACGAGGCGCGTAAGGCGATCTCGGCTACTCTTTCACTCTTAAAGTGAAGTGGGGCTATATTTCCGCCCAGAAGCTCCAAAGTGGGCGTTCAAAAATTTATGCTGTGCGCATTTCAGTGCAAACCAAGGCCATCCAGAGTTAGTTTAGAGTCCCCCGGACTGGAAAATATCCCAAAAGTTGCGTGAAATCGAGCTGAACTTGGTCTAACTCACGATGCGCGTGAGGCGGTCTCGGCTACTATTTCAGTCTGAAAGTGAAGTGGGATTCTATTTCGGCCCAGAAGCTACAAAGAGAGTTTTCAAAGAGCTTTCCTTTGTCCATTTCACTGAAAAGCAAGGCCATCAGGAGTTAGTTTAGAGCACGCGGAAATGGAATATATCCCCCAAGTTCCGGGAAACCGACCCGAAGTTGGTCAAAATCACGATTTGCGCAAGATGGTCTCGGCTACTCTTTCAGTCTTAAAGTAAAGTGGGGCTATATTTCGGCCCAGAAGCTCAAAAGTGAGCGTTCAAAAAGTTTTGCTGTATCCATTTCAATACAAACCAAGGCCATCAGGGGTTACTTAAGAGTCCTCGGGACTGGAAAATATCCCCCAAGTTCCGGTAAATCGAGCCGAAGTTGGTCAAAATCACGATGTGCGTAAGGTGGTCGGGGCTACTCTTTCATTCTTAAAGTGAAGTGGGGCTATATTTCGGCCCAGAAGCTCGAAAGTGAGTGTTTAAAATGTTTTGCTCTGTCACTTTCAGTGCAAACCAAGGCCATCAGAAGTTAGCTTAGAGTCCCCGGGACTGGAGAGTATCCCCCAAGTCCCGGGAAATCGAGCCGAAGATGATCAAATTCATGATGCGCGTAACGTGGTCTCGGCTACTGTGTCAGTCCTAAAGTGAAGTGTGGCTATATTTCGGCCCACAAGCTAGAAAGTGAGCGTTCAAAAAGTTTTGTTGTGTCCATTTTACTTCAAAACAAGGGACTGCAAGCGTCCAAGGGACTGCAAAATATCCCCCAAGTTCCGGGAAATCCATTCGAAGTTCGTCAAAATTACGATGCGCGTAAGGCGGTCTCATCTATTCATTTAGTCTTAAAGTAAAGTGGGGCTATATTTCCGCCCAGAAGCTCCAAAGTTGTGCTGTGTCCATTTCACTGAAAACCAAGGGCATCAGGAGTTACGGTAGAGTTCCTTTGACTGGAATATATCCCCCAAGTTTCGGGAAATAAACGCGAAATTGGTCAAAATCACGATTCGCTCAAGACGGTCTCGCCTACTCTTTCAGTCTTAAAGTAAAATGGGGCTCTATTTCGGCCCAGAAGCTCGAGAGTGAGCGTTCAAAAACTTTCGCTGTGTCCATTTCACTGCAAACCAAGACAAGTAGGAGTTAGTTGAGAGTCCCCGGGACTGGAAAATATCCCCCAAGTTCCGGAATATCGACCCGAAGTTGGTCAAAATCAGGATGCGCGCACGCCGGTCTCGGCTACTCTTTAAGAGCCAGTGCCCATAATTATGGACCAAACAACGGCACAAGTCGAAAAATCGATTTTGCTCATTTTTTGCCCATAGATTGGCCCTAGCTAGTAAACAAACGGACCATAGTTAGTTTCTGCTAATGCAGCTTTTTTGGGGAGAAATTTGCGAAAAACGATTTTTTTCCGATTAGGCTCAAAATCTACTTCCGGTTTTGCTGAATTTTCCGAATATTTGTTTGCTTCGCGCTCCGCAGAACAGCTACTTGAGAATCTTTCAATGGTCTTTACATTCAGCTCAGGTCTTCATGGTATGACTGAGCGAAAAATAAAATAAATCGAGGCTTCGTTTCAGCCTGAAACGAGATCGAACACGAACGGAAAATATTACGATGTGTTTCAAACGAATTATAGCACTAAAATATCGCCATATTTTTCTATGGGCTATAACTTTAAATGCCATAAAAACACTTTATACGGGTTAACTGTACACCCACCTGTTTGAAAATCAAAAAATATCTCTGGGCAAATGGTTTTAAGTCGCCCGCCTTGGCCTGTGCTTCTCATGAATTTTTCCCTGAACCGCCGTGAGAATGTAAACAATTGCGTGACTCTGGCGGTCACCCTGAATACATAATTCGTTTCCAACAAACCGCAGATGGCTATCTTAGAACATTTGGGTGAAAAAAGGAAAACATAATGGACCACTTTTAACTTTTATATTTTGAAAGTCGTCGCTTTGGAAATTTCGTTAATTAAAAACGCCAATTAAAAGCAATTTACTCGGAGTTCGGGTGTAACTGCTATGTCGTTTTAGGCTATCGTTCTTTCTCTGATCATTTTAATTACAAGAACGAGTTCTAGAAAGAAAATCGTTCTAAGTTCATTTGTTAAGCGTAATGAAAAGTTGATATTGTTGGTTTGTAGCCTTACGTGATCTGAAGGAACGCTACAGTGATTAAATTTGCATTTGTTGATTTCGACGGATCGATTTTCGGTTAAACCTTTTTATTTGTGCCAGCACATTTAGTGCTTTTTCTCCTGCTAAAAAGTCGGAAAAAGTAAAGTAAACAAATCCTAAAAGTCATAAATAAGAGGCATCGACAGTGCGAGTGTCTCGGTAAGCTGTTAATTTGAACAATTACTGTGCTGGACGGATTGCTTTCCTGGTTACCCACGTACTATACATAGTTCATTGTGCGCGAATGTTTCTGTTTCAAACAACTGAAATGCTCAGTGCTTTTTCCTTTTTTTCTTCAGTCTTAAAACTTAAGGTTAAAGTTAGGCTAAACCCTAAACTGTTTTGGCGGCCAACCTATTTTTGGCTAATTGCTTAATCAAATTATATATATATTTCATTGAAATTCGCTCCTCTGTGACCGACTTCCGCGAACAAAACAAGATGGATGTTCGCTGTTCATTTAAGACTACAATCCTGGTCAAAAGTGTTGGGACAGTTACGGCAGATGACTTCACAGGCAGCCTCTCTTAAGACCAAAACCGCGCAAGCCCGCCTACCCCCTCCCCCTGTCAATGTTGATAAAAATCTTGAAGAAAAAAAATCCTTGACAATAGCCTCAGAATAGCCTCGTTTCAAGAGTTGTTCGCCTCCTAGAACAGTATTCTCGAACTAAAGAGACGATAAGATAGATATTCACGTCTTATTCCAATAATAGCGATTTTTCAGCAATCGCGTTTGGTTCCAACACAACTGTCTAACCACTTTCTATTGTCCCTTTTTCCTTTTTTCCCACATCCAATCTAGTCTTCAGAATAGCTTCATTTTCATGCAACATTGCTAGGGGAGAGGGGGGGGGGTCAATTGTACTTGCTTCCATTCATCTTTTGTCCTAAAACGTTAAGGACGTAGTTGAAATCGTGGGTTTCAGCGCGCAAAAATGGGAGGTGTCCCAACAACTTATGGCCAGGATTGCAGGTTTACACTAGAGGAAATTGTTCCGGATTCGTGATGAATCCAGAATGTTTTAGTGCCGGATTGATTTTGCCATTTACACAAAAGTGGACGAAACCGAAATAAACCCCCCCCGGTTTGGTCGTGTCTCCGGAGATTTTGAATCCGGAATTTAAAGTGGGAACTTTGAATCCGAAAACTTTTGAATCCGGAGAGTTTTGTCGTGTGAACGATTTTCTCTCGAATCCAGATATTTTTCCGCCTGTGATCTTTTGAGTTTGCGGTGGAACGAAAATGGCGGATTACATGATCCAGTCGTAGTCGAGTCGTAGGCGCATTGATGGCCATTTGATGGCGGTCGCTGGGTGATTACCTCGTGCTGTTTCAGGTGTAGGTAATCACTTTTATAATGGGTAATGCCATACTCCTCAGAAACCGTGCCCAATTTATACTTTACTGCGCAGATGACGACGATGGCACGATCGAAAACCTCGACGGTTTTCGACCCTAAACCCTAAGTAAATACCTGGAGGAACCTGGCATGATGGACAACAGTACCGTGGTCAGCGAGTTGAAAGAAAACTTCAGACTGTCTCAACCTACCCCTAGCCTTATTTTCGGAGGCATTTTGTTTCTCGTTGTCGAGGCAACAAACTGCTTGTTAACCATTCCATCATGAATGTTCCCGGAGTTATCGTCGTGTATAAACGATTAAGAATCCGAATATCCTTTCACTGTAAACCCCTACTAATACGAATACTCTAAAATTGATGAATTCGGGAACTCCGTTATTGTAAACCTAGTCCTAGATCGACCACTGTAATGTTTATTTGTCTACCAGTATTTTGATCTGCAAATTTCAGTTAATTGATCAAACAACCAAAGTAGAAAAGATGGATTTTTTTCCCAGTATGATTGCAACTTAAACGCAATTTCTTCCTCGGCTAATTCAATTCAAGAAATTCCGGGTTTTCAAGCTGAGTTTGAGCATATTGTGTAGGTACAAATTTTCTACACAGCTAGAAGAGCTGACATGCCGTCACGCAGTTAGTAGTCTATAGAAATTATGGTATTTCCACTTGACTTTATTTGTCAGTCAATGATTCAGTTGCCATAAATCATAGAGGATTGGTTAAGTGTATCTCTGAAACTGCTACTGTGTTGTAAGTTATCAGTGAAATCAATAAAATAAACAAGTGTTAAAATCATTTCCCGGAGTACTGTAGTAACGTTCTTTATCATGGATGTCGTGGGTGTCGCAATGCAAATGAAAAAACATATATATTTATACTAAGTTAAACAAAAAAAACAAAAACAAAAAACAACAAAAAAAACATTTTCCATTATTTTATCCACACAACGTTTCAAAAATTGCTTTCATCGGATTGCTGGAAACGAATATTTTACTCGAGAGTGGCTATCCACGTCACGCAATTGCTTACATTCCAACGGCGGATTTTGGGCAAAATCTATGAGAAACACAGGCCAAGGCGGGCGACTTCAAACCATTTGCCCAGAGATTTTTTTTGATATCCTAACAGGTGGGTGTATATTTAACCCGTAGAAAGTGTTTTTATGGTATTTAAAGTTATAGCCCATAGAAAAATATGGCGATGTTTTTAAGCAATAATTCTCTTGCGACATACTGTAAAATTTTACGTTTCAGTTTTACCTCTTTTCGGGCTCAAAACTAACTTTGATTTATTTTATTTTTCGCTCAGTCATGCTACCAAGACCTGAACTGAATATAAAATCCGTTGAAAGACTCTCAAGTAGTTGTTCTGCGGAGCGCGAAGCAATCAAATATTCGGAAAATTCAGCAAAACCGGAAGTAGATTTTGAGCCCAGTCGGGTCGAAATCGTTTTTGCCGTATTTGTACCAAAGAAAGCTGTATTAGCAGAAACTAACTATGGTCCGTTTCTATTCTTACTAGGACCTATCTATGGACAAAATACAAGCGAAATCAATTTTTCGACCTTTGTCATTGATAGGCGGTTTAGGTCCATTTTTATAGCCATTCACTCTTAAGTCGTAAGTGATGTGGGACTATATTTCGGCCTAGAAGCTCGAAATTCTTCGTTCAAAAACTTGTGCTGTGTGAATTTCACTGCAAACCATCGCCATCAGGACTTAGTTTAGAGTCCCCGGGACTGGAAAATATTCCCCAAGTTGCAGGAAAGCGAGCAGAAGTTGCTCAAAATCACGATGCGCGTAACGCTGTCTCGGCTACTGTTTCAGTCTTAAAGTGAAGTGTGGCTATATTTAGGCCCACAAGCTCGAAAGTGAGCGTTCAAAAAGTTTTGCTGTGTCCATTTGACTGCAAACCAAGGCAATCAGGAGTTAGTTTAGAGTCCCCGGAACTGGAAAATATTCTCCAAGTTCCAGGAAATGGCGCCGAACTTGATGAAAATTACGACGCGCGTAACGGGCTCTCGGTTATTCTTTCAGTTTTAAATTTAAGTAGGGCTATATTGCGGCACTTAAGCTCGAAGGTGAGCGTTCAGAATGTTTCGCTGTGTTCATTAAACTGCAAAGCAAGGTCATCGGGAGTTAGTTTAGCGTCCCCGGGACTTTAAATTATTCGCCAACTTCCGGAAAATCGAGCAAAAGTGGCCCAAAATGACGATGCGCGTAAGGCGGTCTCGGCTACTCTTTCAGTCTTAAAATTAAGGGGGGCTATATTTCGACCTAGAAGCTCGAGACCGGGCGTGCGCCAATTTTACCTGTCTCCATTTCACTGACATCTTAGGCCATCAGGAGTTAGTTTAGAGTCCTTGGCACTGGAAAATATTTCCCTAATTCTGGCATATCAAGCCAAAGCTGCTCAAAATCACGATGCGCGTAAGGCGGTCTCGGCTACTCTTTGAGTCTTAAAATGAAGTGGGGCTATATTTCGGCCGAGAAGCTCAACACCGAGCGTGCGCTCCTTTTGCCTGTGTACATATCACTGAAAACTAAGTTCATCAGGAGTTAACATAGAGTCCTCGGGACTAGAAAATATTGCGAGAATTCCGGCAAATCGAGCCAAAGATGCTCAAAATCACGATGCGCGTAAGGCGGTCTCGGCTACTCGTTTACTCTGAAAATGAAGTGGGGCTATATTTCGGTTCTACAAGCTCAACACCGAGCGTGCTCTCCTTTTACCTGTGTCCATTTCACTAAGAACTAAGTCCATCAGGAGATAGTTTAGAATCCTCGAGACTGGAAGCTATCCTCCAAGTTGCGGCAAATTGAGCCATACTTTCTTAAAATTACGATAGGCGTACGGCAGTTTCGTTTACTCTTTCAGTTTTAAAATGAACTGGGGCTACATTTCGGCCTAGAAGCTCGACACCGAGTGTGCGCTCCTGTTACCTGTGACCATTTTACTGAAAACTAAGGCCATCAAGAGTTAGGGTAGAGTTCCCGGGACTGGAAAATTCCCCAAAGTTTTGGCATATCGAGCCATAGTGGCTAAAAATTTCGATGCGCTTAAGGCGGTTTCGTGTACACTTTCAGTCTTAAAATAAAGTGGGGCTTTATTTGGGCCTACAACCTGGAAACCGAACGTGCACTCCTTTTACCTGTGTCCATTGCACTAAAAACCAAGGCATTCAGGAGTTAGTTTAGAGCTTCCGGGACTGGAAAATATCCCCCAAGTCCCAGGAAATCAAGCCGAAGTTCGACAAAATTACCATGCGCGTAAGGCGGTCCCGGCTACTCTTTCAGTCTTAAAGTGAAGTGGGGTTATATTTCGGCCCAGAAGCTCGAAAGTGAACGTTCAAAAAGTTTGGCTGTGTCCATTTCACTGAAAACCAAGGCCATCAGCAATTAGTTTAGAGTGCCCGGGACTGGCAATTATCTCCCAAGTTCCGGGAAATCGAGCCGAAGTAGCCCAAAATCACGATGCGCCTAAGGCGGTCTCGGCTAGTCTTTCAGTCTTAAAGTGAAGTAGGGCTATGCTTCGGCCCAGAAGCTCAAAAGTGAGCGTTCAAAAAGTTGTGCTGTGTCCATTTCACTGCAAACCGAGGAAATCAGGAGTTACTTTAGAGTCCCCGGTACCGGAAAATATCCCCCATTTCCCGGGAAATCGAGCCAAAGTTGGTCAAAATCACGATGCGCGTAAGGCGGTCCCGGTTACTCTTTCATTCTTAAAGTGAACTGGGGCAATATTTCCCCCCAGAAGCTCGAAAGTGAGCGTTCAAAAAGTTGTGCTGTGTCCATTTCACTCCAGAGCAAGGCCATCGGGAGTTACTTTAGAGTCCGCGGAACTGGAAAATATCCCCCATTTCCCGGGAAATCGAGCCAAAGTTGGTCAAAATTACGATGCGCGTAAGGCGGTCTCGGCTACTCTTTGATTCTCAAAGTGAACTGGGGCTATATTTCGGCCGAGAAGCTAGAAAGTGAAAGTTCAAAAAGTTTTGCTGTGTTCATTTCACTGCAAACCAAGGCCATCAGGAGTTAGTTAAAACTCCTCGGGACTGGAAAATATCGCCCAAGTTCAGGGAAATCGAGCCGAATTTTTTCAAAATCACGATGCGCGTAAGGCAGTCTCGGCTACTCATTGATTCTTAAAGTGAATTGGGGCTATATTTCGGCCCAGAAGCTCGAAAGTGAAAGTCCAAAAAGTCTTGCTGTGTCCATTTCACCGCAAACCAAGCCACATCAGCAGATTGTTTACAGTGTCCGGGACATCAAAATATCCCCGAAGTTCTGGGAAATCGAGCCGAAGTTTGTCAAAATCACGATGCGCGTAAAGCAGTCTCGGCTACTCTTTTAGTCTTAAAGTGACGTGGCTGTATATTTCGGCCCAGAAGCTCGAAAGTGAGCGTTCAAAAAGTTTTGCTCTCTCAATTTAACTGAAAACCAAGGCCATCATGAGTTAGTTTAGAGTCCGCGCGACTAAAAAATATCCCTTAAGTTCTGGCAACTCAAGCCGAAGTTGCTCAAAATCACGATGCGTCTATGGCGGTCTCGGCTACTTTTTCAGTCTTAAAGTGAAGTGGGGCTATATTTCGGCCCAGAATTTCGAAAGTAAGCGTTCAAAGAAATGTGTCCATTTCACTGCAGACCAAGGCCATCAGGGGTTAGTTTAGAGTCCTTGGAACTTGAATATATCCCCGAAGTTTCGGGAAATCGAGCCGAAGTTGGTCAAAATCACGATGCGCGTAAGACGGTCTCGGCTACTCTTTCAGTCTTAAACTGAAGTGGGGGTATATTTCGGCTCAGAAGCCCGAAGGGGAGCGTTGAAAAAGTTTTGCTCTCTCCATTTCAATGCAAACCAAGGCAATCAGGAGTTACTTTAGAGTCCGCAGTACCGGAAAATATTCCCCGTTTGCTGGGAAATCGAGCCAAAGTTGGTCAAAATCACGATGCGCGTAAGGCGGTCTCGGCTATTCTTTCATTCTTAAAGTGAACTCGGGCTATATTTCGGCCCAGAAGCTCGAAAGTGAAAGTTCAAAAAGTTTCGCTGTGTCCATTTCACCGCGAACCAAGCCACATCAGGAGATAGTTTACAGTCTCCGGGACATCAAAACATCCCCCAAGTTCCGGGAAATCGAGCCGAAGTTTGTGAAAATCACGATGCGCGAAAAGCAGTCTCGGCTACTCTTTTAGTCTTAAAGTGACGTGGCTGTATATTTTGGCCCAGAAGCTCGAAAGTGAGCGTTCAAAAAGTTTTGCTGTGCCCATTTCACTGCAAAGCAAGGCCCTCAGGAAGTAGTTTACAGTCCCCGGAACTGCAAAATATCCTCCAAGTTCCGCCAAGTCGAGACGAAGTTGGTCAAAATAACGATTCGCGTAAGGCGGTCTCGGCTACTCTTTGAGTCTGAAAGTGAAGTAGGGCTATATTTCGGTCCAGAAGCTCGAAAGTGAGCGTTCAAAAAGTATTCCTCTCTCAATTTCACTGAAAACCAAGGCAATCATGAGTTAGTTCAGAGTCCCCGGGAGTGGAAAATATCTTTTAAGTTCTGGCAACTCAAGCCGAAGTTGGTCAAAATCACGATGCGCCTAAGGCGGCCTCGGCTACTCTTTCAGTCTTAAAGTGAAGTGGGGCTCTATTTCGGCCCAGAAGCTCCAAAGTGAGCGCTGCAAAAAATTTGTTGTGTCCATTTCACTGCAAACCAAGGCCATCAGGAGTTAGTTTAGAGTCCCCGGGACTACAATATATTTCCTAAGTTCCGGAAAATCGAGAAGACGTTGGTCAAAATCACGATGCGCGGAAGACGGTCTTGGCTAGTCTTTCAGTCTTAAAGTGAAGTGGGGCTATATTTCGACCCAGAAGCTCAAAAGTGAGCTTCAAAAAGGTTTGCTGTATCCATTTCAATGCAAACGAAGGCCATCAGGGGTTACTTAAGAGTCTTCGGGACTGGAAAATATCCCCCAAGTTCAGGGAAATATAGCCGAAGTTGGTCAAAATCACGGTGCGCGTTAGGCGGGCTCGCTTACTGTTTCAGTCTTAAAGTGAAGTGGGGCTATATTTCGGGCCAGAAGCCCGAAAGTGAGCGTTCAAAAAGTTTTCCTGTGTCCAGTTCACTGCAAACCAAGGCCATCAGGGGTTAGTTTAGAGTCCCTGGGACTGACAAATATTGCCCAAGTTCCGGGGAATCGAACCGAAGTTGATCAAAATCATGATGCGCGAAATGCGGCATCGCGTACTGTTTCAGTCTTAAAGTGAAGTGGGGCTATATTTCGGGCGAGAAGCCCGAAAGTGAGCGTTCAAAAAGTTTTGCTGTGTTCTTTGACTGAAAAACAAGCCCATCACGAGTTAGTTTAGCGTCCCTGGGACTGGAAAATATTCCCCAAGTTCCGGTAAAGCGAACTGAAGTTGGTCAAAATCACGATTCTCCTAAAGCGGTCTCGGCTACCCTTTTAGTCTTAAAGTCAATTGGGGCTATATTTTTGTCCAGAAGCTCGAAAGTGAGCGTTCAAAAAGTTTTGCTGTGTGCATTTCACTGCAAACCAAAGCTATGACAAGTTAGTTTAGGGTCCCCGGGACTGGAAAATATTCCCCAAGTTCCGGGAAAGCGAGCCGAAGTTCATCAAAATCACGATGCGCGAAATGCGCTCTCGGCTACTGTTTCAGTCTTAAAGTAAAGTGTGGCTATATTTCGGCCCACAAGCTCGAAAGTGAGCGTTCAAAAAGTTTTGCTGTGCCCATTTCCCTGCAAAGCAAGGCCCTCAGGAAGTAGTTTACAGTCCCCGGAACTGGAAAATATCCTCCAAGTTCCGCAAAATCGAGACGAAGTTGGTCAAAATAACGATTCGCGTAAGGCGGTCTCGGCTACTCTTTGAGTCTGAAAGTGAAGTAGGGCTATATTTCGGTCCAGAAGCTCGAAAGTGAGCGTTCAAAAAGTTTTCCTCTCTCAATTTCACTGAAAACCAAGGCAATCATGAGTTAGTTCAGAGTCCCCGGGTGTGGAAAATATCTTTTAAGTTCTGGCAACTCAAGCCGAAGTTGGTCAAAATCACGATGCGCCTAAGGCGGCCTCGGCTACTCTTTCAGTCTTAAAGTGAAGTGGGGCTCTATTTCGGCCCAGAAGCTCCAAAGTGAGCGCTGCAAAAAATTTGTTGTGTCCATTTCACTGCAAACCAAGGCCATCAGGAGTTAGTTTAGAGTCCCCGGGACTGCAATATATTTCCTAAGTTCCGGAAAATCGAGAAGACGTTGGTCAAAATCACGATGCGCGGAAGACGGTCTTGGCTAGTCTTTCAGTCTTAAAGTGAAGTGGGGCTATATTTCGACCCAGAAGCTCAAAAGTGAGCTTCAAAAAGGTTTGCTGTATCCATTTCAATGCAAACGAAGGCCATCAGGGGTTACTTAAGAGTCTTCGGGACTGGAAAATATCCCCCAAGTTCAGGGAAATATAGCCGAAGTTGGTCAAAATCACGGTGCGCGTTAGGCGGGCTCGCTTACTGTTTCAGTCTTAAAGTGAAGTGGGGCTATATTTCGGGCCAGAAGCCCGAAAGTGAGCGTTCAAAAAGTTTTCCTGTGTCCAGTTCACTGCAAACCAAGGCCATCAGGGGTTAGTTTAGAGTCCCTGGGACTGACAAATATTGCCCAAGTTCCGGGGAATCGAACCGAAGTTGATCAAAATCATGATGCGCGAAATGCGGCATCGCGTACTGTTTCAGTCTTAAAGTGAAGTGGGGCTATATTTCGGGCGAGAAGCCCGAAAGTGAGCGTTCAAAAAGTTTTGCTGTGTTCTTTGACTGAAAAACAAGCCCATCACGAGTTAGTTTAGCGTCCCTGGGACTGGAAAATATTCCCCAAGTTCCGGTAAAGCGAACTGAAGTTGGTCAAAATCACGATTCTCCTAAAGCGGTCTCGGCTACCCTTTTAGTCTTAAAGTCAATTGGGGCTATATTTTTGTCCAGAAGCTCGAAAGTGAGCGTTCAAAAAGTTTTGCTGTGTGCATTTCACTGCAAACCAAAGCTATGACAAGTTAGTTTAGGGTCCCCGGGACTGGAAAATATTCCCCAAGTTCCGGGAAAGCGAGCCGAAGTTCATCAAAATCACGATGCGCGAAATGCGCTCTCGGCTACTGTTTCAGTCTTAAAGTAAAGTGTGGCTATATTTCGGCCCACAAGCTCGAAAGTGAGCGTTCAAAAAGTTTTGCTGTGCCCATTTCCCTGCAAAGCAAGGCCCTCAGGAAGTAGTTTACAGTCCCCGGAACTGGAAAATATCCTCCAAGTTCCGCAAAATCGAGACGAAGTTGGTCAAAATAACGATTCGCGTAAGGCGGTCTCGGCTACTCTTTGAGTCTGAAAGTGAAGTAGGGCTATATTTCGGTCCAGAAGCTCGAAAGTGAGCGTTCAAAAAGTTTTCCTCTCTCAATTTCACTGAAAACCAAGGCAATCATGAGTTAGTTCAGAGTCCCCGGGTGTGGAAAATATCTTTTAAGTTCTGGCAACTCAAGCCGAAGTTGGTCAAAATCACGATGCGCCTAAGGCGGCCTCGGCTACTCTTTCAGTCTTAAAGTGAAGTGGGGCTCTATTTCGGCCCAGAAGCTCCAAAGTGAGCGCTGCAAAAAATTTGTTGTGTCCATTTCACTGCAAACCAAGGCCATCAGGAGTTAGTTTAGAGTCCCCGGGACTGCAATATATTTCCTAAGTTCCGGAAAATCGAGAAGACGTTGGTCAAAATCACGATGCGCGGAAGACGGTCTTGGCTAGTCTTTCAGTCTTAAAGTGAAGTGGGGCTATATTTCGACCCAGAAGCTCAAAAGTGAGCTTCAAAAAGGTTTGCTGTATCCATTTCAATGCAAACGAAGGCCATCAGGGGTTACTTAAGAGTCTTCGGGACTGGAAAATATCCCCCAAGTTCAGGGAAATATAGCCGAAGTTGGTCAAAATCACGGTGCGCGTTAGGCGGGCTCGCTTACTGTTTCAGTCTTAAAGTGAAGTGGGGCTATATTTCGGGCCAGAAGCCCGAAAGTGAGCGTTCAAAAAGTTTTCCTGTGTCCAGTTCACTGCAAACCAAGGCCATCAGGGGTTAGTTTAGAGTCCCTGGGACTGACAAATATTGCCCAAGTTCCGGGGAATCGAACCGAAGTTGATCAAAATCATGATGCGCGAAATGCGGCATCGCGTACTGTTTCAGTCTTAAAGTGAAGTGGGGCTATATTTCGGGCGAGAAGCCCGAAAGTGAGCGTTCAAAAAGTTTTGCTGTGTTCTTTGACTGAAAAACAAGCCCATCACGAGTTAGTTTAGCGTCCCTGGGACTGGAAAATATTCCCCAAGTTCCGGTAAAGCGAACTGAAGTTGGTCAAAATCACGATTCTCCTAAAGCGGTCTCGGCTACCCTTTTAGTCTTAAAGTCAATTGGGGCTATATTTTTGTCCAGAAGCTCGAAAGTGAGCGTTCAAAAAGTTTTGCTGTGTGCATTTCACTGCAAACCAAAGCTATGACAAGTTAGTTTAGGGTCCCCGGGACTGGAAAATATTCCCCAAGTTCCGGGAAAGCGAGCCGAAGTTCATCAAAATCACGATGCGCGAAATGCGCTCTCGGCTACTGTTTCAGTCTTAAAGTAAAGTGTGGCTATATTTCGGCCCACAAGCTCGAAAGTGAGCGTTCAAAAAGTTTTGCTGTGCCCATTTCCCTGCAAAGCAAGGCCCTCAGGAAGTAGTTTACAGTCCCCGGAACTGGAAAATATCCTCCAAGTTCCGCAAAATCGAGACGAAGTTGGTCAAAATAACGATTCGCGTAAGGCGGTCTCGGCTACTCTTTGAGTCTGAAAGTGAAGTAGGGCTATATTTCGGTCCAGAAGCTCGAAAGTGAGCGTTCAAAAAGTTTTCCTCTCTCAATTTCACTGAAAACCAAGGCAATCATGAGTTAGTTCAGAGTCCCCGGGTGTGGAAAATATCTTTTAAGTTCTGGCAACTCAAGCCGAAGTTGGTCAAAATCACGATGCGCCTAAGGCGGCCTCGGCTACTCTTTCAGTCTTAAAGTGAAGTGGGGCTCTATTTCGGCCCAGAAGCTCCAAAGTGAGCGCTGCAAAAAATTTGTTGTGTCCATTTCACTGCAAACCAAGGCCATCAGGAGTTAGTTTAGAGTCCCCGGGACTGCAATATATTTCCTAAGTTCCGGAAAATCGAGAAGACGTTGGTCAAAATCACGATGCGCGGAAGACGGTCTTGGCTAGTCTTTCAGTCTTAAAGTGAAGTGGGGCTATATTTCGACCCAGAAGCTCAAAAGTGAGCTTCAAAAAGGTTTGCTGTATCCATTTCAATGCAAACGAAGGCCATCAGGGGTTACTTAAGAGTCTTCGGGACTGGAAAATATCCCCCAAGTTCAGGGAAATATAGCCGAAGTTGGTCAAAATCACGGTGCGCGTTAGGCGGGCTCGCTTACTGTTTCAGTCTTAAAGTGAAGTGGGGCTATATTTCGGGCCAGAAGCCCGAAAGTGAGCGTTCAAAAAGTTTTCCTGTGTCCAGTTCACTGCAAACCAAGGCCATCAGGGGTTAGTTTAGAGTCCCTGGGACTGACAAATATTGCCCAAGTTCCGGGGAATCGAACCGAAGTTGATCAAAATCATGATGCGCGAAATGCGGCATCGCGTACTGTTTCAGTCTTAAAGTGAAGTGGGGCTATATTTCGGGCGAGAAGCCCGAAAGTGAGCGTTCAAAAAGTTTTGCTGTGTTCTTTGACTGAAAAACAAGCCCATCACGAGTTAGTTTAGCGTCCCTGGGACTGGAAAATATTCCCCAAGTTCCGGTAAAGCGAACTGAAGTTGGTCAAAATCACGATTCTCCTAAAGCGGTCTCGGCTACCCTTTTAGTCTTAAAGTCAATTGGGGCTATATTTTTGTGCAGAAGCTCGAAAGTGAGCGTTCAAAAAGTTTTGCTGTGTGCATTTCACTGCAAACCAAAGCTATGACAAGTTAGTTTAGGGTCCCCGGGACTGGAAAATATTCCCCAAGTTCCGGGAAAGCGAGCCGAAGTTCATCAAGATCACGATGCGCGAAATGCGCTCTCGGCTACTGTTTCAGTTTTAAAGTAAAGTGTGGCTATATTTCGGCCCACAAGCTCGAAAGTGAGCGTTCAAAAAGTTTTGCTGTGTCCATTTCACTGCAAAACAAGGCCATCAGGACTTAGTTTAGCGTCCAAGGGACTGGAAAATGTTCCCCAAGTTCCGGGAGATCCACCCGAAGTTTGTCAAAATCACAACGCGCGTAAGGTGATCTCGGTTACTCTTTCAGTCTTAAAGTAAAGTGGGGCTTTATTTCGGCCAGGAAGCTCGAAGGTGAGCGTTCAAAAAGATTTGCTCTGTCCATTTCACTGCAAACCAAGGCCATGAGGAGTTAGTTTCGAGCTCCTGGGACTGGAAAATATCCCCCAAGTTCCGGAATATCGACCGGAAGTTTGTCAAATTCACGATGCGAGGAAGGCGGTCTCGGCTACTCTTTCAGTCTTAAGTGAAGGGGGGGTATATTTCGGCCCAGAAGCTCGAAAGTGTGCGTTCAAAAAATTGTGCTGTGTCCATTTCAATGCAAACCAAGGCCATCAGGAGTTAGTTTAGAGTCCCCAGGACTGGAACATATCCTCCAAGTCCCGAAAATTGGAGCCGAAGTTGATCAAATTCATGATGCGCGTAACGTGGTCTCGGCGACTCTGTCAGTCCTAAAGTGAAGTGTGGCTATATTTCGGCCCACAAGCTCGAAAGTGAGCGTTCAAAAAGTTTTGTTGTGTCCATTTTACTTCAAAACAAGGCCATCAGGACTTAGTTTAGCGTCCAAGGGACTGCAAAATATCCCCCAAGTTCCGGGAAATCCATTCGAAGGTTCTCAAAATTACGATGCGCGTAAGGTGGTCTCATCTACTCTTTCAGTTTTAAAGTAAAGAGGGGCTATATTTCTACCCAGAAGCTCCAAAGTTGTGCTCTGTCCATTTCACTGAAAACCAAGGCCATCAGGAGTTACCGTAGAGTCCCTTTGACTGGAATATATCCCCAAGTTTCCGGAAATAAAGGCGAAATTCGTCAAAATCACGATTCGCTCAAGACGGCCTCGCCTACTCTTTCAGTCTTAAAGTAAAATGGGGCTCTATTTCGGCCCAGAAGCTCGAGAGTGAGCGTTCAAAAACTTTCGCTGTGTCCATTTCACTGCAAACCAAGACAAGCAGGAGTTAGTTGAGAGTCCCCGGGACTGGAAAATATCCCCCAAGTTCCGGGAAATCAACCCGAAGTTTGTCAAAATCACCATGCACGTAAGGCGGTCTCGGCTACTCTTTCAGTGTTAAAGTAATGGGGGGCTATATTTTGGCCCAGAAGCTCGAAATTGAGCGTTCAAAAAGTTTTCCTGGGTCCATTTTACTGCAAACCAAGGCCATCAGGAAGTAGTTTAGAGTCCTCAGAACTGGAATATATCTCCTTAGTTCCGGCAAATCGAGCCGAGGTTGCTCAAAATCACGAATGCACGTAAGGCGGTCTCGGCTACTTTTTCAGTCTTCAAGTGAAATGGGGTTCTATTTCGGTCCAGAAGCTCGAAAGTATGCGTTCAAAAACTTTTTGTGTTTCCGTTTCACTGCAAACCAAGACCAGCACGAGTTAGTTTACAGTCCCCGGGACTGGAAAATATTTCGCAAGTTCCGGGAAATCGAGCCGAAGTTGATCAAAATCACGATGCGCGAAACGTGGTCTCGGCTACTGTTTCAGTCTTAAAGTGAAGTATGGCTATATTTCGGCCCACAACTTCGAAAGTGATCCTTCCAAAAGCTTTGCTGTGTCCATTTCACTGCAAAACAAGGCCATCGGCACCTAGTTTAGCGTCCAAGAGACTGGAAAATATCCCCCAAGTTCCGGGAAATCCACCCGAAGTTTGTCAAAATCACGATGCGCGTAAGGCGGTCTCGGCTACTTTTTGAGTAATAAAGTAAAGTGGGCTATATTTGGGCCCAGAAGCTTGAAGGCGAGCGTTCAAAAAGTTTTGCTGTCTCCATTTCACTGCAAACCAAGGCCATCAAGAGTTAGTTTAGAGTCCCTGGGACTGGAAAATATCCCCCAAGTTCCGGAATATCGACCCGAAGTTGGTCAAAATCACGATGCGCGCACGCCGGTCTCGGCTACTCTTTAAGTCGTAAGTGATGTGGGACTATATTTCGGCCTAAAAGCTCGAAAGTGTTCGTTCAAAAACTTGTGCTGTGTGAATTTGACTGCAAACCATCGCCATCAGGAGTTAGTTTGGAGTCCCCGGGACTGGAAAAGATTCCCCAAGTTCCAGGAAAGCGAGCAGAAGTTGCTCAAAATCACGATGCGGTAACGTGGTCTCGGCTACTGTTTCAGTCTTAAAGTGAAGTGTGGCTATATTTAGGCCCACAAGCTCGAAAGTGAGCGTTCAAAAAGTTTTGCTGTGTCCATTTGACTGCAAACCAATGCAATCAGGAGTTAGTTTAGAGTGCCCGGAACTGGAAAATATTCTCCAAGTTCCAGGAAATGGCGCCGAACTTGATGAAAATTACGATGCGCGTAACGCGCTCTCGGTTATTCTTTCAGTCTTAAATTTAAGTAGGGCTATATTGCGGCACTGAAGCTCGAAGGTGAACGTTCAGAATGTTTTGCTGTGTTCATTAAACTGCAAAGCAAGGTCATCGGGAGTTAGTTTAGCGTCCCCGGGACTTTAAATTATTCGCCAACTTGCGGGAAATCGAGCAAAAGTGGCCCAAAATCACGATGCGCGTAAGGCGGTCTCGGCTACTCTTTCAGTCTTAAAATTAAGGGGGGCTATATTTCGACCTAGAAGCTCGAGACCGGGCGTGCGCTAATTTTACCTGTGTCCATTTCACTGACATCTTAGGCCATCAGGAGTTAGTTTAGAGTCCTTGGGACTGGAAAATATTTCCCAAATTCTGGCAGATCGAGCCAAAGATGATCAAAATCACGATGCGCGGAAGGCGGTCTCGGCTACTCTTTGAGTCTTAAAATGAAGTGGGGCTATATTTCGGCCGAGAAGCTCAACACCGAGCGTGCGCTCCTTTTGCCTGTGTACATATCACTGAAAACTAAGTTCATCAGGAGTTAACATAGAGTCCTCGGGACTGGAAAATATTGCCCGAATTCCGGCAAATCGAGCCAAAGATGCTCAAAATCACGATGCGCGTAAGGCGGTCTCGGCTACTCGTTTACTCCGAAAATGAAGTGGGGCTATATTTCGGTTCTACAAGCTCGACACCGAGCGTCCGCTCCTTTTACCTGTGTCCATTTCACTAAGAACTAAGTCCATCAGGAGATAGTTTAGAATCCTCGAGACTGGAAGCTATCCTCCAAGTCTCGGCAAATTGAGCCATACTTTCTTAAAATTACGATAGGCGTACGGCAGTTTCGTTTACTCTTTCAGTCTTAAAATGAACTGGGGCTACATTTCGGCCTAGAAGCTCAACACCGAGCGTGCGCTCCTGTTACCTGTGACCATTTTACTGAAAACTAAGGCCATCAAGAGTTAGGGTAGAGTCCCAGGGACTGGAAAATATCCCCCAAGTTTTGGCATATCGAGCCATAGCGGCTAAAAATTTCGATGCGCTTAAGGCGGTTTCGTGTACACTTTCAGTCTTAAAATAAAGTGGGGCTATATTTCGGCCTACAACCTGGAAACGGAGCGTGCGCTCCTTTTACCTGTGTCCATTGCACTAAAAACCAAGGCATTCAGGAGTTAGTTTAGAGCTTCCGGGACTGGAAAATATCCCCCAAGTCCCAGGAAATCAAGCCGAAGTTCGACAAAATTAGCATGCGCGTAAAGCGGTCCCGGCTACTCTTTCAGTCTTAAAGTGAAGTGGGGCTATATTTCGGCCCAGAAGCTCGAAAGTGAACGTTCAAAAAGTTTGGCTGTGTCCATTTCACTGAAAACCAAGGCCATTAGGAATTAGTTTAGAGTGCCCGGGACTGGCAATTATCTCCCAAGTTCCGGGAAATCGAGCCGAAGTAGCCCGAAATCACGATGCGCGTAAGGCGGTCTCGGCTAGTCTTTCAGTCTTAAAGTGAAGTAGGGCTATGCTTCGGCCCAGAAGCTCAAAAGTGAGCGTTCAAAAAGTTGTGCTGTGTCCATTTCACTGCAAACCGAGGAAATCAGGAGTTAGTTTAGAGTCCCCGGTACCGGAAAATATCCCCCATTTCCCGGGAAATCGAGCCAAAGTTGGTCAAAATCACGATGCGCGTAAGGCGGTCCCGGTTACTCTTTCATTCTTAAAGTGAACTGGGGCAATATTTCCCCCCAGAAGCTCGAAAGTGAGCGTTCAAAAAGTTGTGCTGTGTCCATTTCACTCCAGAGCAAGGCCATCAGGAGTTACTTTAGAGTCCGCGGGACTGGAAAATATCCCCCAAGTTCCGGGAAATCGACCCGAAGTTGGTCAAAATTACGATGGGCGTAAGGCGGTCTCGGCTACTCTTTTACTCTTAAAGTGAAGTGGAGCTATATTTCGGCCCAGTAGCTCAAAAGTGAGCGTTCAAAAAGTTTTGCTGTGTCCATTTTACTGCAGACCAAGGACTTCGGGGGTCAGTTTAGAGTCCCCGGGACTGGAAAATATCCCCCAAGTTCCGGGAAATCTAACCGAAGTTGGTCAAAATCACGACGCGCGTACGGCGGTCTCGGCTACTCTTTCATTCTTATAGTGAATTGGGGCAATATTTCGGCCCAGAAGCTCGAAACTGAGTGCTTAAAAAGTTTTGCTGTGTCCATTTCACCGCAAAACGAGGCCATCACGACTTAGTTTAGCGTCAAAGGAACTAGAAATATCCCCCAAGTTACGGGAAATCCGCCCGAAGTGACTCAAAATCACCATGCGCTTAAGGGGGTCTCGGCTACTCTTTCAGTCTTAAGGTAAAGTGGGCTTAGATTTAGCTCCAGAAGCTCGAAAGTAAGGGTTGAAAAATTTCTGTGTCTATTTCACTCACATCTTAGACAACCAGGAGTGAGTTGAGAGGATTTGGGACTGGAAAATATCTCCCAAGTTTCGCCAGATCGAGCCGAAGATCCTCAAAATCACAATGCGCGTAAGGCGCTCCCGCCTACTCTTTCAGTTTAAAAAGAAGTAGGGCTATATTTCGGCCAGCAAGCTCGAAAGTGCGCGTTCAAAAAGTGTGCCTGTGTCAATTTCACTGGAAACCAAGGCCATCAGGAGTTAGTTTAGAGTCCCCGGGACTAGAAAATATCCCCCTATTTCCGGGAAATCGAGCCGAAGTATCCCAAAATCACGATGCGCGTAAGGCGGTCTCGGCTACTCTTTCAGTCTTAAAGTTAAGTTGGGCTATATTTCGAGCCATAAGCTCGAAAGTGAGCGTTCAAAAAGTTTTGCCTTGTCCATTTAACTGCAAACTAAGGCCATTGGAAGTTAGTTTAGCTTCCCCGGGAATTGAAAATATTCGCCAACTTCCGGCAAATCGAGCCGAAGTTGGTCAAAATTACGATGCGCGTAAGGCGGTCTCGGCTACTCTTTCAGTCTTAAAGTGAAGTAGGGCTATATTTCGGCCGAGAAGCTCGAAAGTGAGCGTTCAAAGAAATGTGCTGTGTCCATTTCACTGCAAACCAAGGCCATCAGCAGTTAGTTTAGAGTCCGCGGGACTGGAATATATCCCCGAAGTTCCGGGATATCGAACGGAAGTATCTCAAAATCACGATGCGCGTAAGACGGTCACGGCTACTCTTTGAGTCTTAAAGTAAAGTGGGGCTATATTTCGGCCCAGAAGCTCGAAAGTGAACCTTTAAAAACTTACGCTTTGTGCATTTAACTGCAAACCAAGGCAATCAGGAGTTAGTTTAAAGTCCCCCGGACCGGAAAATATCCCCCAAGTTCCTGGAAATCGAGCTGAACGGGGTAAAAATCACGATGCTCTAAGGAGGTCTCGGCTACTATTTCAGTCTTAAAGTGAAGTACGGTTGTATCGCGGCCCAGAAGCTCGAGACTGAGCGTTCAAAAAGTTTTCCTGCGTCCATTTCACATCAAACCAAGGCCATCAGGAGTTAGTTTAGAGTCCCCGGGACTTGAAAATATCGCCAAAATTCTAGAAAATTGAGCGGAAGTTGCTCAAAGTCACGATGTGCGTAAGCCGATCTCGCCTACTCTTTCAGTCTTAAAGTGAAGTGGGGTTATATTTCATCCCAGAAGTTCGAAAATAAGCGTTCAAAAAGTGTTACCTTGTTCATTTCACTGCAAACCAAGGCCATCAGAAGTTAGTTTAGACTGCTTGGGACTGGAAAATATCGCCCAAGTTCGGGGAAATCGAGCCGAATTTTGTCAAAATCACGATGCGCGTAAGGCGGTCTCGGCTACTCTTTGATTCTTAAAGTGAACTGGGGCTATATTTCGGCCCAGAAGGTCGAAAGTGAAAGTTCAAAAAGTTTTGCTGTGTCCATTTCACCGCAAACCAAGCCACATCAGCAGATTGTTAACCGTGTCCGGGACATCAAAATATCCCCCAAGTTCCGGGAAATCGAGCCGAAGTACGGTTGTATTTCGGCCCAGAAGCTCGAAACTGAGCGTTCAAAACGTTTTCCTGCGTCCATTTCACATCAAACCAAGGCCATCAGGAGTTAGTTTAGAGTCCCCGGGACTTGAAAATATCGCCAAACTTCTAGAAAATTGAGCGGAAGTTGCTCAAAGTCACGATGTGCGTAAGCCGATCTCGCCTACTCTTTTGGTCTTAAAGTGACGTGGCTGTATATTTCGGCCCAGAAGCTCGAAAGTGAGCGTTCAAAAAGTTTTGCTCTCTCAATTTAACTGAAAACCAAGGCCATCATGAGTTAGTTTAGAGTCCGCGGGACTAAAAAATATCCCTTAAGCTCTGGCAACTCAAGCCGAAGTTGGTCAAAATCACGATGCGTCTATGGCGGTCTCGGTAAGTATTTCAGTCTTAAAGTGAAGTGGGGCTATATTTCAGCCCAGAATTTCGAAAGTAAGCGTTCAAAAAAATTTGCTGTGTCCATTTCACTCCAGACCAAGGCCATCAGTTTAGAGTCCTTGGAACTTGAATATATCCCAGAAGTTTCGGGAAATCGAGCCGAAGTTGGTCAAAATCACGATGCGCGTAAGACGGTCTTGGCTACTCTTTCAGTCTTAAACTGAAGCGGGGCTATATTTCGGCTCAGAAGCCCGAAGGGGAGCGTTGAAAAAGTTTTGCTCTCTCCATTTCAATGCAAACCAAGGCAATCAGGAGTTACTTTAGAGTCCCCGGTACCGGAAAATATTCCCCATTTCCTGGGAAATCGACCCAAAGTTGATCACAATCACGATACGCGTAAGGTCGTCTCGGGTATTCTTTCATTCTTAAAGTGAACTCGGGCTATATTTCGGCCCAGAAGCTCGAAAGTGAAAGTTCAAAAAGTTTTGCTGTGTCCATTTCACCGCGAACCAAGCCACATCAGGAGATAGTTTACAGTCTCCGGGACATCAAAATATCCCCCAAGTTCCGGGAAATCGAGCCGAAGTTTGTGAAAATCACGGTGCGCGTAAAGCAGTCTCGGCTACTCTTTTAGTCTTAAAGTGACGTGGCTGTATATTTTGGCCCAGAAGCTCGAAAGTGAGCGTTCAAAAAGTTTTGCTGTGCCCATTTCCCTGCAAAGCAAGGCCCTCAGGAAGTAGTTTACAGTCCCCGGAACTGGAAAATATCCTCCAAGTTCCGCAAAATCGAGACGAAGTTGGTCAAAATAACGATTCGCGTAAGGCGGTCTCGGCTACTCTTTGAGTCTGAAAGTGAAGTAGGGCTATATTTCGGTCCAGAAGCTCGAAAGTCAGCGTTCAAAAAGTTTTCCTCTCTCAATTTCACTGAAAACCAAGGCAATCATGAGTTAGTTCAGAGTCCCCGGGTGTGGAAAATATCTTTTAAGTTCTGGCAACTCAAGCCGAAGTTGGTCAAAATCACGATGCGCCTAAGGCGGCCTCGGCTACTCTTTCAGTCTTAAAGTGAAGTGGGGCTCTATTTCGGCCCAGAAGCTCCAAAGTGAGCGTTGCAAAAAATTTGCTGTGTCCATTTCACTGCAAACCAAGGCCATCAGGAGCTAGTTTAGAGTCCCCGGGACTGCAATATATTTCCCAAGTTCCGGAAAATCGAGAAGACGTTGCTCAAAATCACGATGCGCGCAACACGATCTTGGCTAGTCTTTCAGTCTTAAAGTGAAGTGGGGCTATATTTCGGGCCAGAAGCTCAAAAGTGAGCTTCAAAAAGGTTTGCTGTATCCATTTCAATGCAAACGAAGGCCATCAGGGGTTACTTACGAGTCTTCGGGACTGGAAAATATCCCCCCAAGTTCAGGGAAATTTAGCCGAAGTTGGTCAAAATCACGGTGCGCGTTAGGCGGTCTCGCTTACTGTTTCAGTCTTAAAGTGAAGTGAGGCTTTATTCCTGCCCAGGAGCTTGAAAGTGAGCGTTCAAAAAGTTTCCCTGTGTTTATTTGACTGCAAACCAAAGCCATCAAGAGCTAGTTTAGAGTCCCCGGGACTGGAAAATATCCTCCAACGTCCGGGAAATCGAGCCGAAGTTGGTCAAAATCACGATTTGCGTAAGGTAGTGTCGGCTACTCTTTCAGTCTTAGAGTGAAGTGGGACTATATTTCGGGCGAGAAGCCCGAAAGCGAGCGTTCAAAAAGTCTTGCTGTGTTCATTTCACTGCAAACCAAGGCCATCAGGAGTTAGTTTAGAGTCCCCGGG
Organism: Orbicella faveolata; assembly: GCF_042242905.1. Taxonomy (NCBI): domain Eukaryota; kingdom Metazoa; phylum Cnidaria; class Anthozoa; order Scleractinia; family Merulinidae; genus Orbicella; species Orbicella faveolata. The sequence continues at coordinate 413,886 of NW_028301577.1, forward strand.
ACAAGAAAATATGCCCCAAGGTCCGGGAAATTGAGCCGAGGTTGGTCAAAATCACGATGCCCCTAAAGTGGTCTCGGCTACTCTTTCTGTCTTAAAGTGAAGTGGGGCTATATTTAGGGCCAGAAGCCCGAAAGTGAGCGTTCAAAAAGTTTTTCTGTGTCCATTTCACTGCAAACAAAGGCCATCAGGGGTTAGTTTAGAGTCCCCGTGACTGAAAAATATTGGCCAAGTTCCGGGGAATCGAACCGAAGTTGATCAAAATCACGATGTGCGAAATGCGGTATCGGCTACTGTTTCAGTCTTAAGGTGAAGTGGGGCTATATTTTGGGCCCAGAAGCCCGAAAGTGAGCCTTCAAAAAGTTTTGCTGTGTTCTTTGACTGAAAAACAAGGCCATCACGAGTTAGTTTAGCGTCCCTGGCACTGGAAAATATTCCCCAAGTTCCGGTAAATCGAGCTGAAGTTGGTCAAAATCACGATGCTCCCAAAGCGGTCTCGGCTACCCTTTCAGTCTTAAAGTGAATTGGGGCTATATTTCTGTCCAGAAAGTGAGCGTTCAAAAAGTTTTGCTGTGTGCATTTCACTGCAAACCAAAGGTATCAAAAGATAGTTTAGGGTCCCCGAGACTGGAAAATATTCTCCAAGTTCCGGGAGATCCACCCGAAGTTTGTCAAAATCACAATGCGCGTAAGGTGGTCTCGGTAACTTTTTAAGTCTTAAAGTAAAGTGGGGCTTTATTTCGGCCAGGAAGCTCGAAGGTGAGCGTTCAAAAAGTTTTGCTCTGTCCATTTCACTACAAACCAAGGCCATGAGGAGTTAGTTTAGAGTTCCAGGGACTGAAAAATATCCCCCAAGCACCGGAATATCGACCGGAAGTTTGTCAAACTCACGATGCGAGCAAGGCAGTCTCGGCTACTCTTTCAGTCTTAAGTGAAGTGGGGCTATATTTCGGCCCAGAAGCTCGAAAGTGTGCGTTCAAAAAATTGTGCTGTGTCCATTTCAATGCAAACCAAGGCCATCAGGAGTTAGTTTAGAGTCCCCGGGACTGGAACATATCCCCCAAGTCCCGGGAATTGGAGCCGAAGTTGATCAAATTCATGATGCGCGTAACGTGGTCTCGGCTACTCTTTCAGTCTTAAAGTCAAGTGTGGCTATATTTTGGCCCACAAGCTAGAAAGTGAGCGTTCAAAAAGTTTTGCTGTGTCCGATTCACTTCAAAACAAGGCCATCAGGACTTAGTTTAGGGTCCCCGGGACTGGAAAATATTCCCCAAGTTCCGGGAGATCCACCCGAAGTTTGTCAAAATCACAATGCGCGTAAGGTGGTCTCGGTAACTCTTTAAGTCTTAAAGTAAAGTGGGGCTTTATTTCGGCCAGGAAGCTCGAAGGTGAGCGTTCAAAAAGTTTTGCTCTGTCCATTTCACTGCAAACCAAGGCCATGAGGAGTTAGTTTAGAGTTCCAGGGACTGAAAAATATCCCCCAAGCTCCGGAATATCGACCGGAAGTTTGTCAAACTCACGATGCGAGAAAGGCGGTCTCGGCTACTCTTTCAGTCTTAAGTGAAGTGGGGCTATATTTCGGCCCAGAAGCTCGAAAGTGTGCGTTCAAAAAACTGTGCTGTGTCCATTTCAATGCAGACCAAGGCCATCAGGAGTTAGTTTAGAGTCCCCGGGACTGTAACATATCCCCCAAGTCCCGGGAATTGGAGCCGAAGTTGATCAAATTCATGATGCGCGTAACGTGGTCTCGGCTACTCTTTCAGTCTTAAAGTCAAGTGTGGCTATATTTTGGCCCACAAGCTAGAAAGTGAGCGTTCAAAAAGTTTTGCTGTGTCCGTTTCACTTCAAAACAAGGCCATCAGGACTTAGTTTAGGGTCCCCGGGACTGGAAAATATTCCCCAAGTTCCGGGAAAGCGAGCCGAAGTTCATCAAAATCACGATGCGCGAAATGCGGTCTCGGCTACTGTTTCAGTCTTAAAGTAAAGTGTGCCTATATTTCCGCCCACAAGCTCGAAAGTGAGCGTTCAAAAAGTTTTGCTCTGTCCATTTCAATGCAAAGCAAGGCAATCAGGAGTTAGTTTAGAGTCCCCGGGAGTGGAAAATATCCCCCAAGCTCCGAGAAATCGATCCGAAAATGGTCAAAATCACGATGCGCCTAAGGCGATCTTGGCTACTCTTTCAGTCTTAACGTGAAGTGGGGCTATATTTCGACCCAGAAGCTCCAAAGTGGGCGTTCAAAAATTTATGCTGTGCGCATTTCAGAGCAAACCAAGGCCATCCGGAGTTAGTTTACAGTCCCCCGGACTGGAAAATATCCCAAAAGTTGCGTGAAATCGAGCTGAACTTGGTCTAACTCACGTTGCGCGTGAGGCGGTCTCGGCTACTATTTCTGTCTGAAAATGAGTGGGATTCTATTTCGGCCCAGAAGCTACAAAGAGAGTGTTCAAAAAGCTTTCCTTTGTCCATTTCACTGAAAAGCAAGGCCATCAGGAGTTAGTTTAGAGCCCGCGGAAATGGAATATATCCCCCGAGTTCCGGGAAACCGACCCGAAGTTGGTCAAAATCACGATTTGCGCAAGACGGTCTCGGCTACTCTTTGTCTTAAAGTAAAGTGGGGCTATATTTCGGTCCAGAAGCTCGAGAGTGAGCGTTCAAAAAGTTTCGCTGTGTCTATTTCACTGCAAACCAAGGCTATCAGTAGTTAGTTTAGAGTCCCCGGGAGTGGAATGTATTTCCCAAGTTCCGGAAAATCGAGAAGACGTTGGCCAAAATCACGATGCGCGTAAGACGGTCTCAGCTACTCTTTCAGTCTTAAAGTGAAGTGGGGCTATATTTCGGCCCAGAAGCTCAAAAGTGAGCGTTCAAAAAGTTTTGCTGTATCCATTTCAATGCAAACCAAGGCCATCAGGGGTTACTTAAGAGTCCTCGGGACTGGAAAATATCCCCCAAGTTCCGGTAAATCGAGCCGAAGTTGGTCAAAATCACGATGTGCGTAAGGTGGTCTCGGCTACTCTTTCAGTCTTAAAGTGAAGGGGGGCTATATTTCGGCCCAGAAGCTCGAAAGTGAGTGTTTAAGAGTTTTGCTCTGTCACTTTCAGTGCAAACCAAGGCCCTCAGAAGTTAGTTTAGAGTCCCCGGGACTGGATAATATCCTCCAAGTCCCGGGAAATCGAGCCGAAGTTGATCAAAATCACGATGCGCGAAACGTGGTCTCGGCTACTGTTTCAGTCTTAAAGTGAAGTATGGCTACATTTCGGCCCACAACCTCGAAAGTGAGCCTTCAAAAAGCTTTGCTGTGTCCATTTCACTGCAAAACAAGGCCATCGGCACCTAGTTTAGCGTCCAAGGGACTGGAAAATATCCCCCAAGTTCCGGGAAATCCACCCGAAGTTTGTCAAAATCACGATGCGCGTAAAGCGGTCTCGGCTACTTTTTCAGTATTAACGTAAAGTGGGCTATATTTCGGCCCAGAAGCTTGAAGGTGAGCGTTGAAAAAGTTTTGCTGTCTCCATTTCACTGCAAACCAAGGCCGTCAAGAGTTAGTTTAGAGTCCCTGGGACTGGAAAATATCCCCCAAGTTCCGGAATATCGACCCGAAGTTGGTCAAAATCACGATGCGCGCACGCCGGTCTCGGCTACTCTTTAAGTCGTAAGTGATGTGGGACTATATTTCGGCCTACAAGCTCGAAAGTGTTCGTTCAAAAACTTGTGCTGTGTGAATTTGACTGCAAACCATGCCCATCAGGAGTTAGTTTAGAGTCCCCGGGACTGGAAAAGATTCCCCAAGTTCCAGGAAAGCGAGCAGAAGTTGCTCAAAATCACGATGCGCGTAACACGGTCTCGGCTACTGTTTCAGTCTTAAAGTGAAGTGTGGCTATATTGAGGCCCACAAGCTCGAAAGTGAGCGTTCAAAAAGTTTTGCTGTGTCCATTTGACTGCAAACCAAGGCAATCAGGAGTTAGTTTAGAGTCCCCGGAACTGGAAAATATTCTCCTGTTCCAGGAATTGGCGCCGAAGTTGATGAAAATTACGATGCGCGTAACGGGCTCTCGGTTATTCTTTCAGTCTTAAATTTAAGTAGGGCTATATTGCGGCACTGAAGCTCGAAGGTGAGCGTTCAGAATGTTTTGCTGTGTTCATTAAACTGCAAAGCAAGGTCATCGGGAGTTAGTTTAGCGTCCCCGGGACTTTAAATTATTCGCCAACTTGCGGGAAATCGAGCAAAAGTGGCCCAAAATCACGATGCGCGTAAGGCGGTCTCGGCTACTCTTTCAGTCTTAAAATTAAGGGGGGCTATATTTCGACCTAGAAGCTCGAGACCGGGCGTGCGCTAATTTTACCTGTGTCCATTTCACTGACATCTTAGGCCATCAGGAGTTAGTTTAGAGTCCTTGGCACTGGAAAATATTTCCCAAATTCTGGCAGATTCAGCCAAAGTTGCTCAAAATCACGATGCGCGGAAGGCGGTCTCGGCCACTCTTTGAGTCTTAAAATGAAGTGGGGCTATATTTCGGCCGAGAAGCTCAACACTGAGCGTGCGCTCCTTTTGCCTGTGTACATATCACTGAAAACTAAGTTCACCAGGAGTTAACATAGAGTCCTCGGGACTGGAAAATGTTGCCCGAATTCCGGCAAATCGAGCCAAAGATGCTCAAAATCACGATGCGCGTAAGGCGGTCTCGGCTACTCGTTTACTCTGAAAATGAAGTGGGGCTATATTTCGGTTCTACAAGCTCGACACCGAGCGTGCTCTCCTTTTACCTGTGCCCATTTCACTAACAACTAAGTCCATCAGGAGATAGTTGAGAATCCTCGAGACTGGAAGCTATCCTCCAAGTTTCGGCAAATTGAGCCATACTTTCTTAAAATTACGATAGGCGTACGGCAGTTTCGTTTACTCTTTCAGTCTTAAAATGAACTGGGGCTACATTTCGGCCTAGAAGCTCGACACCGAGTGTGCGCTCCGGTTACCTGTGACCATTTTACTGAAAACTAAGGCCATCAAGAGTTAGGGTAGAGTCCCAGGGACTGGAAAATATCCCCCAAGTTTTGGCATATCGAGCCATAGTGGCTAAAAATTTCGATGCGCTTAAGGCGGTTTCCTGTACACTTTCAGTCTTAAAATAAAGTGGGGCTATATTTCGGCCTACAACCTGGAAACCGAGCGTGCGCTCCTTTTACCTGTGTCCATTTCACTAAAAACCAAGGCATTCAGGAGTTAGTTTAGAGCTCCCGGGACTGGAAAATATCCCCCAAGTCCCAGGAAATCAAGCCGAAGTTCGACAAAATTACCATGCGCGTAAGGCGGTCCCGGCTACTCTTTCAGTCTTAAAGTGAAGTGGGGCCATATTTCGGCCCAGAAGCTCGAAAGTGAAGGTTCAAAAAGTTTGGCTGTGTCCATTTCACTGAAAACCAAGACCATCAGGAATTAGTTTAGAGTGCCCGGGACTGGGAATTTTCTCCCAAGTTCCGGGAAATCGAGCCTAAGTAGCCCAAAATCACGATGCGCGTAAAGCGGTCTCGGCTAGTCTTTCAGTCTTAAAGTGAAGTAGGGCTATGCTTCTGCCCAGAAACTCAAAAGTGAGCGTTCAAAAAGTTGTGCTGTGTCCATTTCAATCCAGAGCAAGGCCATCAGGAGTTACTTTAGAGTCCGCCGGACTGGAAAATATCTCCCAAGTTCCGGGAAATCGAGCCGAAGTTGGTCAAAATTACGATGGGCGTAAGGCGGTCTTGGCTACTCTTTCACTCTTAAAGTGAAGTGGAGCTATATTTCGACCCAGAAGCTCAAACGTGAGCGTTCAAAAAGTTGTGCTGTGTCCATTTCACTGCAGACCAAGGACGTCGGGAGTCAGTTTAGAGTCCCCGGGACTGGAAAATATCCCCCAAGCTCCGGGAAATTTAACCGAAGTTGGTCAAAATCACGACGCGCGTACGGCGGTCTCGGCTACTCTTTCAGTCTTAAAGTGAATTGGGGCAATATTTCGGCCCAGAAGCTCGAAACCAAGTGTTTAAAAAGTTTTGCTGTGTCCATTTCACTGCAAACCAAGGCCATCTGATGTTAGTTTAGAGTCCCCGGGACTGGAAAATATCCCCCAGGTTCCGTGAAATTTAACCGAAGTTGGTCAAAATCACGACGCGCGTACGGCGGTCTCGGCTACTCTTTCAGTCTTAAAGTGAATAGGGGCAATATTTCGGCCCAGAAGCTCGAAACTGAGTGTTTAAAAAGTTTTCCTGTGTCCATTTCACTGCAAATCAAGGCCATCAGCAGTTAGTTCAGAGTCCCCGGGACTGGAATATATACCTGAAGTTCCGGGAAAACGAACGGAAGTTGGTCAAAATCACGATGCGCGGAAGACGGTCTCGGCTACTCTTTCAGTCTTAAAGTAAAGTGGGGCTATATTTCGGCCCAAAAGCTCGAAAGTGAACCTTTAAAAAGTTACGCTTTGTGCATTTAATTGCAAACCAAGGCCATCAGGAGTTAGTTTAAAGTCCCCCGGACTGGAAAATATCCCCCAAGTTCCGGGAAATCGAGCTAAACTGGGTCAAAATCACGATGCTCGTAAAGAGGTCTCGGCTACTATTTAGGTCTTAAAGTGAAGTACGGTTGTAATTCGGCCCAGAAGCTCGAGACTGAGCGTTCAAAAAGTTTTCCTGCGTCCATTTCACATCAAACCAAGGCCATCAGGAGTTAGTTTAGAGTCCCCGGGACTTGAAAATATCGCCAAAATTCTAGAAAATCGAGCGCGAGTAAGGCGCGTAAGGCGGTCTCGCCTACTCTTTCAGTCTTAAAGTGAAGTGGGGCTATAGTTCATCCCAGAAGCTCGAAAATAAGCGTTCAAAAAGTGTTCGTTGTTCATTTCACTGCAAACCAAGGCCATCAGGAGTTAGTTTAGACTACTCGGGACTGGAAAATATCGCCCAAGTCCCGGGAAATCGAGCCGAAGTTTGTGAAAATCACGATGCGCGTAAAGCAGTCTCGGCTACTCTTTTAGTCTTAAAGTGACGTGGCTGTATATTTTGGCCCAGAAGTTCGAAAGTGAGCGTTCAAAAAGTTTTGCTCTCTCAATTTAACTGAAAACCAAGGCCATCATGAGTTAGTTTAGAGCCACGGGACTGGAAAATATCCCTTAAGTTCTGGCAACTCAAGCCGAAGTTGGTCAAAATCACGATGCGCCTAAGGCGGCCTCGGCTACTCTTTCAGTCTTAAAGTGAAGTGGGGCTCTATTTCAGCCCAGAAGCTGCCAAGTGAGCGCTGCAAAATATTTGCTGTGTCCATTTCACTGCAAACCAAGGCTATCAGGAGTTAGTTTAGAGTCCCCGGGACTGCAATATATTTCCCAAGTTCCGGAAAATCGAGAAGACGTTGCTCAAAATCACGATGCGCGCAAGACGGTCTTGGCTAGTCTTTCAGTCTTAAAGTGAAGTGGGGCTATATTTCGGCCCAGAAGCTCAAAAGTGAGCTTCAAAAACTTTTGCTGTATCCATTTCAATGCAAACGAACGCAATCAGGGGCTACTTAAGAGTCTTCGGGACTGGAAAATATCCCCCCAAGTTCAGGGAAGTTTAGCCGAAGTTGGTCAAAATCACGGTGCGCGTTAGGCGGTCTCGCTTACTGTTTCAGTCTTAAAGTGAAGTGAGGCTTTATTGCTGCCCAGGAGCTTGAAAGTGAGCGTTCAAAAAGTTTCCCTGTGTTTATTTCACTGCAAACCAAAGCCATCAGGAGCTAGTTTAGAGTCCCCGGGACTGGAATATATCCCCCAACTTCCGGGAAATCGAGCGAAGTTGGTCAAATTCACGATTTGCGTAAGGTAGTGTCGGCTACTCTTTCAGTCTTAGAGTGAAGTGGGGCTATATTTCGGGCGAGAAGCCCGAAAGTGAGCGTTCAAAAAGTCTTGCTGTGTTCATTTCACTGCAAACCAAGGCCATCAGGAGTTAGTTTAGCGTCCTCGGGACAAGAAAGTATGCCCCAAGGTCCGGGAAATTGAGCCGAGGTTGGTTAAAATCACGATGCCCCTAAAGTGGTCTCGGCTACTCTTTCTGTCTTAAGGTGAAGTGGGGCTATATTTCGGGCCAGAAGCCCGAAAGCGAGCGTTTAAAAAGTTTTGCTGTGTCCATTTCACTGCACACCAAGGTCATCAGGGGTTAGTTTAGAGTCCCCGGGACTGAAACATATTGCCCAAGTTCCGGGGAATCGAACCGAAGTTGATCAAAATCACGATGCGCGAAATGCGGTATCGGCTACTGTTTCAGTCTCAAAGTGAAGTGGGGCTATATTTCGGCCCAGAAGCCCGAAAGTGAGCGTTCAAAAAGTTTTGCTGTGTTCTTTGACTGAAAAACAAGGCCATCACGAGTTAGTTTAGCGTCCCTGGAACTGGAAAATATTCCACAAGTTCCGGTAACTCGAGCTGAAGTTGGTCAAAATCACGATGCTCCCAAAGCGGTCTCGGCTATCCTGTCAGTCTTAAAGTGAAGTGGGGCTATATTTCTGTCCAGAAGCTCGAAAGTGAGCGCTCGAAAAGTTTTACTGTCTGCATTTCACTGCAAACCAAAGCTATCAAAAGTTAGTTTAGGGTCCCCGGGACTGGAAAATATTCCCCAAGTTCCGGGAAAGCGAGCCGAAGTTGATGAAAATCACGATGCGCGAAATGCGGTCTCGGCTACTGTTTCATTCTTAAAATAAAGTGTGGCTATATTTCGGCCCACAAGCTCGAAAGTGAGCGTTCAAAAAGTTTTGCTCTGTCCATTTCAATGCAAAGCAAGGCGATCAGGAGTTAGTTTAGAGTCCCCGAGACTGGAAAATATCCCCCAAGTTCCGAGAAATCGATCCGAAAATGGTCAAAATCACGATGCGCCTAAGGCGATCTCGGCTACTCTTTCAGTCTTAAAGTGAAGTGGGGCTATATTTCGGCCCAGAAGCTCCAAAGTGGGCGTTCAAAAATTTATGCTGTGCGCATTTCAGTGCAAACCAAGGCAATCCGGAGTTAGTTTACAGTACCCCCGGACTGGAAAATATCCCAAAAGTTGCGTGAAATCGAGCTGAACTTGGTCTAACTTACGATGCGCGTGAGGCGGTCTCGGCTACTATTTCAGTCTGAAAGTGAAGTGGGATTCTATTTCGGCCCAGAAGCTACAAAGAGAGTGTTCAAAAAGCTTTCCTTTGTCCATTTCACTGAAAAGCAAGGCAATCAGGAGTTAGTTTCGAGCCCGCAGAAATGGAATATACCCCCCAAGTTCCGCGAAACCGACCCGAAGTTGGTCAAAATCACGATTTACGCAAGACGGTCTCGGCTACTCTTTCAGTCTTAAAGTAAAGTGGGGCAATATTTCGGTCCAGAAGCTCGAGAGTGAGCGTTCAAAAAGTTTCGCTGTGTCCATTTCGCTGAAAACCAAGACAATCAGGAGTTAGTTTAGAGTCCCCGGGACTGGAAAATATCCCCCAAGTTCCGGCAAATCGAGCCGAAGTTGGTCAAAATCACGGTGCGCTTAAGGCGGTGTCGGCTACTCCTTCAGTCTTAAAGTGAAGTGGGGCTCTATTTCGGCCCACAAGCTCAAAACTCAAAAAAAATTAGCGTGTCTATTTCACTGCAAACCAAGGCTATCAGGAGTTAGTTTAGAGTCCCCGGGAGTGGAATGTATTTCCCAAGTTCCGGAAAATCGAGAAGACGTTGGTCAAAATCACGATGCGCGTAAGACGGTCTCGGCTACTCTTTCAGTCTTAAAGTGAAGTGGGGCTATATTTCGGCCCAGAAGCTCAAAAGTGAGCGTTCGAAAAGTTTTGCTGTATCCATTTCAATGCAAACCAAGGCCATCAGGGGTTACTTAAGAGTCCTCGGGACTGGAAAATATCCCCCAAGTTCCGGTAAATCGAGCCGAAGTTGGTCAAAATCACGATGTGCGTAAGGTGGTCTCGGCTACTCTTTCAGTCTTAAAGTGAAGTGGGGCTATATTTCGGCCCAGAAGCTCAAAAGTGAGTGTTTAAAAAGTTTTGCTCTGTCACTTTCAGTGCAAACCAAAACCATCAGAAGTTAGTTTAGAGTCCCCGGGACTGGAGAATATCCCCCAAATCCCGGGAAATCGAGGCGAAGTTGATCAAATTCATGATGCGCGTAACGTGGTCTCGGCTACTGTGTCAGTCCTAAAGTGAAGTGTGGCTATTTTTCGGCCCACAAGCTAGAAAGTGAGCGTTCAAAAAGTTTTGTTGTGTCCATTTTAGTTCAAAACAAGGCCATCAGGACTTAGTTTAGCGTCCAAGAGACTGCAAAATATCCCCCAAGTTCCGGGAAATCCATTCGAAGTTCGTCAAAATTACGATGCGCGTAACGCGGTTTCATCTACTCTTTCAGTCTTAAAGTAAAGTGGGGCTATATTTCTGCCCAGAAGCTCCAAAGTTGTGCTCTGTCCATTTCACTGAAAACCAAGGCCATCAGGAGTTACTCTAGAGTCCCTTTGACTGGAATATATCCCCCAAGTTTCGGGAAATAAAGGCGAAATTGGTCAAAATCACGATTCGCTCAAGACGGTCTCGCCTACTCTTTCAGTCTTAAAGTAAAATGGGGCTCTATTTCGGCCCAGAAGCTGGAGAGTGAGCGTTCAAAAACTTTCGCTGTGTCCATTTTACTGCAAACCAAGACAAGCAGGAGTTAGTTGAGAGTCCCCGGGACTGGAAAATATCCCCCAAGTTCCGGGAAATCAACTCGAAGTTTGTCAAAATCACCATGCATGTAAGGCGGTCTCGGCTGCTCTTTCAGTGTTAAAGTAATGGGGGGCTATATTTTGGCCCAGAAGCTGGATATGAGCGTTCAAAAAGCTTTGCTGGGTCCATTTTACTGCAAACCAAGGCCATCAGGAATTAGTTTAGAGTCCTGAGAACTAGAATATATCCCCTTAGTTCCGGCAAATCGAGCCGAAGTTGCTCAAAATCACGATGCACGTATGGCGGTCTCGGCTACTCTTTCAGTCTTCAAGTGAAGTGGGGTTCTATTTCGCTCCAGAAGCTCGAAAGTATGCGTTCAAAAACTTTTTCTCTTTCCGTTTCACTGCAAACCAAGACCAGCACGAGTTAGTTTAGAGTCCCCGGGACTGGAAAATATTTCGCAAGTTCCGGGAAATCGAGCCGAAGTTGATCAAAATCACGATGCGCGAAACGTGGTCTCGGCTACTGTTTCAGTCTTAAAGTGAGGTATGGCTATATTTCGGCCCACAACCTCGAAAGTGAGCCTTCAAAAAGCTTTGCTGTGTCCATTTCACTGCAAAACAAGGCCATCGGCACCTAGTTTAGCGTCCAAGAGACTGGAAAATATCCCCCAAGCTCCGGGAAATCCACCCGAAGTTTGTCACAATCACGATGCGCGTAAAGCGGTCTCGGCTACTTTTTCAGTAGTAAAGTAAAGTGAGCTATATTTCGGCCCAGAAGCTTGAGGGTGAGCGTTGAAAATGTTTTGCTGTCTCCATTTCACGGCAAACCAAGGCCATCAAGAGTTAGTTTAGAGTCCCTGGGACTGGAAAATATCCCCCAAGTTCCGGAATATCGACCCGAAGTTGGTCAAAATCACGATGCGCGCACGCCGGTCTCGGCTACTCTTTAAGTCGTAAGTGATGTGGGACTATATTTCGGCCTAAAAGCTCGAAAGTGTTCGTTCAAAAACTTGTGCTGTGTGAATTTGACTGCAAACCATGGCCATCAGGAGTTAGTTTAGAGTCCCCGGGACTGGAAAATATTCCCCAAGTTCCAGGAAAGCGAGCAGAAGTTGCTCAAAATCACGATGCGCGTAACGCGGTCTCGGCTACCGTTTCAGTCTTAAAGTAAAGTGTGGCTATATTGAGGCCCACAAGCTCGAAAGTGAGCGTTCAAAAAGTTTTGCTGTGTCCATTTGACTGCAAACCAAGGCAATCAGGAGTTAGTTTAGAGTCCCCGGAACTGGAAAATATTCTCCAAGTTCCAGGAAATGGCGCCGAAGTTGATGAAAATTACGATGCGCGTAACGGGCTCTCGGTTATTCTTTCAGTCTTAAATTTAAGTAGGGCTATATTGCGGCACTGAAGCTCGAAGGTGAGCGTTCAGAATGTTTTGCTGTGTTCATTGAACTGCAAAGCAAGGTCATCGGGAGTTAGTTTAGCGTCCCCGGGACTTTAAGTTATTCGCCAACTTGCGGGAAATCGAGCAAAAGTGGCCCAAAATCACGATGCGCGTAAGGCGGTCTCGGCTACTCTTTCAGTCTTAAAATTAAGGGGGGCTATATTTCGACCTAGAAGCTCGAGACCGGGCGTGCGCTAATTTTACCTGTGTCCATTTCACTGACATCTTAGGCCATCAGGAGTTAGTTTAGAGTCCTTGGCACTGGAAAATATTTCCCAAATTCTGGCAGATCAAGTCAAAGTTGCTCAAAATCACGATGCGCGGAAGGCGGTCTCGGCTACTCTTTGAGTCTTAAAATGAAGTGGGGCTATATTTCGGCCGAGAAGCTCAACACCGAGCGTGCGCTCCTTTTGCCTGTGTACATATCACTGAAAACTAAGTTCATCAGGAGTTAACATAGAGTCCTCAAGACTGGAAAATAATCCCCGAATTCCGGCAAATCGAGCCAAAGATGCTTAAAATCACGATGCGCGTAAGGCGGTCTCGGCTACTCGTTTACTCCGAAAATGAAGTGGGGCTATATTTCGGTTCTACAAGCTCGACACCGAGCGTGCGCTCCTTTTACCTGTATCCATTTCACTAAGAACTAAGTCCATCAGGAGATAGTTGAGAATCCTCGAGACTGGAAGCTATCCTCCAAGTTTCGGCAAATTGAGCCATACTTTCTTAAAATTACGATAGGCGTACGGCAGTTTCGTTTACTCTTTCAGTCTTAAAATGAACTGGGGCTACATTTCGGCCTAGAAGCTCGACACCGAGCGTGCGCTCCTGTTACCTGTGACCATTTTACTGAAAACTAAGGCCATCAAGAGTTAGGGTAGAGTCCCCGGGACTGGAAAATATCCCCCAAGTTTTGGCATATCGAGCCATAGTGGCTAAAAATTTCGATGCGCTTAAGGCAGTCTCGTGTACACTTTCAGTCTTAAAATAAAGTGGGGCTATATTTCGGCCTACAACCTGGAAACCGAGCGTGCGCTCCTTTTACCTGTGTCCATTTCACTAAAAACCAAGGCATTCAGGAGTTAGTTTAGAGCTTCCGGGACTGGAAAATATCCCCCAAGTCCCAGGAAATCAAGCCGAAGTTCGACAAAATTAGCATGCGCGTAAGGCGGTCTCGGCTACTGTTTCAGTCTTAAAGTGAAGTGGGGCCATATTTCGGCCCAGAAGCTCGAAACTGAGTGTTTAAAAGGTTTTGCTGTGTCCATGTCACTGCAAAACAAGGCCATCACGACTTAGTTTAGCGTCAAAGGAACTGGAAATATCCCCCAAGTTACGGCAAATCCACCCGAAGTTACTCAAAATCACCATGCGCTTAAGGGGGTCTCGGCTACTCTTTTAGTCTTAAGGTAAAGTGGGCTTAGATTTAGCTCCAGAAGCTCGAAATTAAGGGTTCAGAAATTTTTGTGTCTATTTCACTCACATCTTAGACAATCAGGAGTGAGTTTGGGACTGGAAAATATCTCCCAAGTTTCGCCAGATCGAGCCGAAGATCCTCAAAATCACAATGCGCGTAAGGCGCTCCCGCCTACTCTTTCAGTCTTAAAAAGAAGTAGGGCTATATTTCGGCCAGCAAGCTCGAAAGTGCGCGTTCAAAAAGTGTTCCTGTGTCCATTTCACTGGAAACCAAGGCCATCAGGAGTTAGTTTAGAGTCCCCAAGACTGGAAAATATCCCCCTATTTTTGGGAAATCGAGCCGAAGTATCCCAAAATCACGATGCGCGTAAGGCGGTCTCGGCTACTCTTTCAGTCTTAAAGTTAAGTGGGGCTATATTTCGAGCCATAAGCTCGAAAGGGAGCGTTCAAAAAGTTTTGCCGTGTCCATTTAACTCCAAACTAAGGCCATCGGAAGTTAGTATAGCTTCCCCGGGAATTGAAAATATTTCCCTACTTCCGGCAAATATAGCCGAAGTTGGTCAAAATTACGATGCGCGTAAGGCGGTCTCGGCTACTCTTTCAGTCTTAAAGTGAAGTAGGGCTATATTTCGGCCCAGAACCTCGAAAGTAAGCGTTCAAAAAACTGTGCTGTGTCCATTTCACTGAAAACCAAGGCCATCAGCAGTTAGTTTAGAGTCCCCGGGACTGGAATATATCCCCGAAGTTCCGGGAAATCGAACGGAAGTTGTTCAAAATCACGATGCGCGTAAGACGGTCTCGGCTACTCTTTCAGTCTTAAAGTAAAGTGGGGCTATATTTCGGCCCAGAAGCTCGAAAGTGAACTTTTAAAAAGTTACGCTTTGTGCATTTAACTGCAAACCAAGGCCATCAGGAGTTAGTTTAAAGTCCCCGGACTGGAAAATATCCCCCAAGTTCCGGGAAATGGAGCTGAACTGGGTCAAAATCACGATGCTCCTAAGGAGGTCTCGGCTACTATTTCAGTCTTAAAGTGAAGTACGGTTGTATTTCGGCCCAGAAGCTCGAAACTGAGCGTTCAAAAAGTTTTCCTGCGTCCATTTCACATCAAACCAAGGCCATCAGGAGCTAGTTTAGAGTCCCCGGGACTTGAAAATATCGCCAAAATTCTAGAAAATCGAGCGGAAGTTGCTCAAAATCACGATGCGCGTAAGGCGGTCTCGCCTACTCTTTCAGTCTTAAAGTGAAGTGGGGCTATATTTCATCCCAGAAGCTCGAAAATAAGCGTTCAAAAAGTGTTACCTTGTTCATTTCACTGCTCGGGACTGGAAAATATCGCCCAAGTTCGGGGAAATCGAGCCGAATTTTGTCAAAATCACGATGCGCGTAAGGCGGTCTCGGCTACTCTTTGATTCTTAGAGTGAACTGGGGCTATATTTCGGCCGAGAAGCTAGGAAGTGAAAGTTCAAAACGTTTTGCTGTGTTCATTTTACTGCAAACCAAGGCCATCAGGAGTTAGTTTAGACTCCTCGGGACTGGAAAATATCGCCCAAGTTCGGGGAAATCGAGCCGAAGTTTGTCAAAATCACGATGCCCGTAAGGCGGTCTCGGCTACTCTTTGATTCTTAGAGTGAACTGGGGCTATATTTCGGCCGAGAAGCTAGAAAGTGAAAGTTCAACAAGTTTTGCTGTGTTCATTTCACTGCAAACCAAGGCCATCAGGAGTTAGTTTAGACTCCTCGGGACTGGAAAATATGCCCCAAGTCCCAGGAAATCGAGCCGAAGTTTGTCAAAATCACGATGCGCGTAAAGCAGTCTCGGCTACTCTTTGATTCTTAAAGTGAACTGGGGCTATATTTCGGCCAGGAAGCTAGAAAGTGAAAGTTAAAAAAGTTTTGCTGTGTCCATTTCACCGCAAACCAACCACATCAGCAGATTGTTTACAGTGTCCGGGACATCAAAATATCCCCCAAGTCCCCAGAAATCGAGCCGAAGTTTGTGAAAGTCACGATGCGTTAAAGCAGTCTCGGCTACTCTTTTAGTCTTAAAGTGACGTGGCTGTATATTTCGGTCCAGAAGCTTGAAAGTGAGCGTTTAAAAAGTTTTCCTCTCTCAATTTAACTGAAAACCAAGGCCATCATGAGTTAGTTTACAGTCCGCGGGACTAAAAAATATCCCTTAAGTTCTGGCAACTCAAGCCGAAGTTGCTCAAAATCACGATGCGTCTAAGGCGGTCTCAGCTACTATTTCAGTCTTAAAGTGAAGTGAGGCTATATTTCGGCTCAGAAGCCCGAAGGGGAGCGTTGAAAAAGTTTTGCTCTCTCCATTTCAGTGAAAACCAAGGCAATCAGGAGTTACTCTAGAGTCCCCGGTACCGGAAAATATTCCCCGTTTCCTGGGAAATCGACCCAAAGTTGGTCAAAATCACGATGCGCGTAAGGTGGTCTCGGCTATTCTTTCATTCTTAAAGTGAACTCGGGCTATATTTCGGCCCAGAAGCTCGAAAGTGAAAGTTCAAAAAGTTTTGCTGTGTCCATTTCACCGCGAACCAAGCCACATCAGGAGATAGTTTACAGTCTCCGGGACATCAAAATATCCCCCAAGTTCCGGGAAATCGAGCCGAAGTTTGTCAAAATCACGATGCGCGTAAAGCCGTCTCGGCTACTCTTTTACTCTTAAAGTGACGTGGCTGTATATTTTGGCCCAGAAGCTCGAAAGTGAGCCTTCAAAAAGTTATGCTGTGCCCATTTCACTGCAAAGCAAGGCCCTCAGGAAGTAGTTTACAGTCCCCGGAACTGCAAAATATCCTCCAAGTTCCGCCAAATCGAGACGAAGTTGGTCAAAATAACGATTCGCGTAAGGCGGTCTCGGCTACTCTTTGAGTCTGAAAGTGAAGTAGGGCTATATTTCGGTCCACAAGCTCGAAAGTCAGCGTTCAAAAAGTTTTCCTCTCTCAATTTCACTGAAAACCAAGGCCATCATGAGTTAGTTTAGAGTCCCCGGGATTGGAAAATATCTTTTAAGTTCTGGCAACTCAAGCCGAAGTTGGTCAAAATCACGATGCGCCTAAGGCGGCCTCGGCTACTCTTTCAGTCTTAAAGTGAAGTGGGGCTCTATTTCGGCCCAGAAGCTCCCAAGTGAGCGCTGCAAAATATTTGCTGTCTCCATTTAACTGCAAACCAAGGCTATCAGGAGTTAGTTTAGAGTCCCCGGGACTGCAATATATTTCCCAAGTTCCGGAAAATCGAGAAGACGTTGGTCAAAATCACGATGCGCGCAAGACGGTCTTGGCTAGTCTTTCAGTCTTAAAGTGAAGTGGGGCTATATTTCGGCCCAGAAGCTCAAAAGTGAGCTTCAAAAACTTTTGCTCTATCCATTTTAATGCAAACGAAGGCAATCAGGGGTTACTTAAGAGTCTTCGGGACTGGAAAATATCCCCCCAAGTTGAGGGAAGTTTAGCCGAAGTTGGTCAAAATCACGGTGCGCGTTAGGCGGTCTCGCTTACTGTTTCAGTCTTAAAGTGAAGTGAGGCTTTATTCCTGCCCAGGAGCTTGAAAGTGAGCGTTCAGAAAGTTTCCCTGTGTTTATTTGACTGCAAACCAAAGCCATCAGGAGCTAGTTTAGAGTCCCCGGGACTGGAAAATATCCCCCAACTTCCGGGAAATCGAGCCGAAGTATGTCAAATTCACGATTTGCGTAAGGTAGTGTCGGCTACTCTTTCAGTCTTAGAGTGAAGTGGGGCTATATTTCGGGCGAGAAGCCGGAAAGTGAGCGTTCAAAAAGTTTTGCTGTGTTCATTTCACTGCAAACCAAGGCCATCAGGAGTTAGTTTAGCGTGTCCGGGACAAGAAAATATGCCCCAAGGTCCGGGAAATTGAGCCGAGGTTGGTTAAAATCACGATGCCCCTAAAGTGGTCTCCGCTACTCTTTCTGTCATAAAGTGAAGTGGGGCTATATTTAGGGCCAGAAGCCCGAGAGTGAGCGTTCAAAAAGTTTTGCTGTGTCCATTTCACTGCAAACCAAGGCCATCAGGGGTTAGTTTAGAGTCCCCGGGACTGAAAAATATTGCCCAAGTTCCGGGGAATCAAAGTTGATCAAAATCAAGATGCGCGAAATGCGACATCGCGTATTGTTTCAGTCTTAAAGTGAAGTGGGGCTATATTTCGGCCATAAAGCCCGAAAGTGAGCCGTCAAAGAGTTTTGCTGTGTTCTTTGACTGAAAAACAAGGCCATCACGAGTTAGTTTAGCGTCCCTAGGACTGGAAAATATTCCCCAAGTTCCGGTAAATCGAGCTGAAGTTGGTCAAAATCACGATGCTACCAAAGCGGTCTCGGCTACCCTTTCACTCTTAAAGTCAAGTGTGGCTATATTTCTGTCCAGAAGCTCGAAAGTGAGCGTTCAAAAAGTTTTGCTGTGTGCATTTCACTGCAAACTAAAGCTATCAAAAGTTAGTTTAAGGTCCCCGGGACTGGAAAATATTCCCCAAGTTCCGGGAAAGCGAGCCGAAGTTGATGAAAATCACGATGCGCGAAATGCGCTCTCGGCTACTGTTTCAGTCTTAAAGTAAAGTGTGGCTATATTTCGGCCCACAAGCTCGAAAGTAAGCGTTCAAAAAGTTTTGCTGTGTCCATTTCACTGCAAAACAAGGCCATCAGAACTTAGTTTAGCGTCCAAGGGACTGGAAAATGTTCGCCAAGTTCCGGGAGATCCACCCGAAGTTTGTCAAAATCACAATGCGCGTAAGGTGGTCTCGGTTACTGTTTAAGTCTTAAAGTAAAATGGGGCTTTATTTCGGCCAGGAAGCTTGAAGGTGAGCGTTCAAAAAGTTTTGCTCTGTCCATTTCACTGCAAACCAAGGCCATGAGGAGTTAGTTTAGAGCTCCTGGGACTGGAAAATATCCCCCAAGGTCCGGAATATCGACCGCAAGTTTGTCAAACTCACGATGCGAGCAAGGCGGTCTCGGCTACTCTTTCAGTCTTAAGTGAAGGGGGGGTATATTTCGGCCCAGAATCTCGAAAGTGTGCGTTCAAAAAATTGTGCTTTGTCCATTTCAATGGAAACCAAGCCCATCAGGAGTTAGTTTAGAGTCCCCGGGACTGGAACATATCCCCCAAGTCCCGGGAATTGCAGCCAAAGTTGATAAAACTCATGATGCGCGTACCGTGGTCTCGGCTACTGTTTCAGTCTTAAAGTGTGCCTATATTTCGGCCCACAGCTAGAAAGTGAGCGTTCAAAAAGTTTTGCTGTGTCCATTTCACTTCAAAACAAGGCCATCAGGACTTAGTTTAGGGTCCCCGGGACTGGAAAATATTCCCCAAGTTCCGGGAAAGCGAGCCGAAGTTCATCAAAATCACGATGCGCGAAATGCGGTCTCGGCTACTGTTTCAGACTTAAAGTAAAGTGTGGCTATATTTCGGCCCACAAGCTCGAAAGTGAGCGTTCAAAAAGTTTTGCTCTGTCCATTTCAATGCAAAGCAAGGCGATCAGGAGTTAGTTTAGACTCCCCGGGACTGGAAAATATCCCCCAAGTTCCGAGAAATCGATCCGAAAATGGTCAAAATCACGATGCGCGTAAGGCGATCTCGGCTACTCTTTCAGTCTTAAAGTGAAGTGGGGCTATATTTCGGCCCAGAAGCTCCAAGGTGGACGTTCAAAAATTTATGCTGTGCGCATTTCAGTGCAAACCAAGGCCATCCGGAGTTAGTTTAGAGAACCCCGGACTGGAAAATATCCCAAAAGTTGCGTCAAATCGAGCTGAAGTTGGTCTAACTCACGATGCGCGCGAGGCGGTCTCGGCTACTATTTCAGTCTGAAAGTGAAGTGGGATTCTGTTTTAGGCCCACAAGCGACAAAGAGAGTGTTCAAAAAGCTTTCCTTTGTCCATTTCACTGAAAACCAAGGCCATCAGGAGTTAGTTTAGAGACCGCGAAATTAGAATATATCCCCCAAGTTCCGGGAAACCGACCCGAAGTTGGTCAAAATCACGATTTGCGCAAGACGGTCTCGGCTACTCTTTCAGTCTTAAAGTAAAGTGGGGCTATATTTCGGTCCAGAAGCTCGAGAGTGAGGGTTCAAAAAGTTTCGCTGTATCCATTTCGCTGAAAACCAAGACAATCAGGAGTTAGTTTAGAGTCCCGGGACTGGAAAATATCCCCCAAGTTCCGGCAAATCGAGCCGAAGTTGGTCAAAATCACGGTGCGCTTAAGGCGGTGTCGGCTACTCCTTCAGTGTTAGAGTGAAGTGGGGCTCTATTTCGGCCCACAAGCTCAAAACTCAAAAAAAATTAATGTGTCTATTTCACTGCAAACCAAGGCTATCAGGAGTTAGTTTAGAGTCCCCGGGAGTGGAATGTATTTCCCAAGTTCCGGAAAATCGAGAAGACGTTGGTCAAAATCACGATGCGCGTAAGACGGTCTCGGCTACTCTTTCAGTCTTAAAGTGAAGTGGGGCTATATTTCGGCCCAGAAGTTCAAAAGTGAGCGTTAAAAAAGTTTTGCTGTATCCATTTCAATGCAAACCAAGGCCATCAGGGGTTACTTAAGAGTCCTCGGGACTGGAAAATATCCCCCAAGTTCCGGTAAATCGAGCCGAAGTTGGTCAAAATCACGATGTGCGTAAGGTGGTCTCGGCTACTCTTTCAGTCTTAAAGTGAAGTGGGGCTATATTTCGGCCCAGAAGCTCGAAAGGGAGTGTTTAAAAAGTTTTGCTCTGTCACTTTCAGTGCAAACCAAGGCCATCAGAAGTTAGTTTAGAGTCCCCGGGACTGGAGAATATCCCCCAAGTCCCGGGAAATCGAGCCGAAGTTGATCAAATTCATGATGCGTGTAACGTGGTCTCGGCTACTGTGTCAGTCCTAAAGTGAAGTGTGGCTATATTTCGGCCCACAAGCTAGAAAGTGAGCGTTCAAAAAGTTTTGTTGTGTCCATTTTACTTCAAAACAAGGCCATCAGGACTTAGTTTAGCGTTCAAGGGACTGCAAAATATCCCCCAAGTTCCGGGAAATCCGTTCGAAGTTCGTCAAAATTACGATGCGCGTAAGGCGGTCTCATCTACTCTTTCAGTCTTAAAGTAAAGTGGGGCTATATTTCTGCCCAGAAGCTCCAAAGTTGTGCTGTGTCCATTTCACTGAAAACCAAGGGCATCAGGAGTTACGGTAGAGTCCCTTTGACTGGAATATATGCCCCAAGTTTCGGGAAATAAAGGCGAAATTGGTCAAAATCACGATTCGCTCAAGACGGTCTCGCCTACTCTTTCAGTCTTAAAGTAAAATGGGCCTCTATTTCGGCCCAGAAGCTCGAGAGTGAGCGTTCAAAAACTTTCGCTGTGTCCATTTCACTGCAAACCAAGACAAGCAGGAGTTACTTGAGAGTCCCCGGGACTGGAAAATATCCCCCAAGTTCCAAGAAATCAGCCCGAAATTTGTCAAAATCACCATGCACGTAAGGCGGTCTCGGCTACTCTTTCAGTGTTAAAGTAATGGGGGGCTATATTTTGGCCCAGAAGCTGGAAATTGAGCGTTCAAAAAGTTTTGCTGGGTCCATTTTACTGCAAACCAAGGCCATCAGGAATTAGTTTAGAGTCCTCAGAACTGGAATATATCCCCTTAGTTCCGGCAAATCGAGCCGAAGTTGCTAAAAATCACGATGCACGTAAGGCGGTCTCGGCTACTCTTTTAGTCTTCAAGTGAAGTGGGGTTCTATTTCGCACCGGAAGCTCGAAAGTATGCGTTCAAAAACTTTTTCTCTTTCCGTTTCATTGCAAACCAAGACCAGCACGAGTTAGTTTAGAGTCCCCGGGACTGGAAAATATTTCGCAAGTTCCGTGAAATCGAGCCGAAGTTGATCAAAATCACGATGCGCGAAACGTGGTCTCGGCTACTGTTTCAGTCTTAAAGTGAAGTATGGCTATATTTCGGCCCACAACCTCGAAAGTGAGCCTTCAAAAAGCTTTGCTGTGTCCATTTCACTGCAAAACAAGGCCATCGGCACCTAGTTTAGCGTCCAAGGGACTGTAAAATATCCTCGAAGTTCCGGGAAATCCACCCGAAGTTTGTCAAAATCACGATGCGCGTAAGGCGGTCTCGGCTACTTTTTCAGTATTAAAGTAAAGTGGGCTATATTTCGGCCCAGAAGCTTGAGGGTGAGCGCTGAAAAAGTTTTGGTGTCTCCACTTCACTGCAAATCAAGGCCGTCAAGAGTTAGTTTAGAGTCCCTGGGACTGGAAAATATCCCCCAAGTTCCGGAATATCGACCCGAAGTTGGTTAAAATCACGATGCGCGCACGCCGGTCTCGGCTACTCTTTAAGTCGTAAGTGATGTGGGACTATATTTCGGCCTAAAAGCTCGAAAGTGTTCGTTCAAAAACTTGTGCTGTGTGAATTTCACTGCAAACCATGGCCATCAGCAGTTAGTTTAGAGTCCCCGGGACTGGAAAAGATTCCCCAAGTTCCAGGAAAGCGAGCAGAAGTTGCTCAAAATCACGATGCGCGTAACGCGGTCTCGGCTACTGTTTCAGTCTAAAAGTGAAGTGTGGCTATATTGAGGCCCACAAGCTCGAAAGTGAGCGTTCAGAAAGTTTTGCTGTGTCCATTTGACTGCAAACCAAGGCAATCAGGAGTTAGTTTAGAGTGCCCGGAACTGGAAAATATTCTCCAAGTTCCAGGAAATGGCGCCGAAGTTGATGAAAATTACGATGCGCGTAACGGGCTCTCGGTTATTCTTTCAGTCTTAAATTTAAGTAGGGCTATATTGCGGCACTGAAGCTCGAAGGTGAGCGTTCAGAATGTTTTGCTGTGTTCATTAAACTGCAAAGCAAGGTCATCGGGAGTTAGTTTAGCGTCCCCGGGACTTTAAATTATTCGCCAACTTGCGGGAAATCGAGCAAAAGTGGCCCAAAATCACGATGCGCGGATGGCGGTCTCGGCTACTCTTTCAGTCTTAAAATTAAGGGGGGCTATATTTCGACCTGGAAGCTCGAGACCGGGCGTGCACTAATTTTACCTGTGTCCATTTCACTGACATCTTAGGCCATCGGGAGTTAGTTTAGAGTCCTTGTGACTGGAAAATATTTCCCAAGTTCTGGCAGATCAAGCTAAAGTTGCTCAAAATCACGATGCGCGGAAGGCGGTCTCGGCTACTCTTTCAGTCTTAAAATGAAGTGGGGCTATATTTCGGCCGAGAAGCTCAACACCGAGCGTGCGCTTCTTTTGCGTGCGTACATATCACTGAAAACTAAGTTCATCAGTAGTTAACAGAGAGTCCTCGGGACTGGAAAATATTGCCCGAATTCCGGCAAATCGAGCCAAAGATGCTTAAAATCACGATGCGCGTAAGGCGGTCTCGGCTACTCGTTTACTCCGAAAATGAAGTGGGGCTATATTTCGGTTCTACAAGCTCGACACCGAGCGTGCTCTCCTTTTACCTGTGTCCATTTCACTAAGAACTAAGTCCATCAGGAGATAGTTTAGAATCCTCGAGACTGGAAGCTATCCTCCAAGTTGCGGCAAATTGAGCCATACTTTCTTAAAATTACGATAGGCGTACGGCAGTTTCGTTTACTCTTTCAGTCTTAAAATGAACTGGGGCTACATTTCGGCCTAGAAGCTCGACACCGAGCGTGCGCTCCTGTTACCTGTGACCATTTGACTGAAAACTAAGGCCATCAAGAGTTAGGGTAGAGTCCCTGGGACTGGAAAATATCCCCCAAGTTTTGGCATATCGAGCCATAGTGGCTAAAAATTTCGATGCGCTTAAGGCGGTTTCCTGTACACTTTCAGTCTTAAAATAAAGTGGGGCTATATCTCGGCCTGCAACGTGGAAACCGAGCGTGCGCTCCTTTTACCTGTGCCCATTTTAATAAAAACCAAGGCATTCAGGAGTTAGTTTAGAGCTTCCGGGACTGGAAAATATCCCCCAAGTCCCAGGAAATCAAGCCGAAGTTCGACAAAATTAGCATGCGCGTAAGGCGGTCCCGGCTACTCTTTCAGTCTTAAAGTGAAGTGGGGCTATATTTCGGCCCAGAAGCTCGAAAGTGAAGGTTCAAAAAGTTTGGCTGTGTCCATTTCACTGAAAACCAAGGCCATCAGGAATTAGTTTAGAGTGCCCGGGACTGGGAATTATCTCCCAAGTTCCGGGAAATCGAGCCGAAGTAGCCCAAAATCACGATGCGCGTAAGGCGGTCTCGGCTAGTCTTTCAGTCTTAAAGTGAAGTAGGGCTATGCTTCGGCCCGAAAGCTCAAAAGTGAGCGTTCAAAAAGTTGTGCTGTGTCCATTTCACTGCAAACCGAGGCAATCAGGAGTTAGTTTAGAGTCCCCGGTACCGGAAAATATCCCCCATTTCCCGGGAAATCGAGCCAAAGTTGGTCAAAATCACGATGCGCTTAAGGTGGTCCCGGTTACTCTTTCATTCTTAAAGTGAACTGGGGCAATATTTGTCCATTTCACTCCAGAGCAAGGCCATCAGGAGTTACTTTACAGTCCACGGGACTGGAAAATATCCCCCAAGTTTTGGCATATCGAGCCATAGTGGCTAAAAATTTCGATGCGCTTAAGGCGGTTTCGTGTACACTTTCAGTCTTAAAATAAAGTGGGGCTATATTTCGGCCTACAACCTGGAAACCGAGCGTGCGCTCCTTTTACCTGTGTCCATTTCACTAAAAACCAAGGCATTCAGGAGTTACTTTAGAGCTTCCGGGACTGGAAAATATCCCCCAAGTCCCAGGAAATCAAGCCGAAGTTCGACAAAATTACCATGCGCGTAAGGCGGTCCCGGCTACTCTTTCAGTCTTAAAGTGAAGTGGGGCTATGCTTCGGCTCAGAAGCTCGAAAGTGAACGTTCAAAAAGATTGGCTGAGTCCATTTCACTGCAAACCGAGGCAATCAGGAGTTAGTTTAGAGTCCCCGGTACCGGAAAATATCCCCCATTTCCCGGGAAATCGAGCCAAAGTTGGTCAAAATCACGATGCGCGTAAGGCGGTCCCGGTTACTCTTTCATTCTTAAAGTGAACTGGGGCAATATTTCCCCCCAGAAGCTCGAAAGTGAGCGTTCAAAAAGTTGTGCTGTGTCCATTTCACTCCAGAGCAAGGCCATCAGGAGTTACTTTAGAGTCCGCGGGACTGGAAAATGTCCCCCAAGTTTCGGGAAATCGAGCCGAAGTTGGTCAAAATTACGATGGGCCTAAGGCGGTCTTGGCTACTCTTTCACTCTTAAAGTGAAGTGGAGCTATATTTCGGCCCAGAAGCTCAAAAGTGAGCGTTCAAAAAGTTTTGCTGTGTCCATTTTACTGCAGACCAAGGACGTCGGGGGTCAGTTTAGAGTCCCCGGGACTGGAAAATATCCCCCAAGTTCCGGGAAATTTAATAGAAGTTGGTCAAAATCACGACGCGCGTACGGCGGTCTCGGCTACTCTTTCAGTCTTAAAGTGAATTGGGGATATATTTCGGCCCAGAAGCTCGAAACTGAGTGTTTAAAAAGGTTTGCTGTGTCCATTTCACTGCAAAACAAGGCCATCACGACTTAGTTTAGCGTCAAAGGAACTGGAAATATCCCCCAAGTTACGGGAAATCCACCCGAAGCTACTCAAAATCACCATGCGCTTAAGGGGGTCTCGGCTACTCGTTCAGTCTTATGGTAAAGTGGGCTTAGATTTAACTCCAGAAGCTCGAAAGTAAGGGTTCAAAAATTTTTGTGTCTATTTCACTCACATCTTAGACAATCAGGAGTGAGTTTAGAGACTTTGGGACTGGAAAATATCTCCCAAGTTTCGCCAGATCGAGCCGAAGATCCTCAAAATCACAATGCGCGTAAGGCGCTCCCGCCTACTCTTTCAGTCTTAAAAAGAAGTAGGGCTATATTTCGGCAAGCAAGCTCGAAAGTGCGCGTTCAAAAAGTGTTCCTGTGTCCATTTCACTGGAAACCAAGGCCATCAGAAGTTAGTTTAGAGTCCCCGGGACTGGAAAATATCCCCCTATTTCCGGGAAATCGAGCCGAAGTATACCAAAATCACGATGCGCGTAAGGCGGTCTCGGCTACTCTTTCAGTCTTAAAGTTAAGTTGGGCTATATTTCGAGCCATAAGCTCGAAAGTGAGCGTTCAAAAAGTTTTGCTGTGTCCACTTAAATGCAAACTAAGGCCATCGGAAGTTAGTTTAGCTTTTCCGGGAATTGAAAATATTCGCCAACTTCCGGCAAATCGAGCCGAAGTTGGTCAAAATTACGATGCGCGTAAGGCGGTCTCGGCTACTCTTTCAGTCTTAAAGTGAAGTAGGGCTATATTTCGGCCGAGAAGCTCGAAAGTGAGCGTTCAAAAAAATGTGCTGTGTCCATTTCACTGCAAACCAAGGCCATCAGCAGTTAGTTTAGAGTCCCCGGGACTGGAATATATCCCCGAAGTTCCGGGAAATCCAACGGAAGTTGGTCAAAATCACGATGCGCGTAAGACGGTCTCGGCTACTCTTTCAGTCTTAAAGTAAAGTGGGGCTATATTTCGGCCCTGAAGCTCGAACGTGAACCTTTAAAAAGTTACGCTTTGTGCATTTAACTGCAAACCAAGGACATCAGGAGTTAGTTTAAAGTCCCCCGGACTGGAAAATATCCCCCAAGTTCCGGGAAATCGAGCTGAACTGGGTCATAATCACGATGCCCGTAAGGAGGTCTCGGCTATTATTTCAGTCTTAAAGTGAAGTACGGTTGTATTTCGGCCCAGAAGCTCGAAACTGAGCGTTCAAAAAGTTTTCCTGCGTCCATTTCACATCAAACCAAGGCCATCAGGAGTTAGTTTAGAGTCCCCGGGACTTGAAAATATCGCCAAAATTCTAGAAAATCAAGCGTAAGTCGCTCAAAATGACGATGCGCGTAAGGCGGTCTCGCCTACTCTTTCTGTCTTAAAGTGAAGTGGGGCTATATTTCATCCCAGAAGCTCGAAAATAAGCGTTCAAAAAGTGTTACCTTGTGCATTTCACTGCAAACCAAGGCAATCAGAAGTTAGTTTAGACTGCTCGAGACTGAAAAATATCGCCCAAGTTCGGGGAAATCGAGCCGAATTTTGTCAAAATCACGATGCGCGTAAGGCGGTCTCGGCTACTCTTTGATTCTTAAAGTGAACTGGGGCTATATTTCGGCCCAGAAGCTCGAAAGTGAAAGTTCAAAAAGTTTTGCTGTGTCCATTTCACCGCAAACCAAGCCACATCAGCAGATTCTTTACAGTGTCCGGGACATCAAAATATCCCCCAAGTCCCGGGAAATCGAGCCGAAGTTTGTCAAAATCACGATGAGCGTAAAGCAGTCTCCGCTACTCTTTTAGTCTTAAAGTGACGTGGCTGTATATTTCGGCCCAGAAGCTCGAAAGTGAGCGTTCAAAAAGTTTTGCTCTCTCAATTTAACTGAAAACCAAGGCCATCATGAGTTAGTTTGGAGTCCGCGGGACTAAAAAATATCCCTAAAGTTCTGGCAACTCAAGCCGAAGTTGGTCAAAATCACGATGCGTCTAAGGCGGTCTCGGCTACTATTTCAGTCTTAAAGTGAAGTGGGGCTATATTTCGGCCCAGAATTTCGAAAGTAAGCGTTCAAAAAAATTTGCTGTGTCCATTTCACTGCAGACCAAGGCCATCAGGGGTTAGTTTAGAGTTCTTGGAACTTGAATATATCCCCGAAGTTTCGGGAAATCGAGCCGAAGTTGGTCAAAATCACGATGCGCGTAAGACGGTCTCGGCTACTCTTTC
Source organism: Orbicella faveolata (assembly GCF_042242905.1). Classification (NCBI taxonomy): domain Eukaryota; kingdom Metazoa; phylum Cnidaria; class Anthozoa; order Scleractinia; family Merulinidae; genus Orbicella; species Orbicella faveolata. Next base: position 441,089 of record NW_028301577.1, read on the forward strand.
AGTCTTAAACTGAAGTGGGGCTATATTTCGGCTCAGAAACCCGAAGGGGAGCGTTGAAAAAGTTTTGCTCTCTCCATTTCAATGCAAACCAAGGCAATCAAGAGTTACTTTAGAGTCCCCGGTAGCGGAAAATATTCCCCATTTCCTGGGAAATCGAGCCAGAGTTGGTCAAAATCACGATGCGCGTAAGGCGGTCTCGGCTATTCTTTCATTCTTAAAGAGAACTCGGGCTATATTTCGGCCCAGAAGCTCGAAAGTGAAAGTTCAAAAAGTTTTGCTGTGTCCATTTCACTGCGAACCAAGCCACATCCAGACACAGTTAACAATCTCCGGGACATCAAAATATCCCCCAAGTTCCGGGAAATCGAGCCGAAGTTTGTGAAAATCACGATGCGCGTAAAGCAGTCTCGGCTACTCTTTTAGTCTTAAAGTGACGTGGCTGTATATTTTGGCCCAGAAGCTCGAAAGTGAGCCTTCAAAACGTTATGCTGTGCCCATTTCACTGCAAAGCAAGGCCCTCAGGAAGTAGTTTACAGTCCCCGGAACTGCAAAATATCCTCCAAGTTCCGCCAAATCGAGACGAAGTTGGTCAAAATAACGATTCGCGTAAGGCGGTCTGGGCTACTCTTTGAGTCTGAAAGTGAAGTAGGGCTATATTTCGGTCCACAAGCTCGAAAGTCAGCGTTCAAAAAGTTTTCGTCTCTCAATTTCACTGAAAACCAAGGCCATCATGAGTTAGTTTAGAGTCCCCGGGAGTGGAAAATATCTTTTAAGTTCTGGCAACTCAAGCCGAAGTTGGTCAAAATCACGATGCGCCTAAGGCGGCCTCGGCTACTCTTTCAGTCTTAAAGTGAAGTGGGGCTCTATTTCGGCCCAGAAGCTCCAAAGTGAGCGCTGCAGAAAATTTGCTGTGTCCATTTAACTGCAAACCAAGGCTATCAGGAGTTAGTTTAGAGTCCCAGTGACTGCAATATATTTCCCAAGTTCCGGAAAATCGAGAAGACGTTGGTCAAAATCACGATGCGCCTAAGGCGGCCTCGGCTACTCTTTCAGTCTTAAAGTGAAGTGGGGCTATATTTCGGCCCAGAAGCTCAAAAGTGAGCTTCAAAACGTTTTGCTGTATCCATTTCAATGCAAACGAAGGCCATCAGGGGTTACTTAAGAGTCTTCCGGACTGGAAAATATCCCCCCAAGTTGAGGGAAATTTAGCCGAAGTTGGTCAAAATCACGGTGCGCGTTAGGCGGTCTCGCTTACTGTTTCAGTCTTAAAGTGAAGTGAGGCTTTACTCCTGCCCAGGAGCTTGAAAGTGAGCGTTCAAAAAGTTTCCCTGTGTTTATTTGACTGCAAACCAAGGCCATCAGGAGCTAGTTTAGAGTCCCCGGGACTGGAAAATATCCCCCAACTTCCGGGAAATCGAGCCGAAGTTGGTCAAAATCACGATTTGCGTAAGGTAGTGTCCGCTACTATTCCAGTCTTAGAGTGAAGTGGGGCTATATTTCGGGCGAGAAGCCCGAAAGCGAGCGTTCAAAAAGTTTTGCTGTGTTCATTTCACTGCAAACCAAGGCCTTCAGGAGTTAGTTTAGCGTCCCCGGGACAAGAAAATATGCCCCAAGGTCCGGGAAATTGAGCCGAGGTTGGTCAAAATCACGATGCCCCTAAAGTGGTCTCGGCTACTCTTTCTGTCTTAACGTGAAGTGGGGCTATATTTCGGGCCAGAAGCCCGAAAGTGAGCGTTCAAAAAGTTTTGCTGTGTCCATTTCACTGCAAACCAAGGCCATCAGGGGTTAGTTTAGAGTCCCCGGGACTGAAAAAGATTGCCCAAGTTCCGGGGAATCGAACCGAAGTTGATCAAAATCACGATGCGCGAAATGCGACATCGCGTACTGTTTCAGTCTTAAAGTGAAGTGGGGCTATATTTCGGCCATAAAGCCCGAAAGTGAGCCGTCAAAGAGTTTTGCTGTGGTCTTTGACTGAAAAACAAGGCCATCACGAGTTAGTTTAGCGTCCCTGGCACTGGAAAATATTCCCAAAGTTCCGGTAAATCGAGCTGAAGTTGGTCAAAATCACGATGCTCCCAAAGCGGTCTCGGCTACCCTTTCAGTCTTAAAGTCAAGTGGGGCTATATTTCTGTCCAGATGCTCGAAAGTGAGCGTTCAAAAAGTTTTGCTGTGTGCATTTCACTGCAAACCAAAGCTATCAAAAGTTAGTTTAGGGTCCCCGGGACTGGAAAATATTCCCCAAGTTTCGGGAAAGCGAGCCGAAGTTGATCAAAATCACGATGCGCGAAATGCGGTCTCGGCTACTGTTTCAGTCTTAAAGTAAAGTGTGGCTATATTTCGGCCCACAAGCTCGAAAGTGAGCGTTCAAAAAGTTTTGCTGTGTCCATTTCAATGCAAAACAAGGCCATCAGGATTTAGTTTAGCGTCCAAGGGACTGGAAAATGTTCCCCAAGTTCCGGGAGATCCACCCGAAGTTTGTCAAAATCACAATGCGCGTAAGGTGGTCTCGGTTACTCTTTAAGTCTTAAAGTAAAGTTGGGCTTTATTTCGGCCAGGAAGCTCGAAGGTGAGCGTTCAAAAAGTTTTGCTCTGTCCATTTCACTGCAAACCAAGGCCATGAGGAGCTAGTTTAGAGCTCCTGGGAGTGGCAAATATCCCCCAAGTTCCGGAATATCGACCGGACGTTTGTCAAACTCACGATGCGAGCAAGGCGGTTTCGGCTACTCATTCAGTCGTAAGTGAAGTGGGGGTATATTTCGGCCCAGAATCTCGAAAGTGTGCGTTCAAAAAATTGTGCTGTGTCGATTTCAATGCAAACCAAGGCCATTATGAGTTAGTTTAGAGTCCCCGGGACTGGAAAATATCCCCGAAGTTCCGGTAAATCGAGCTGAAGTTGATCAAAATCACGATGCGCTAAAGGAGATCTCGGCTACTGTTTCAGTCTTAAAGTGAAGTATGGCTATATTTCGGCCCACAACCTCGAAAAAGAGCGTTCAAAAAGCTTTGCTGTGTCCATTGCACTGCAAAAAAAGGCCATCGGCACCTAGTTTAGGGTCCAAGGGACTGCAAAATATCCCCCAAGTTCCTGGAAATCCATTCGAAGTTCGTCAAAATTACGATGCGCGTAAGGCGGTCTCATCTACTCTTTCAGTCTTAGAGTAAAGTGGGGCTATATTTCTGCCCAGAAGCTCCAAAGTTGTGCTCTGTCCATTTCACTGAAAACCAAGGCCATCAGGAATTACTGTAGAGTCCCTTTGACTGGAATATATCCCCCAAGTTTCGGGAAATAAAGGCGAAATTGGTCAAAATCACGATTCGCTCAAGACGGTCTCGCCTACTCTTTCAGTCTTAAAGTAAAATGGGGCTCTATTTCGGCCCAGAAGCTGGAGAGTGAGCGTTCAAAAACTTTCGCTGTGTCCATTTCACTGCAAACCAAGACAAGCAGGAGTTAGTTGAGAGTCCCCGGGACTGGAAAATATCCCCCAAGTTCCGGGAAATCAACTCGAAGTTTGTCAAAATCACGATGCACGTAAGGCGGTCTCGGCTACTCTTTCAGTGTTAAAGTAATGGGGGACTATATTTTGGCTGAGAAGCTCGAAATTGAGCGTTCAAAAAGTTTTACTGGGTCCATTTTACTGCAAACCAAGGCCATCAGGAATTAGTTTAGAGTCCTCAGAACTGGAATATATCCCCTTAGTTCCGACACATCGAGCCGAAGTTGATCAAAATCACGATGCGCGAAACGTGGTCTCGGCTACTGTTTCAGTCTTAAAGTGAAGTATGGCTATATTTCGGCCCACAACCTCGAAAGTGAGGGTTCAACAAGCTTTGCTGTGTCCATTTCACTGCAAACCAAGGCCATCAGCAGTTAGTTTAGAGCTCCCGGGACTGGAATATATCCCCGAAGCTGCGGGAAATCGAACGGAAGTTTGTCAAAATCACGATGCGCGTAAGGCGGTCTCGGCTACTCTTTGATTCTTAAAGTGAACTGGGGCTATATTTCGGCCCAGAAGCTCGAAAGTGAAAGTTCAAAAAGTCTTGCTGTGTCCATTTCACCGCAAACCAAGCCACATCAGCAGATTGTTTACAGTGTCCGGGACATCAAAATATGCCCCAAGTCCAGGGAAATCGAGCCGAAGTTTGTCAAAATCACGATGCGCGTAAAGCAGTCTCGGCTACTCTTTCAGTCTTAAAGTGACCTCGGGCTATATTTCGGCCCAGAAGCTCGAAAGTGAAAGTGCAAAAAGTTTTGCTGTGTCCATTTCACCGCGAACCAAGCCACATCAGGAGATAGTTTACAGTCTCCGGGACATCAAAATATCCCCCAAGTTCCGGGAAATCGAGCCGAAGTTTGTGAAAATCACGATGCGCGTAAAGCAGTCTCGGCTACTCTTTTAGTCTTAGTGACGTGGCTGTATATTTTGGCCCAGAAGCTCGAAAGTGAGCCTTCAAAAAGTTATGCTGTGCCCATTTCACTGCAAAGCAAGGCCCTCAGGAAGTAGTTTACAGTCCCCGGAACTGGAAAATATCCTCCAAGTTCCGCCAAATCGAGACGAAGTTGGTCAAAATAACGATTCGCGTAAGGCGGTCTCGGCTACTCTTTGAGTCTGAAAGTGAAATAGGGCTATATTTCGGTCCACAAGCTCGAAAGTCAGCGTTCAAAAAGTTTTCGTCTCTCAATTTCACTGAAAACCAAGGCCATCATGAGTTAGTTTAGAGTCCCCGGGAGTGGAAAATATCTTTTAAGTTCTGGCAACTCAAGCCGAAGTTGGTCAAAATCACGATGCGCCTAAGGCGGCCTCGGCTACTCTTTCAGTCTTAAAGTGAAGTGGGGCTCTATTTCGGCCCAGAAGCTCCTAAGTGAGCGCTGCAAAAAATTTGCTGTGTCCATTTCACTGCAAACCAAGGCCATGAGGAGTTAATTTTAGAGTTCCCGGGACTGCAATATATTTCCCACGTTCCGGAAAATCGAGAAGACGTTGCTCAAAATCACGATGCGCGCAAGACGGTCTTGGCTAGTCTTTCAGTCTTAAAGTGAAGTGGGGCTATATTTCGGCCCAGAAGCTCAAAAGTGAGCTTCAAAAAGGTTTGCTGTATCCATTTCAATGCAAACGAAGGCCATCAGGGGTTACTTAAGAGTCTTCGGGACTGGAAAATATCCCCCCAAGTTGAGGGAAATTTAGCCGAAGTTGGTCAAAATCACGGTGCGCGTTAGGCGGTCTCGCTTACTGTTTCAGTCTTAAAGTGAAGTGAGGCTTTATTCCTGCCCAGGAGCTTGAAAGTGAGCATTCAAAAAGTTTCCCTGTGTTTATTTGACTGCAAACCAAAGCCATCAGGAGCTAGTTTAGAGTCCTCGGGACTGGAAAATATCCCCCAACTTCCGGGAAATCGAGTCAAAGTTGGTCAAAATCACGATTTGCGTAAGGTAGTGTCGGCTACTCTTTCAGTCTGAGAGTGAAGTGGGGCTATATTTCGGGCGAGAAGCCCGAAAGTGAGCGTTCAAAAAGTTTTGCTGTGTTCATTTCACTGCAAACCAAGGCCATCAGGAGTTAGTTCAGCGTCCCCGGGACAAGAAAATATGCCCCAAGGTCCGGGAAATTGAGCCGAGGTTGGTCAAAATCACGATGCCCCTAAAGTGGTCTCGGCTACTCTTTCTGTCTTAAAGTGAAGTGGGGCTATATTTCGGGCCAGAAGCCCGAAAGTGAGCGTTCAAAAAGTTTTGCTGTGTCCATTTCACTGCAAACCAAAGCTATCAAAAGTTGGTTTAGGGTCCCCGGGGCTGGAAAATATTCCCAAAGTTCTGGTAAATCGAGCTGAAGTTGGTCAAAATCACGATGCTCCCAAAGCGGTCTCGGCTACCCTTTCAGTCTTAAAGTCAAGTGGGGCTATATTTCTGTCCAGAAGCTCGAAAGTGAGCGTTTAAAAAGTTTTGCTGTGTGCATTTCACTGCAAACCAAAGCTATCAAAAGTTAGTTTAGGGTCCCCGGGACTGGAAAATATTCCCCAAGTTCCGGGAAAGCGAGCCGAAGTTGATCAAAATCACGATGCGCGAAATGCGGTCTCGGCTTCTTTTTAAGTCTTAAAGTAAAGTGTGGCTATATTTCGGCCCACAAGCTCGAAAGTGAGCGTTCAAAAAGTTTTGCTGTCTCCATTTCACTGCAAACCAAGGCCATCAGGAGCTAGTTTAGTGTCCCGGGGTTTGGAAAATAACCCCCAACTTCCAGGAAATCGAGCCGAAGTTGGTCAAAATCACGTTTTGCGTAAGGTAGTGTCGGCTACTCTTTCAGTCTTAGAGTGAAGTGGGGCTATATTTCGGGCGAGAAGCCCGAAAGTGAATGTTCAAAAAGTTTTGCTGTGTTCATTTCACTGCAAACCAAGGCCTTCAGGAGTTAGTTTAGCGTCCCCGGGACAAGAAAATATGCCCCAAGGTCCGGGAAATTGAGCCGAGGTTGGTCAAAATCACGATGCCCCTAAAGTGGTCTCGGCTACTCTTTCTGTCTTAAAGTGAAGTGGGGCTATATTTCGGGCCAGAAGCCCGAAAGTGAGTGTTCAAAAAGTTTTGCTGTGTCCATTTCACTGCAAACCAAGGCCATCAGGGGTTAGTTTAGGGTCCCCGGGACTGGAAAATATTCCCCAAGTTCCGGGAAAGCGAGCCGAAGTTGATCAAAATCACGATGCGCGAAATGCGGTCTCGGCTTCTTTTTAAGTCTTAAAGTAAAGTGTGGCTATATTTCGGCCCACACGCTAGAAAGTGAGCGTTCAAAAAGTTTTGCTGTGTCCATTTCACTTCAAAACAAGGCCATCAGGACTTAGTTTAGGGTCCCCGGGACTGGAAAATATTCCCCAAGTTCCGGGAAAGCGAGCCGAAGTTGATCAAAATCACGATGCACGAAATGCGGTCTCGGCTACTGTTTCAGTCTTAAAGTAAAGTGTGGCTATGTTCCGGCCCACAAGCTCGAAAGTGAGCGTTCAAAAAGTTTTCCTCTGTCCATTTCAATGCAAAGCAAGGCGATCAGGAGATAGTTTACAGTCCCCCGGGACTGGAAAATATCCCCCAAGTTCCGAGAAATCGATCCGAAAATGGTCAAAATCACGATGCGCGTAAGGCGATCTCGGCTACTCTTTCAGTCTTAAAGTGAAGTGGGGCTATATTTGGGCCCAGAAGCTCCAAAGTGGGCGTTCAAAAATTTATGCTGTGCGCATTTCACTGCAAACCAAAGCCATCAGGAGCTAGTTTACAGTACCCCCGGACTGGAAAATATCCCAAAAGTTGCGGGAAATCGAGTCAAAGTTGGTCAAAATCACGATTTGCGTAAGGTAGTGTCGGCTACTCTTTCAGTCTGAGAGTGAAGTGGGGCTATATTTCGGGCGAGAAGCCCGAAAGTGAGCGTTCAAAAAGTTTTGCTGTGTCCATTTCACTGCAAACCAAGGCCATCAGGGGTTAGTTTAGAGTCCCCGGGACTGAAAAATATGGCTAATGTTCCGGGGAATCGAACCGAAGTTGATCAAAATCACGATGCGCGAAATGGGGTATCAACTACTGTTTCAGTCTTAAAGTGAAGTGGGGCTATATTTCGGCCCAGAAGCCCGAAAGTGAGCCTTCAAAAAGTTTTGCTGTGTTCTTTGACTGAAAAACAAGGCCATCACGAGTTAGTTTAGCGTCTCTGGCACTGGAAAGTATTCCCCAAGTTCCGGTAAATCGAGCTGAAGTTGGTCAAAATCACGATGCTCCCAAAGCGGTCTCGGCTACCCTTTCAGTCTTAAAGTCAAGTGGGGCTATATTTCTGTCCAGAAGCTCGAAAGTGAGCGTTCAAAAAGTTTTGCTGTGTGCATTTCACTGCAAACCAAAGCTATCAAAAGTTAGTTTAGGGTCCCCAGGACTGGAAAATATTCCCCAAGTTCCAGGAAAGCGAGCCGAAGTTGATCAAAATCACGATGCGCGAAATGCGGTCTCCGCTACTGTTTCAGTCTTAAAGTAAAGTGTGGCTGTATTTCGGCCCACAAGCTCGAAAGTGAGCGTTAAAAAAGTTTTGCTGTGTCCATTTTAATGCAAAGCAAGGCATTCAGGAGTTAGTTTAGAGTCCCCGGGACTGGAAAATATCCCCCAAGTTCCGCGAAATCGATCAGAAAAAGTAGTAAAAATCACGATGCGCCTAAGGCGATCTCGGCTACTCTTTCAGTCTTAAAGTAAAGTGTGGCTATGTTCCGGCCCACAAGCTCGAAAGTGAGCGTTCAAAAAGTTTTCCTCTGTCCATTTCAATGCAAAGCAAGGCGATCAGGAGATAGTTTACAGTCCCCCGGGACTGGAAAATATCCCCCAAGTTCCGAGAAATCGATCCGAAAATGGTCAAAATCACGATGCGCGTAAGGCGATCTCGGCTACTCTTTCAGTCTTAAAGTGAAGTGGGGCTATATTTGGGCCCAGAAGCTCCAAAGTGGGCGTTCAAAAATTTATGCTGTGCGCATTTCAATTCAAACCAAGGCCATCCACAGTTAGTTTAGCGTCCCCCGGACTGGAAAATATCTAAAAAGTTGCGTGATATCGAGCTGAACTTGGTCTAACTCACGATGCGCGTGAGGCGGTCTCGGCTACTATTTCAGTCTGAAAGTGAAGTGGGATTCTATTTCGGCCCAGAAGCTACAAAGAGAGTGTTCAAAAAGCTTTCCTTTGTCCATTTCACTAAAAACCAAGGCCATCAGGAGTTAGTTTAGAGCCCGCGGAAATGGAATATATCCCACAAGTTCCGGGAAACCGACCCGAAGTTGGTCAAAATCACGATTTGCGCAACACGGTCTCGGCCGCTTTTTCAGTATTAAAGTAAAGTGGGCTATATTTCGGCCCAGAAGCTTGAAGGTGAGCGTTGAAAAAGTTTTCCTGTCTCCATTTCACTGCAAACCAAGGCCATCAAGAGTTAGTTTAGAGTCCCTGGGACTGGAAAATATCCCCCAAGTTCCGGTTTATCGACCCGAAGTTGGTCAAAATCACGATGCGGCACGCCGGTCTCGGCTACTCCTTAAGTCGTAAGTGATGTGGGACTAAATTTCGGCCTAAGTTTTGGGTCTAAATTTTGGCCCCAAGTTCCAGGAAAGCCAGCAAAAGTTGCTCAAAATCTCGATGCGCGTAACGCGGTCTCGGCTACTGTTTCAGTCTTAAAGTGAAGTGTGGCTATATTTAGGCCCACAAGCTCGAAAGTGAGCGTTCAAAAAATTTTCCTTTGTCCATTTGACTGCAAACCAAGGCAATCGGGAGTTAGTTTAGAGTCCCCGGAACTGGAAAATATTCTCCAAGTTCCAGGAAATGGCGCCGAAGTCGATGAAAATTACGATGCGCGTAACGGGCTCTCGGTTATTCTTTCAGTCTTAAATTTAAGTAGGGCTATATTGCGGCACTGAAGCTCGAAGGTGAGCGTTCAGAATGTTTTGCTGTGTTCATTTAACTGCAAAGCAAGGTCATCGGGAGTTAGTTTAGCGTCCCGGGGACTTTAAATTATTCGCCAACTTCCGGGAAATCGAGCAAAAGTGGCCCAAAATCACGATGCGCGTAAGGCGGTCTCGGCTACTCTTTCAGTCTTAAAATTAATGGGGGCTATATTACGGCCTACAAGCTCGAGACCGGGCGTGCGCTAATTTTACCTGTGTCCATTTCACTGACATCTTAGGCCATCAGGAGTTAGTTTAGAGTCCTTGGGACTGGAAAATATTTCCCAAATTCTGGCAGATCGAGCCAAAGTTGCTCAAAATCACGATGCGCGTAAGGCGGTCTCGGCTACTCTTTGAGTCTTAAAATGAAGTGGGGCTATATTTCGGCCGAGAAGCTCAACACCGAGCGTGCACTCCTTTTGCCTGTGTACATATCACTGAAAAGTAAGTTCATCAGGAAATAACATAGAGTCCTCGGGACTGGAAAATATTGCCCGAATTCCGCCAAATCGAGCCAAAGATGCTCAAAATCACGATGCGCGTAAGGCGGTCTCGGCTACTCGTTTACTCCGAAAATGAAGTGGGGCTATATTTCGGTTCTACAAGCTCGACACCGAGCGTGCTCTCCTTTTACCTGTGCCCATTTCACTAAGAACTAAGTCCATCAGGAGATAGTTTAGAATCCTCGAGACTGGAAGCTATCCTCCAAGTTTCGGCAAATTGAGCCATACTTTCTTAAAATTGCGATAGGCGTACGGCAGTTTCGTTTACTCTTTCAGTCTTAAAATGAACTGGGGCTACATTTCGGCCTAGAAGCTCGACACCGAGCGTGCGCTCCTGTTACCTGTGACCATTTGACTGAAAACTAAGGCCATCAAGAGTTAGGGTAGAGTCCCCGGGACTGGAAAATATCCCCCAAGTTTTGGCATATCGAGCCATAGTGGCTAAAAATTTCGATGCGCTAAAGACGGTTTCGTGTACACTTTCAGTCTTAAAATAAAGTGGGGCTATATTTCGGCCTACAACCTGGAAACCGAGCGTGCGCTCCTTTTTCCTGTGTCCATTTCACTAAAAACCAAGGCATTCAGGAGTTAGTTTAGAGCTTCCGGGACTGGAAAATATCCCCCAAGTCCCAGGAAATCAAGCCGAAGTTCGACAAAATTAGCATGCGCGTAAGGCGGTCCCGGCTACTCTTTCAGTCTTAAAGTGAAGTGGGGCTATGCTTCGGCCCAGAAGCTCGAGAGTGAGCGTTCAAAAAGTTTGGCTGTGTCCATTTCACTGAAAACCAAGGCCATCAGGAATTAGTTCAGAGTGCCCGGGACTGGGAATTATCTCCCAAGTTCCGGGAAATCGAGCCGAAGTAGCCCAAGATCACGATGCGCGTAAGGCGGTCTCGGCTAGTCTTTCAGTCTTAAAGTGAAGTGGGGCTATGCTTCGGCTTAGAAGCTCAAAAGTGAGCGTTCAAAAAGTTGTGCTGTGTCCATTTCACGGCAAACCGAGAAAACCAGGAGTTAGTTTAGGGTCCCCGGTACCGGAAAATATCCCCCATTTCCCGGGAAATCGAGCCAAAGTTGGTCAAAATCACGATGCGCGTAAGGCGGTCCCGATTACTCTTTCATTCTTAAAGTGAACTAGGGCAATATTTCCCCCCAGAAGCTCGAAAGTGAGCGTTCAAAAAGTTGTCCTGTGTCCATTTCACTCCAGAGCAAGGCCATCAGGAGTTACTTTAGAGTCCGCGGGACTGGAAAATATCCCCCAAGTTCCGGGAAATCGAGCCAAAGTTGGTCAAAATTACGATGGGCGTAAGGCGGTCTCGGCTACTCTTTCACTCTTAAAGTGAAGTGGAGCTATATTTCGGCCCAGAAGCTCAAAAGTGAGCGTTCAAAAAGTTTTGCTGTGTCCATTTCACTGCAAAACAAGGCCATCACGACTTAATTTAGCGTCAAAGGAACTGGAAATATCCCCCAAGTTACGGGAAATCCACCCGAAGCTACTCAAAATCACCATGCGCTTAAGGGGGTCTCGGCTACTCTTTCAGTCTTATGGTAAAGTGGCCTTAGATTTAAATCCAGAAGCGCGAAAGTAAGGGTTCAAAAATTTTTGTGTCTATTTCACTCACATCTTAGACAATCAGGAGTGAGTTTAGAGACTTTGGGACTGGAAAATATCTCCCAACTTTCGCCAGATCGATTCGAAGATCATCAAAATCACAATGCGCGTAAGGCGCTCCCGCCTACTCTTTCAGTCTTAAAAAGAAGTAGGGCTATATTTCGGCAAGCAAGCTCGAAAGTGCGCGTTCAAAAAGTGTTCCTGTGTCCATTTCACTGGAAACCAAGGCCATCAGAAGTTAGTTTAGAGTCCCCGGGACTGGAAAATATCCCCCTATTTCCGGGAAATCGAGCCGAAGTATCCCAAAATCACGATGCGCGTAAGGCGGTCTCGGCTACTCTTTTCAGTCTTAAAGTTAAGTGGGGCTATATTTCCACCAATAAGCTCGAAAGTGAGGGTTCCAAAAGTTTTGCTGTGTCCACTTAACTGCAAACTAAGGCCATCGGAAGTTAGTTTAGCTTCCCCGGGAATTGAAAATATTCGCCAACTTCCGGCAAATCGAGCCGAAGTTGGTCAAAATTACGATGCGCACAAGGCGGTCTCGGCTACTCTTTCAGTCTTAAAGTGAAGTATGGCTATATTTCGGCCGAGAAGCTCGAAAGTGAGCGTTCAAAAAAATGTGCTGTGTCCATTTCACTGCAATCCAAGGTCATCAGCAGTTAGTTTAGAGTCCCCAGGACTGGAATATGTCCCCGAAGTTCCGGGAAATCGAACGGAAGTTGGTCAAAATCACGATGCGCGTAGGACGGTCTCGGCTACTCTTTCAGTCTTAAAGTAAAGTAGGGTTATATTTCGGCCCAGAAGCTCGAAAGTGAACCTTTAAAAAGTTACGCTTTGTGCATTTAACTGCAAACCAAGGACATCAGGAGTTAGCTTAAAGTCCCCCGGACTGGAAAATATCCCCCAAGTTCCGGGAAATCGAGCTGAACTGGGTCAACATCACGATGCTCGTAAGGAGGTCTCGGCTACTATTTCAGTCTTAAAGTAAAGTACCGTTGTATTTCGGCCCAGAAGCTCGAAACTGAGCGTTCAAAAAGTTTTCCTGCGTGCATTTCACGTCAAACCAAGGCAACCAGGAGTTAGTTTAAAGTCCCCGGGACTTGAAAATATCGCCAAAATTCCAAAAAATCGAGCGGAAGTTGCTCAAAATGACGATGCGCGTAAGGCGGTCTCGCCTACTCTTTTAGTCTTAAAGTGAAGTGGGGCTATATTTCATCCCAGAAGCTCGAAAATAAGCGCTCAAAAAGTATTACCTTGTTCATTTCACTGCAAACCAAGGCCATCAGGAGTTAGTTTAGACTGCTCGGGACTGGAAAATATCGCCCAAGTTCGGGGAAATCGAGCCGAATTTTGTAAAAATTACGATGCGCGTAAGGCGGTCTCGGCTACTCTTTGATTCTTAAAGTGAACTGGGGCTATATTACGGCGCAGAAGCTCGAAAGTGAAAGTCCAAAAAGTTTTCCTGTGTCCATTTCACCGCAAACCAAGCCACATCAGCAGATTCTTTACAGTGTCCGGGACATCAAAATATCCCCCAAGTCCCGGGAAATCGAGCCGAAGTTTGTCAACATCACGATGCGCGTAAAGCAGTCTCGGCTACTCTTTTAGTCTTAAAGTGACGTGGCTGTATATTTCGGCCCAGAAGCTCGAAAGTGAGCGTTCAAAAAGTTTTCCTCTCTCAATTTAACTGAAAACCAAGGCCATCATGAGTTAGTTTAGAGTCCGCGGGACTAAAAAATATCCCTTAAGATCTGGCAACTCAAGCCGAAGTTGGTCAAAATCACGATGCGTCTAAGGCGGTCTCGGCTACTTTTTCAGTCTTAAAGTGAAGTGGGGCTATATTTCGGCCCAGAATTTCGAAAGTAAGCGTTCAAAAAAATTTGCTGTGTCCATTTCACTGCAGACCAAGGCCATCAGGGGTTAGTTTAGAGTCCTTGGAACATGAATATATCCCCGAAGGTTCGGGAAATCGAGCCGAAGTTCGTCAAAATCACGATGCGCGTAAGACGGTCTCGGCTACTATTTCAGTCTTAAACTGAACTGGGGCTATATTTCGGCTCAGAAGCCCGAAGGGGAGCGTTGAAAAAGTTTTGCTCTCTCCATTTCAATGCAAACCAAGGCAATCAGGAGTTACTTTAGAGTCCCCGGTAGCGGAAAATATTCCCCATTTCCTGGGAAATCGAGCCAAAGTTGGTCAAAATCACGATGCGCGTAAGGCGTCTCGGCTATTCTTTCATTCTTAAAGAGAACTCGGGCTATATTTCGGCCCAGAAGCTCGAAAGTGAAAGTTCAAAAAGTTTTGCTGTGTCCATTTCACCGCGAACCAAGCCACATCAGGAAATAGTTTACAGTCTCCAGGACATCAGAATATTCCCCAAGTTCCGGGAAATCGAGCCGAAGTTTGTGAAAATCACGATGCGCGTAAAGCAGTCTCGGCTACTCTTTTACTCTTAAAGTGACGTGACGTGTATATTTTGGCCCAGAAGCTCGAAAGTGCGCGTTCAAAAAGTTATGCTGTGCCCATTTCACTGCAAAGCAAGGCCCTCAGGAAGTAGTTTACAGTCCCCGGAACTGGAAAATATCCTCCAAGTTCCGCCAAATCGAGACGAAGTTGGTCAAAATAACGATTCGCGTAAGGCGGTCTCGGCTACTCTTTGAGTCTGAAAGTGAAATAGGGCTATATTTCGGTCCACAAGCTCGAAAGTCAGCGTTCAAAAAGTTTTCGTCTCTCAATTTCACTGAAAACCAAGGCCATCATGAGTTAGTTTAGAGTCCCCGGGAGTGGAAAATATCTTTTAAGTTCTGGCAACTCAAGCCGAAGTTGGTCAAAATCACGATGCGCCTAGGGCGGCCTCGGCTACTCTTTCAGTCTTAAAGTGAAGTGGGGCTCTATTTCGGCCCAGAAGCTCCCAAGTGAGCGCTGCAAAAAATTTGCTGTCTCCATTTCACTGCAAACCAAGGCCATCAGGAGTTAGTTTAGAGTCCCTGGGACTGCAATATATTTCCCAAGTTCCGGAAAATCGAGAAGACGTTGCTCAAAATCACGATGCGCGGAAGACGGTCTTGGCTAGTCTTTCAGTCTTAAAGTGAAGTGGGGCTATATTTCGGCCCAGAAGCTCAAAAGTGAGCTTCAAAACGTTTTGCTGTATCCATTTCAATGCAAACGAAGGCCATCAGGGGTTACTTAAGAGTCTTCGGGACTGGAAAATATCCCCCCAAGTTCAGGGAAATTTAGCCGAAGTTGGTCAAAATCACGGTGCGCGTTAGGCGGTCTCGCTTACTGTTTCAGTCTTAAAGTGAAGTGAGACTTTATTCCTGCCCAGGAGCTTGAAAGTGAGCGTTCAAAAAGTTTCCCTGTGTTTATTTGACTGCAAACCAAAGCCATCAGGAGCTCGTTTAGAGTCCCCGGGACTGGAAAATATCCCCCAACTTCCGGGAAATCGAGCCGAAGTTGGTCAAAATCACGATTTGCGTAAGGTAGTGTCGGCTACTCTTTCAGTCTTAGAGTGAAGTGGGGCTATATTTCGGGCAAGAAGCCCGAAAGTGAGCGTTCAAAAAGTTTTGCTGTGTTCATTTCACTGCAAACCAAGGCCATCAGGAGTTAGTTTAGCGTCCCCGGGACAAGAAAATATGCCCCAAGGTCCGGGAAATTGAGCCGAGGTTGGTCAAAATCACGATGCCCCTAAAGTGGTCTCGGCTACTCTTTCTGTCTTAAAGTGAAGTGGGGTTATATTTCGGGCCAGAAGCCCGAGAGTGAGCGTTTAAAAAGTTTTGCTGTGTCCATTTCACTGCAAACCAAGGCCATCAGGGGTTAGTTTAGAGTCCCCAGGAATGAAAAATATTGCCCAAGTTCCGGGGAATCGAACCGAAGTTGATCAAAATCACGATGCGCGAAATGCGGTATCGGCTACTGTTTCAGTCTTAAAGTGATGTGGGGCTATATTTCGGCCCAGAGGCCCGAAAGTGAGCCTTCAAAAAGTTTTGCTGTGTTCTTTGACTGAAAAACAAGGCCATCACGAGTTAGTTTAGCGTCCTAAGGACTGGAAAATATTCCCCAAGTTCCGGTAAATCGAGCTGAAGTTGGTCAAAATCACGATTCTCCTAAAGCAGTCTCGGCTACCCTTTCAGTCTTAAAGTCAAGTGGGGCTATATTTCTGTCCAGAAGCTCGAAAGTGAGCGTTCAAAAAGTTTTGCTGTGTGCATTTCACTGCAAACCAAAGCTATCAAAAGTTAGTTTAGGGTGCCCGGGACTGGAAAATATTCCCCAAGTTCCGGGAAAGCGAGCCGAAGTTGATCAAAATCACGATGCGCGAAATGCGGTCTCGGCTACTGTTTCAGTCTTAAAGTAAAGTGTGGCTATATTTCGGCCCACAAGGTCGAAACTGAGCGTTCAAAAAGTTTTGCTGTGTCCATTTCACTGCAAAACAAGGCCATCAGGACTTAGTTTAGCGTCCAAGGGACTGGAAAATGTTCCCGAAGTTCCGGTAGATCCACCCGAAGTTTGTCAAAATCCCAATGCGCGTAAGGTGGTCTCGGTTACTTTTTAAGTCTTAAAGTAAAGTGGGGCTTTATTTCGCCCAGGAAGGTCGAAGGTGAGCGTTCAAAAAGTTTTGCTCTGTCCATTTCACTGCAAACCAAGGCCATGAGGAGTTAGTTTAGAGCTCCTGGGACTGGAAAATATCCCCCAAGTTCCGGAATATCCACCGGAAGTTTGTCAAACTCACGATGCGAGCGAGCCGGTCTCGGCTACTCTTTCAGTCTGAAGTGAAGTGGGGCTATATTTCGGCCCAGAATCTCGAAAGTGTGCATTCAAAAAATTTTGCTGTGTCCATTTCAATGCAAACCAAGGCCATAAGGAGTTAGTTTAGAGTCCCCGGGACTGGAACATATCCCCCAAGTCCCGGGAATTGGAGCCGAAGTTGATCAAATTCATGATGCGCGCAACGTGGTCTCGGCTACTGTTTCAGTCTTAAAGTCAAGTGTGCCTATATTTCGGCCCGCAAGCTAGAAAGTGAGCGTTCAAAAAGTTTTGCTGTGTCCATTTCACTTCAAAACAAGGCCATCAGGACTTAGTTTAGGGTCCCCGGGACTGGAAAATAGTCCCCAAGTTCCGGGTAAGCGAGCCGAAGCTGATCAAAATCACGATGCGCGAAATGCGGTCTCGGCTACTGTTTCAGTCTTAAAGTAAAGTGTGGCTATATTTCGGCCCACAAGCTCCAAAGTGAGCGTCCAAAAAGTTTTGCTCTGTCCATTTCAATGCAAAGCAAGACGATCAGGAGTTAGTTTAGAGTCCCCGGGACTGGAAAATATCCCCCAAGTTCCGAGAAATCGATTCGAAAATGGTCAAAATCACGATGCGCGTAAGGCGATCTCGGCTACTCTTTCAGTCTTAAAGTGAAGTGGGGCTATATTTCGGCCCAGAAGCTCCAAAGTGGGCGTTCAAAAATTTATGCTGTGCGCATTTCAGTGCAAACCAAGGCAATCCGGAGTTAGTTTAGAGTCCCCCGGACTGGAAAATATCCCAAAAGTTGCGTGAAATCGAGCTGAACTTGGTCTAACTCACGATGCGCGTGAGGCGGTCTCGGCTGCTATTTCAGTCTGAAAGTGAAGTGGGATTCTATTTCGGCCCAGAAGCTACAAAGAGGGTGTTCAAAAAGCTTTCCTTTGTCCATTTCACTGAAAACTAAGGCCATCAGGAGTTAGTTTAGAGCCCGCGGAAATGGAATATATCCCCCAAGTTCCGGGAAACCGACTCGAAGTTGGTCAAAATCACGATTTGTGCGAGACGGTCTCGGCTACTCTTTCAGTCTTAAAGTAAAGTGGGGCTATATTTCAGTCCAGAAGCTCGAGAGTAAGCGTTCAAAAAGTTTCGCTGTGTCCATTTCACTTAAAAACAAGACAATCAGGAGTTAGTTTAGAGTCCCCGGGACTGGAAAATATCCCCCAAGTTCCGGCAAATCGAGCCGAAGTTGGTCAAAATCACGATGTGCGTAAGGTGGTCTCGGCTACTCTTTCAGTCTTAAAGTGAATTCGGCTATATTTCGGCCCAGAAGCTCGAAAGTGAGTGTTTAGAAAGTTTTGCTCTGTCACTTTCAGTGCAAACCAAGGCCATCCGAAGTTAGTTTAGAGTCTCCGGGACTGGAGAATATCCCCCAAGTCCCGGGAAATCGAGCCGAAGTTGATCAAATTCATGATGCGCGTAACGTGGTCTCGGCTACTGTGTCAGTCCTAAAGTGAAGTGTGGCTATATTTCGGCCCACAAGCTAGAAAGTGAGCGTTCAAAAAGTTTTGTTGTGTCCATTTTACTTCAAAACAAGGCCATCAGGACTTAGTTTAGCGTCCAAGGGACTGCAAAATATCCCCCAAGTTCCGGGAAATCCATTCGAAGTTCGTCAAAATTACGATGCGCGTAAGGCGGTCTCATCTACTCTTTCAGTCTTAAAGGAAAGGGGGGCTATATTTCTGCCCAGCACCTCCAAACTTGTGCTCTGTCCATTTCACTGAAAACCAAGGCCATCAGGAGTTACTGTAGAGTCCCTTTGACTGGAATATATCCCCAAGTTTCGGGAAATAAGGGCGAAATTCGTCAAAATCACGATTCGCTCAAGACGGTCTCGCCTACTCTTTCAGTCTTAAAGTAAAATGGGGCTCTATTTCGGCCCAGAAGCTCGAGAGTGAGCGTTCAAAAACTTTCGCTGTGTCCATTTCACTGCAAACCAAGACAAGCAGGAGTTAGTTGAGAGTCCCCGGGACTGGAAAATATCCCCCAAGTTCCGGGAAATCAACCCGAAGTTTGTCAAAATCACGATGCACGTAGGGCTGTCTCGGCTACTCTTTCAGTGTTAAAGTAAAGGGGGGCTATATTTTGGCCCAGAAGCTGGAAATTGAGCGTTCAAAAAGTTTTCCTGGATCCATTTTACTGCAAACCAAGGCCATCAGGAATTAGTTTAGAGTCCTCAGAACTGGAATATATCTCCTTAGTTCCGGCAAATCGAGCCGAAGTTGCTCAAAATCCCGATCCACGTAATGCGGTCTCGCCTACTCTTTCAGTCTTCAAGTGAAGTGGGGTTCTATTTCGGTCCAGAAGCTCGAAAGTATGCGTTCAAAAACTTTTTCTGTTTCCCTTTCACTGCAAACCAAGACCAGCACGAGTTAGTTTAGAGTCCCCGGGACTGGAAAATATTTCGCAAGTTCCGGCGAATCGAGCCGAAGTTGATCAAAATCACGATGCGCGAAACGTGGTCTCGGCTACTGTTTCAGTCTTCAGGTGAAGTGGGGTTCTATTTCGGTCCAGAAGCTCGAAAGTATGCGTTGGAAAACTTTTTCTGTTTCCGTTTCACTGCAAGCGAAGGCCATCAAGAGTTAGTTTAGAGACCCTGGGACTGGAAAATATCCCCCAAGTTCCGGAATATCGACCCGAAGTTGGTCAAAATCACGATGCGCGCACGCCGGTCTCGGCTACTCTTTAAGTCGTAAGTAATGTGGGACTATATTTCGGCCTGAAAGCTCGAAAGTGTTCGTTCAAAAACTTGTGCTGTGTGAATTTGACTGCAAACCATGGCCGTCAGGAGTTAGTTTAGAGTGCCCGGGACTGGAAAATACTCCCCAAGTTCCAGGAAAGCGAGCAGAAGTTGCTCAAAATCACGATGCGCGTAACGCGGTCTCGGCTACTGCTTCAGTCTTAAAGTGAAGTGTGGCTATATTTAGGCCCACAAGCTCGAAAGTGAGCGTTCAAAAAGTTTTGCTGTGTCCATTTGACTGCAAACCAAGGCAATCAGGAGTTAGTTTAGAGTCCCCGGAACTGGAAAATATTCTCCAAGTTCCAGGAAATGGCGCCGAAGTTGATGAAAATTACGATGCGCGTAACGGGCTCTCGGTTATTCTTTCAGTCTTAAATTTAAGTAGGGCTATATTGCGGCACTGAAGCTCGAAGGTGAGCGTTCAGAATGTTTTGCTGTGTTCATTCAACTGCAAACCAAGGTCGTCGGGAGTTAGTTTAGCGTCCCCGGGACTAAATTATTCGCCAACTTGCGGGAAATCGAGCAAAAGTGGCCCAAAATCACGATGCGCGTAAGGCGGTCTTGGCTACTCTTTCAGTCTTAAAATTAAGGGGGGCTATATTTCGACCTAGAAGTTCGAGACCGGGCGTATGCTAATTTTACCTGTGTCCATTTCACTGACATCTTAGGCCATCAGGAGTTAGTTTAGAGTCCTTGGGACTGGAAAATATTTCCCAAATTCTGGCAGATCGAGCCAAAGTTGCTCAAAATCACGATGCGCGTAAGGCGGTCTAGGCAACTCTTTCAGTCTTAGAATGAAGTGGGGCTATATTTCGGCCGAGAAGCTCAACACCGAGCGTGCGCCCCTTTTGCCTGTGTACATATCACTGAAAAGTAAGTTCATCAGGAGTTAACATAGAGTCCTCGGGACTGGAAAATATTGCCCTAATTCCGGCAAATCGAGCCAAAGATGCTCAAAATCACGACGCGCGTAAGGCGGTCTCGGCTACTCGTTTACTCCGAAAATGAAGTGGGGCTATATTTCGGTTCTACAAGCTCGACACCGAGCGTGCTCTCCTTTTACCTGTGTCCATTTCACTAAGAACTAAGTCCATCAGGAGATAGTTTAGAATCCTCGAGACTGGAAGCTATCCTCCAACTTGCGGCAAATTGAGCCATACTTTCTTAAAATTACGATAGGCGTACTGCAGTTTCGTTTACTCTTTCAGTCTTAAAATGAACTGGGGCTACATTTCGGCCTAGAAGCTCGACACCGAGCGTGCGCTCCTGTTACCTGTGACCATTTTACTGAAAACTAAGGCCATCAAGAGTTAGGGTAGAGTCCCTGGGACTGGAAAATATCCCCCAAGTTTTGGCATATCGAGCCATAGTGGCTAAAAATTTCGATGCGCTTAAGGCGGTTTCGTGTACACTTTCAGTCTTAAAATAAAGTGGGGCTATATTTCGGCCTACAACCTGGAAACCGAGCGTGCGCTCCTTTTACCTGTGTCCATTTCACTAAAAGCCAAGGCATTCAGGAGTTAGTTTAGAGCTTCCGGGACATGAAAATATCCCCCAAGTCCCAGGAAATCAAGCCGAAGCTCGACAAAATTAGCATGCGCGTAAGGCGGTCCCGGCTACTCTTTCAGTCTTAAAGTGAAGTGGGGCTAAATTTCGGCCAAGAAGCTCGAAAGTGAACGTTCAAAAAGTTTGGCTGTGTCCATTTCACTGAAAACCAAGGCCATTAGGAATTAGTTTAGAGTGCCCGGGACTGGCAATTATCTCCCAAGTTCCGGGAAATCGAGCCGAAGTAGCCCAAAATCACGATGCGCGTAATGCGGTCACGGCTAGTCTTTCAGTCTTAAAGTGAAGTAGGGCTATGCTTCGGCCCAGAAGCTCAAACGTGAGCGTTCAAAAAGTTGTGCTTTCTCGATTTCACTGCAAACCGAGGAAATCAGGAGTTAGTTTAGAGTCCCCGGTACCGGAAAATATCCCCCATTTCCCGGGTAATCGAGCAAAAGTTGGTCAAAATCACGACGCGCGTAAGGCGGTCCGGGTTACTCTTTCATTCTTAAAGTGAACTAGGGCAATATTTCCCCCCAGAAGCTCGAAAGTGAGCGTTCAAAAAGTTGTGCTGTGTCCATTTCACTCCAGAGCAAGGCCATCAGGAGTTACTTTAGAGTCCGCGGGACTGGAAAATATCCCCCAAGTTGCGGGAAATCGAGCTGAAGTTGGTCAAAATTACGATGGGCGTAAGGCGGTCTCGGCTACTCTTTCACTCTTAAAGTGAAGTGGAGCTATATTTCGGCCCAGAAGCTGAAAAGTGAGCGTTCAAAAAGTTTTGCTGTGTCCATTTTACTGCAGACCAAGGACGTCGGGGGTCAGTTTACAGTCCCCGGGACTGAAAAATATCCCCCAAGTTCCGGGAAATTTAACAGAAGTTGGTCAAAATCACGACGCGCGTACGGCGGTCTCGGCTACTCTTTCAGTCTTAAAGTGAATTGGGGCAATATTTCGGCCCAGAAGCTCGAAACTGAGTGTTTAAAAAGTTTTGCTGTGTCCATTTCACTGCAAAACAAGGCCATCACGACTTAGTTTAGCGTCAAAGGAACTGGAAATATCCCCCAAGTTATGGGAAATCCACCCGAAGTTACTCAAAATCGCGATCCGCTTAAGGGGGTCTCGGCTACTCTTTCAGTCTTAAGGTAAAGTGGGCTTAGATTTAACTCCAGAAGCTCGAAAGTAAAAGTTCAAAAATTTTTGTGTCTATTTCACTCACATCTTAAACAATCAGGAGTGAGTTTAGAGACTTTGGGACTGGAGAATATCTCCCAAGTTTCGGCAGATCGAGCCGAAGATCCTCAAAATCACAATGCGCGTAAGGCGCTCCCGCCAACTCTTTCAGTCTTAAAAAGAAGTAGGGCTATATTTCGGCCAGCAAGCTCGAAAGTGCGCGTTCAAAAAGTATTCCTGTGTCCATTTCACTGGAAACCAAGGCCATCAGAAGTTAGTTTAGAGTCCCCGGGACTGGAAAATATCCCCCTATTTCCGGGAAATCGAGCCGAAGTATCCCAAAATCACGATGCGCGTAAGGCGGTCTCGGCTACTCTTTCAGTCTTAAAGTTAAGTGGGGCTATATTTCGAGCCAGAACCTCGAAAGTGAGCGTTCAAAAAGTTTTGCTGTGTCCACTTAACTGCAAACTAAGGCCATCGGAAGTTAGTTTAGCTTCCCCGGGAATTGAAAATATTCGCCAACTTCCGGCAAATCGAGCCGAAGTTGGTCAAAATTACGATGCGCGTAAGGCGGTCTCGGCTACTCTTTCAGTCTTAAAGTGAAGTAGGGTTATATTTCGGCCGAGAAGCTCGAAAGTGAGCGTTCAAAAAAATGTGCTTTGTCTATTTCACTGCAAACCAAGGCCATTAGCAGTTAGTTGAGAGTCCCCGGGACTGGAATATATCCCCGAAGTTCCGGGAAGTCGAACGGAAGTTGGTCAAAATCACGATGCGCGTAAGACGGTCTCGGCTACTCTTTCAGTCTTAAAGTAAAGTGGGGCTATATTTCGGCCCAGAAGCTCGAAAGTGAACCTTTAAAAAGTTACGCTTTGTGCATTTAACTGCAAACCAAGGATATCAGGAGTTGGTTTAAAGTCCCCCGGACTGGAAAATATCCCCCAAGTTCCGGGAGATCGAGCTTAACTGGGTCAAAATCACGATGCTCGTAAGGAGGTCTCGAATACTATTTCAGTCTTAAAGTGAAGTACGGTTGTATTTCGGCCCACAAGCTCGAAACTGAGCGTTCAAAAAGTTTTCCTGCGTCCATTTCACATCAAACCCAGGCCATCAGCAGTTAGTTTAGAGTCCCCAGGACTTGAAAATATCGCCAAAATTCTAGAAAATCGAGCGGAAGTTCCTATAAATCACATTGCGCGTAACGCGGTCTCGCCTACTCTTTCAGTCTTAAAGTGAAGTGGGGCTATATTTCATTCCAGAAGCTCGAAAATAAGCGTTCAAAAAGTGTTACTTTGTTCATTTCACTGCAAACCAAGGCCATCAGGAGTTAGTTTAGACTGCTCGGCACTGGAAAATATCGCCCAAGTTCGGGGAAATCGAGCCAAATTTGTCAAAATCACGATGCGCGTGAGGCGGTCTCGGCTACTCTTTGATTCTTAAAGTGAACTGGGGCTATATTTCGGCCGAGAGGCTAGAAAGTGAAAGTTCAAAAAGTTTTGCTGTGTTCATTTCACTGCAAACCAAGGTCATCAGCAGTTAGTTTAGACTCCTCGGGACTGGAAAATATCGCCCAAGTTCGGGGAAATCGAGGCGAATTTTGTCAAAATCACGATGCGCGTAAGGCGGTCTCGCCTACTCTTTCATTCTTAAAGTGAACTGGGGCTATATTTCGGCCCAGAAGCTAGAAAGTGAAAGTTCAAAAAGTTTTGCTGTGTCCATTTCACCGCAAACCAAGCCACATCAGCAGATTGTGTACAGTGTCCGGGACATCAAAATATCCCCCAAGTCCCGGGAAATCGAGCCGAAGTTTGTCAAAATCACGATGCGCGTAAAGTAGTCTCGGCTACTCTTTCAGTCTTAAAGAAAAGTGGGGCTATATTTCTGCCCAGAAGCTCCAAAATTGTGCTCTGTCCATTTCACTGAAAACCAAGGCCATCAGGAGTTACTGTAGAGTCCCTTTGACTGGAATATATCCCCCAAGTTTCGGGAAATAAACGCAAAATTGGTCAAAATCACGATTCGCTCAAGACGGTCTCGCCTACTCTTTCAGTCTTAAAGTAAAATGGGGCTCTATTTCGGCCCAGAAGCTCGAGAGTGAGCGTTCAAAAACTTTCGCTGTGTCCATTTCACTGCAAACCAAGACAAGCAGGAGTTAGTTGAGAGTCCCCGGGACTGGAAAATATCCCCCAAGTTCCGGGAAATCAACCCGAAGTTTGTCAAAATCACGATGCACGTAAGGCGGTCTCGGCTACTCTTTCAGTGTTAAAGTAATGGGGGGCTATATTTTGGCCAGGAAGCTCGAAAGTGAGCGTTCAAAAAGTTTTGCTGGGTCCATTTTACTGCAAACCAAGGCCATCAGGAATTAGTTTAGAGTCCTCAGAACTGGAATATATCTCCTTAGTTCCGGCAAATCGAGCCGAAGTTGCTCAAAATCACCATGCACGTAAGGCGGTCTCGGCTACTCTTTTAGTCTTCAAGTGAAGTGGGGTTCTATTTCGGTCCAGAAGCTCGAAAGTATGCGTTCAAAAACTTTTTCTGTTTCCGTTTCACTGCAAACCAAGACCAGCACGAGTTAGTTTAGAGTCCCCGGGACTGGAAAATATCCCCCAAGTTCCGGAATATCGACCCGAAGTTGGTCAAAATCACGATGCGCGCACGCCGGTCTCGGCTACTCTTTAAGTCGTAAGTGATGTGGGACTATATTTCGGCCTAAAAGCTCGAAAGTGATCGTTCAAAAACTTGTGCTGTGTGAATTTGACTGCAAACCATGGCCATCAGGAGTTAGTTTAGAGTCCCCGGAACCGGAAAATATTCCCCAAGTTCCAGGAAAACGAGCAGAAGTTGCTCAAAATCACGATGCGCGTAACGCGGTCTCGGCTACTGTTTCAGTCTTAAAGTGAAGTGTGGCTATATTAGGCCCAGAAGCTCGAAATTGAGCGTTCAAAAAGTTTTGCTGTGTCCATTTTACTGCAAACCAAGGCCATCAGGAATTAGTTTAGAGTCCTCAGAACTGGAATATATCCCCTTAGTTCCGGCAAATCGAGCCGAAGTTGCTCAAAATCACGATGCACGTAAGGCGGTCTCGCCTACTCTTTCAGTCTTCAAGTGAAGTGGGGTTCTATTTCGGTCCAGAAGCTCGAAAGTATGCGTTCAAAAACTTTTTCTGTTTCCGTTTCACTGCAAACCAAGACCAGCACGAGTTAGTTTAGAGTCCCCGGGACTGGAAAATATTTCGCAAGTTCCGGGAAATCGAGCCGAAGTTGATCAAAATCACGATGCGCGAAACGTGGTCTCGGCTACTGTTTCAGTCTTAAAGTGAAGTATGGCTATATTTCGGCCCACAACCTCGAAAGTGAGCCTTCAAAAAGCTTTGCTGTGTCCATTTCACTGCAAAACAAGGCCATCGGCACCTATCCCCCAAGTTCCGGGATATCCACCCGAAGTTTGTCAAAATCACGATGCGCGTAAGGCGGTCTCGGCTACTTTTTCAGTATTAAAGTAAAGTGGGCTATATTTCGGCCCAGAAGCTTGAAGGTGAGCGTTGAAAAAGTTTTGCTGTCTCCATTTCACTGCAAGCGAAGGCCATCAAGAGTTAGTTTAGAGACCCTGGGACTGGAAAATATCCCCCAAGTTCCGGAATATCGACCCGAAGTTGGTCAAAATCACGATGCGCGCACGCCGGTCTCGGCTACTCTTTAAGTCGTAAGTAATGTGGGACTATATTTCGGCCTAAAAGCTCGAAAGTGTTCGTTCAAAAACTTGTGCTGTGTGAATTTGACTGCAAACCATGGCCATCAGGAGTTAGTTTAGAGTCCCCGGGACTGGAAAATATTCCCCAAGTTCCAGGAAAGCGAGCAGAAGTTGCTCAAAATCACCACGCGCGTAACGCGGTCTCGGCTGCTGTTTCAGTCTTAAAGTGAAGTGTGGCTATATTTAGGCCCACAAGCTCGAAAGTGAGCGTTCAAAAGGTTTTGCTGTGTCCATTTGACTGCAAACCAAGGCAATCAGGAGTTAGTTTAGAGTCCCCGGAACTGCAAAAATATTCTCCAAGTTCCAGGAAATGGCGCCGAAGTTGATGAAAATTACGATGCGCGTAACGGGCTCTCGGTTATTCTTTCAGTCTTAAAATTAAGGGGGGCTATATTTCCACCTAGAAGCTCGAGACCGGGCGTGCGCTAATTTTACCTGTGTCCATTTCACTGACATCTTAGGCCATCAGGAGTTAGTTTAGAGTCCTTGGGACTGGAAATCATTTCCCAAATTCTGGCAGATCGAGCCAAAGTTGCTCAAAATCACGATGCGCGTAAGGCGGTCTTGGCTACTCTGTCAGTCTTAAAATGAAGTGGGGCTATATTTCGGCCGAGAAGCTCAACACCGAGCGTGCGCTCCTTTTGCCTGTGTACATATCACTGAAAACTAAGTTCATCAGGAGTTAACATAGAGTCCTCGGGACTGGAAAATATTGCCCGAATTCCGGCAAATCGAGCCAAAGATGCTCAAAATCACGATGCGCGTAAGGCGGTCTCGGCTACTCGTTTACTCCGAAAATGAAGTGGGGCTATATTTCGGTTCTACAAGCTCGACACCGAGCGTGCGCTCCTTTTACTTGTGTCCATTTCACTAAGAACTAAGTCCATCAGGAGATAGTTTAGAATCCTCGAGACTGGAAGCTATCCTCCAAGTTTCGGCAAATTGAGCCATACTTTCTTAAAATTACGATAGGCGTACGGCAGTTTCGTTTACTCTTTCAGTCTTAAAATGAACTGGGGTTACATTTCGGCCTAGAAGCTCGATACCGAGCGTGCGCTCCTGTTACCTGTGACCATTTCACTGAAAACTAAGGCCATCAAGAGTTAGGGTAGAGTCCCCGGGACTGGAAAATATCCCCCAAGTTTTGGCATATCGAGCCATAGTGGCTAAAAACTTCGATGCGCTTAAGGCGGTTTCGTGTGCACTTTCAGTCTTAAAATAAAGTGGGGCTATATCTCGGCCTACAACCTGGAAACCGAGCGTGCGCTCCTTTTACCTGTGTCCATTTCACTAAAAACCAAGGCATTTAGCAGTTAGTTTAGAGCTTCCGGGACTGGAAAATATCCCCCAAGTCCCAGGAAATCAAGCCGAAGCTCGACAAAATTCACATGCGCGTAAGGCGGTCCCGGCTACTCTTTCAGTCTTAAAGTGAAGTGGGGCTATGCTTCGGCTAAGAAGCTCGAAAGTGAACGTTCAAAAAGTTTGGCTGAGTCCATTTCACTGCAAACCGAGGAAATCAGGAGTTAGTTTAGAGTCCCCGGTACCGGACAATATCCCCCATTTCCCGGGAAATCGAGCCAAAGTTGGTCAAAATCACGATGCGCGTAAGGCTGTCCCGGTTACTCTTTCATTCTTAAAGTGAACTAGGGCAATATTTCCCCCCAGAAGCTCGAAAGTGAGCGTTCAAAAAGTTGTGCTGTGTCCATTTCACTCCAGAGCAAGGCCATCAGGAGTTACTTTAGAGTCCGCAGGACTGGAAAATATCCCCCAAGTTCCGCGAAATCGAGCCGAAGTTGGTCAAAATTACGATGGGCGTAAGGCGGTCTCGGCTACTCTTTCACTCTTAAAGTGAAGTGGAGCTATATTTCGGCGCAGAAGCTCAAAAGTGAGCGTTCGAAAAGTTTTGCTGTGTCCATTTTACTGCAGACCAAGGACGTCGGGGGTCAGTTTACAGTCCCCGGGACTGGAAAATATCCCCCAAGTTCCGGGAAATTTACCCGAAGTTGGTCAAAATCACGCCGCGCGTACGGCGGTCTCGGCTACTCTTTCAGTCTTAAAGAGAATTGGGGCAATATTTCGGCCCAGAAGCTCGAAACTGAGTGTTTAAAAAGTTTTGCTGTGTCCATTTCACTGCAAAACAAGGCCATCACGACTTAGTTTAGCGTCAGAGGAACTGGAAATATCCCCCAAGTTACGGCAAATCCAGCCGAAGTTAGTCAAAATCACCATGCGCTTAAGGGGTCTCGGCTACTCTTTCAGTCTTAAGGTAAAGTGGGCTTAGATTTAACTCCAGAAGCTCGAAAGTAAGGGTTCAAAAATTTTTGTGTCTATTTCACTCACATCTTAGCCAATCAGGAGTGAGTTTAGACACTTTGGGACTGGAAAATATCTCCCAAGTTTCGCCAGATCGAGCCAAAGATCCTCAAAATCACAATGCGCGTAAGGCGCTCCCGCCTACTCTTTCAGTCTTAAAAAGAAGTAGGGCTATATTTCGGCCAGCAAGCTCGAAAATGCGCGTTCAAAAAGTATTCCTGTGTCCATTTCACTGGAAACCAAGGCCATTAGGAGTTAGTTTAGAGTCCCCGGGACTGGAAAATATCCCCCTATTTCCGGGAAATCGAGCCGAAGTATCCCAAAATCACGATGGACGTAAGGCGGTCTCGGCTACTCTTTCAGTCTTAAAGTTAAGTGGGGCTATATTTCGAGCCATAAGCTCGAAAGTGAGCGTTCAAAGAGTTTTGCTGTGTCCATTTAACTGCAAACTAAGGCCATCGGAAGTTAGTCTACCTTCCCCGGGAATTGAAAATATTCGCCAACTTCCGGCAAATCAAGCCGAAGTTGGTCAAAATTACGATGCGCGTAAGGCGGTCTCGGCTACTCTTTCAGTCTTAAAGTGAAGTATGGCTAAATTTCGGCCGAGAAGCTCGAAAGTGAGCGTTCAAAAAAATGTGCTGTGTCCATTTCACTGCAAACCAAGGCCATCAGCAGTTAGTTGAGAGTCCGCGGGCCTGGAATATATCCTCGAAGTTCCGGGAAATCGAACGGAAGTTGGTCAAAATCACGATGCCCTCTAAGACGGTCTCGGCTACTCTTTCAGTCTTAAAGTAAAGTGGGGCTATATTTCGGCCCAGAAGCTCGAAAGTGAACTTTTAAAAGGTTACGCTTTGTGCATTTAACTGCAAAACAAGGCCATCAGGAGTTAGTTTAAAGTCCCGCGGACTGGAAAATATCCCCCAAGTTCCGGTAGATCGAGCTGAACTGGGTGAAAATCACGATGCTCGTAAGGCGGTCTCGGCTACTATTTCAGTCTTAAAGTGAAGTACGGTTGTATTTCGGCCCACAAGCTCGAAACTGAGCGTTCAAAAAGTTTTCCTGCGTCCATTTCACATCAAACCAAGGCCATCAGGAGTTAGTTTAGTGTCCCCGGGACTTGAAAATATCGCCAAACTTCTAGAAAATCGAGCGGAAGTTGCTCAAAATCACGATGCGCGTAAGGCGGTCTCGCCTACTCTTTCAGTCTTAAAGTGAACTGGGGCTATATTTCATCCCAGAAGCTCGAAAATAAGCGCTCAAAAAGTGTTACCTTGTTCATTTCACTGCAAACCAAGGCCATCAGGAGTTAGTTTAGACTGCTCGAGACTGGAAAATATCGCCCAAGTTCGGGGAAACCGAGCCGAATTTTGTCAAAATCACGATGCGCGTAAGGCGGTCTCGGCAACTCTTTGATTCTTTAAGTGAACTGGGGCTATATTTCGGCCCAGAAGATCGAAAGTGAAAGTCCAAAAAGTTTTGCTGTGTCCATTTCACCGCAAACCAAGCCACATCAGCAGATTGTGTACAGTGTCCGGGACATCAAAATATCCCCCAAGTCGCGGGAAATCGAGCCGAAGTTTGTCAAAATCACGATGCGCGTAAAGCAGTCTCGGCTACTCTTTTAGTCTTAAAGTTACGTGGCTGTATATTTCGGCCCAGAAGCTCGAAAGTGAGCGTTCAAAAAGTTTTGCTCTCTCAATTTAACTGAAAACCAAGGCCATCATGAGTTAGTTTAGAGTCCGCGGGACTAAAAAATATCCCTAAAGTTCTGGCAACTCAAGCCGAAGTTGGTCAAAATCACGATGCGTCTAAGGCGGTCTCGGCTACTATTTCAGTCTTAAAGTGAAGTGGGGCTATATTTCGGCCCAGAATTTCGAAAGTAAGCGTTCAAAAAATTTTGCTGTGTCCATTTCACTGCAGACCAAGGCCATCAGGGGTTAGTTTAGAGTCCTTGGAATTTGAATATATCCCCGAAGTCTCGGGAAATCGAGCCGAAGTTTGTCAAAATCACGATGCGCGTAAGACGGTCTCGGCTACTCTTTCAGTCTTAAACTGAAGTGGGGCTATATTTCGGCTCAGAAGCGCGAAGGGGAGCGTTGAAAAAGTTTTGCTCTCTCCATTTCAATGCAAACCAAGGCAATCAGGAGTTACTTTAGAGTCCCCGGTACCGGAAAATACTCGGCATTTCCTGGCAAATCGAGCCAAAGTTGGTCAAAATCACGATGCGCGTAAGGCGGTCTCGGCTATTCTTTCATTCTTAAAGTGAACTCGGGCTATATTTCGGCCCAGAAGCTCGAAAGTGAAAGTTCAAAAAGTTTTGCTGTGTCCATTTCACCGCGAACCAAGCCACATCAGGAGATAGTTAACAGTGTCCGGGACATCAAAATATCCCCCAAGTCCCGGGAAATCGAGCCGAAGTTTGTCAAAATCACGATGCGCGTAAAGCAGTCTCGGCTACTCTTTTAGTCTTAAAGTGACGTGGCTGTATATTTTGGCCCAGAAACTCGAAAGTGCGCGTTCAAAAAGTTATGCTGTGCCCATTTCACTGCAAAGCAAGGCCCTCAGGAAGTAGTTTACAGTCCCCGGAACTGCAAAATATCCTCCAAGTTCCGCCAAATCGAGACGAAGTTGGTCAAAATAACGATTCGCATAAGGCGGTCTCGGCTACTCTTTGAGTCTCAAGGTGAAGTAGGGTTATATTTCGGTCCACAAGCTCGAAAGTCAGCGTTCAAAAAGTTTTCCTCTCTCAATTTCACTGAAAACCAAGGCCATCATGAGTTAGTTTAGAGTCCCCGGGAGTGGAAAATATCTTTTAAGTTCTGGCAACTCAAGCCGAAGTTGGTCAAAATCACGATGCGCCTAAGGCGGCCTCGGCTACTCTTTCAGTCTTAAAGTGAAGTGGGGCTCTATTTCGGCCCAGAAGCTCGAAAGTGAGCGCTGCAAAAAATTTGCTGTCTCCATTTCACTGCAAACCAAGGCTATCAGGAGTTAGTTTAGAGTCCCCGGGACTGCAATATATTTCCCAAGTTCCGGAAAATCGAGAAGACGTTGCTCAAAATCACGATGCGCCTAAGGCGGCCTCGCCTAGTCTTTCAGTCTTAAAGTGAAGTGGGGCTATATTTCGGCCCAGAAGCTCAAAAGTGAGCTTCAAAAAGTTTTGCTGTATCCATTTCAATGCAAACGAAGGCCATCAGGGGTTACTTAAGAGTCTTCGGGACTGGAAAATATTCCCCCAAGTTCAGGGAAATTTAGCCGAAGTTGGTCAAAATCACGGTGCGCGTTAGGCGGTCTCGCTTACTGTTTAAGTCTTAAAGTGAAGTGAGGCTTTATTCCTGCCCAGGAGCTTGAAAGTGAGCGTTCAAAAAGTTTCCCTGTTTATTTGACTGCAAACCAAAGCCATCAGGAGCTAGTTTAGAGTCCCCGGAACTGGAAAATATCCCCCAACTTCCGGGAAATCGAGCCGAAGTTGGTCAAAATCACGATTTGCGTAAGGTAGTGTCGGCTACTCTTTCAGTCTTAGAGTGAAGTGGGGCTATATTTCGGGCGAGAAGCCCGAAAGTGAGCGTTCAAAAAGTTTTGCTGTGTTCATTTCACTGCAAACCAAGGCCATCAGGAGTTAGTTTAGCGTCCCCGGGACAAGAAAATATGCCCCAAGGTCCGGGAAATTGAGCCGAGGTTGGTCAAAATCACGATGCCCCTAAAGTGGTCTCGGCTACTCTTTCTGTCTTAAAGTGAAGTGGGGCTATATTTCGGGCCAGAAGCCCGAAAGTGAGCGTTCAAAAAGTTTTGGTGTCCATTTCACTGCAAACCAAGGCCATCAGGGGTTAGTTTAGAGTGCCCGGGAGTGAAAAAGATTGCCCAAGTTCCGGGGAATCGAACCGAAGTTGATCAAAATCACGATGCGCGAAATACGGTATCGGCTACTGTTTCAGTCTTAAAGTGAGGTGGGGCTATATTTCGGCCCAGAAGCCGGAAAGTGACCGTTCAAAAAGTTTTGCTGTGTTCTTTGACTGAAAAACAAGGCGATCACGAGTTAGTTTAGCGTCCCTGGCACTGGAAAATATTCCCCAAGTTCCAATAAATCGAGCTGAAGTTGGTCAAAATCACGATGCTCCCAAAGCGGTCTCGGCTATTCTTTCAGTCTTAAAGTAAAGTGGGGCTATATTTCTGTCCAGAAGCTTGAAAGTGAGCGTTCAAAAAGTTTTGCTGTGTGCATTTCACTGCAAACCAAAGCTATCAAAAGTTATTTTAGGGTCCCCGGGACTGGAAAATATTCCCCAAGTTCCGGGAAAGCGAGCCGAAGTTGATCAAAATCACGATGCGCGAAATGCGGTCTCGGCTACTGTTTCAGTCTTAAAGTAAAGTGTGGCTATATTTCGGCCCACAAGCTCGAAACTGAGCGTTCAAAAAGTTTTGCTGTGTCCATTTCACTGCAAAACAAGGCCATCAGGACTTAGTTTAGCGTCCAAGGGACTGGAAAATGTTCCCCTAGTTCCGGGAGATCCACCCGAAGTTTGTCAAAATCACAATGCGCGTAAGGTGGTCTCGGTTACTCTTTAAGTCTTAAAGTAAAGTGGGGCTTTATTTCGGCCACGAAGCTCGAAGGTGAGCGTTCAAAAAGTTTTGCTCTGTCCATTTCACTGCAAACCAAGGCCATGAGGAGTTGGTTTAGAGCTCCTGGGACTGGAAAATATCCCCCAAGTTCCGAAATATCGACCGGAAGTTTGTCAAACTCACGATGCGAGCAAGGTGGTCTCGGCTACTCTTTCAGTCTTAAGTGAAGTGGGGCTATATTTCGGCCCAGAATCTCGAAAGTGTGCGTTCAAAAAACTGTGCTGTGTCCATTTCAATGCAAACCAAGGCCATCAGGGGTTAGTTTAGAGTCCCCGGGACTGGAACATATCCCCCAAGTCCCGGGAATTGGAGCCGAAGTTGATCAAATTCATGATGCGCGTAACGTGGTCTCGGCTACTGTTTCAGTCTTAAAGTCAAGTGTGCCTATATTTCGGCCCACAAGCTAGAAAGTGAGCGTTCAAAAAGTTTTGCTGTGTCCATTTCACTTCAAAACAAGGCCATCAGGACTTAGTTTAGGGTCCCCGGGACTGGAAAATATTCCCCAAGTTCCGGAAAAGCGAGCCGAAGTTGATCAAAATCACGATGCGCGAGATGCGGTCTCGGCTACTGTTTCAGTCTTAAAGTAAAGTGTGGCTATATTTCGGCCCACAAGCTCGAAAGTGAGCGCTCAAAAAGTTTTGCTCTGTCCATTTCAATGCAAAGCAAGGCGATCAGGAGTTAGTTTAGAGTCCCCGGGACTGGAAAATATCCCCCAAGTTCCGAGAAATCGATCCCAAAATGGTCAAAATCACGATGCGCGTAAGGCGATCTCGGCTACTCTTTCAGTCTTAAAGTGAAGTGGGGCTATATTTCGGCCCAGAAGCTCCAAAGTGGGCGTTCAAAAATTTATGCTGTGCGCATTTCAGTGCAAACCAAGGCCATCCGGAGTTAGTTTAGAGTCCCCCGGACTGGAAAATAACCCAAAAGTTGCGTGAAATGGAGCTGAACTTGGTCTAACTCACGATGCGCGTGAGGCGGTCTCGGCTACTATTTCAGTCTGAAAGTGAAGTGGGATTCTATTTAGGCGCAGAAGCTACAAAGAGAGTGTTCAAAAAGCTTTCCTTTATCCATTTCACTGAAAACCAAGGCCATGAGGAGTTAGTTTAGAGCCAGCGGAAATGGAATATATCCCCCAAGCTCCGGAAAACCGACCTGAAGTTGGTCAAAATCACGATTTGCGCAAGACGGTCTCGGCTACTCTTTCAGTCTTAAAGTAAAGTAGGGCTATATTTCGGTCAAGAAGCTCGAGAGTGAGCGTTCAAAAAGTTTCGCTGTGTCCATTTCACTGAAAACCAAGACAATCAGGAGTTAGTTTAGAGTCCCCGGGACTGGAAAATATCCCCCAAGTTCCGGTAAATCGAGCCGAAGTTGGTCAAAATCACGATGCGCCTAAGGCGGCCTCGGCTACTCTTTCAGTCTTAAAGTGAAGTGGGGCTCTATTTCGGCCCAGAAGCTCGAAAGTGAGCGCTGCAAAAAATTTGCTGTCTCCATTTCACTGCAAACCAAGGCTATCAGGAGTTAGTTTAGAGTCCCCGGGACTGCAATATATTTCCCAAGTTCCGGAAAATCGAGAAGACGTTGCTCAAAATCACGATGCGCCTAAGGCGGCCTCGCCTAGTCTTTCAGTCTTAAAGTGAAGTGGGGCTATATTTCGGCCCAGAAGCTCAAAAGTGAGCTTCAAAAAGTTTTGCTGTATCCATTTCAATGCAAACGAAGGCCATCAGGGGTTACTTAAGAGTCTTCGGGACTGGAAAATATTCCCCCAAGTTCAGGGAAATTTAGCCGAAGTTGGTCAAAATCACGGTGCGCGTTAGGCGGTCTCGCTTACTGTTTAAGTCTTAAAGTGAAGTGAGGCTTTATTCCTGCCCAGGAGCTTGAAAGTGAGCGTTCAAAAAGTTTCCCTGTTTATTTGACTGCAAACCAAAGCCATCAGGAGCTAGTTTAGAGTCCCCGGAACTGGAAAATATCCCCCAACTTCCGGGAAATCGAGCCGAAGTTGGTCAAAATCACGATTTGCGTAAGGTAGTGTCGGCTACTCTTTCAGTCTTAGAGTGAAGTGGGGCTATATTTCGGGCGAGAAGCCCGAAAGTGAGCGTTCAAAAAGTTTTGCTGTGTTCATTTCACTGCAAACCAAGGCCATCAGGAGTTAGTTTAGCGTCCCCGGGACAAGAAAATATGCCCCAAGGTCCGGGAAATTGAGCCGAGGTTGGTCAAAATCACGATGCCCCTAAAGTGGTCTCGGCTACTCTTTCTGTCTTAAAGTGAAGTGGGGCTATATTTCGGGCCAGAAGCCCGAAAGTGAGCGTTCAAAAAGTTTTGGTGTCCATTTCACTGCAAACCAAGGCCATCAGGGGTTAGTTTAGAGTGCCCGGGAGTGAAAAAGATTGCCCAAGTTCCGGGGAATCGAACCGAAGTTGATCAAAATCACGATGCGCGAAATACGGTATCGGCTACTGTTTCAGTCTTAAAGTGAGGTGGGGCTATATTTCGGCCCAGAAGCCGGAAAGTGACCGTTCAAAAAGTTTTGCTGTGTTCTTTGACTGAAAAACAAGGCGATCACGAGTTAGTTTAGCGTCCCTGGCACTGGAAAATATTCCCCAAGTTCCAATAAATCGAGCTGAAGTTGGTCAAAATCACGATGCTCCCAAAGCGGTCTCGGCTATTCTTTCAGTCTTAAAGTAAAGTGGGGCTATATTTCTGTCCAGAAGCTTGAAAGTGAGCGTTCAAAAAGTTTTGCTGTGTGCATTTCACTGCAAACCAAAGCTATCAAAAGTTATTTTAGGGTCCCCGGGACTGGAAAATATTCCCCAAGTTCCGGGAAAGCGAGCCGAAGTTGATCAAAATCACGATGCGCGAAATGCGGTCTCGGCTACTGTTTCAGTCTTAAAGTAAAGTGTGGCTATATTTCGGCCCACAAGCTCGAAACTGAGCGTTCAAAAAGTTTTGCTGTGTCCATTTCACTGCAAAACAAGGCCATCAGGACTTAGTTTAGCGTCCAAGGGACTGGAAAATGTTCCCCTAGTTCCGGGAGATCCACCCGAAGTTTGTCAAAATCACAATGCGCGTAAGGTGGTCTCGGTTACTCTTTAAGTCTTAAAGTAAAGTGGGGCTTTATTTCGGCCACGAAGCTCGAAGGTGAGCGTTCAAAAAGTTTTGCTCTGTCCATTTCACTGCAAACCAAGGCCATGAGGAGTTGGTTTAGAGCTCCTGGGACTGGAAAATATCCCCCAAGTTCCGAAATATCGACCGGAAGTTTGTCAAACTCACGATGCGAGCAAGGTGGTCTCGGCTACTCTTTCAGTCTTAAGTGAAGTGGGGCTATATTTCGGCCCAGAATCTCGAAAGTGTGCGTTCAAAAAACTGTGCTGTGTCCATTTCAATGCAAACCAAGGCCATCAGGGGTTAGTTTAGAGTCCCCGGGACTGGAACATATCCCCCAAGTCCCGGGAATTGGAGCCGAAGTTGATCAAATTCATGATGCGCGTAACGTGGTCTCGGCTACTGTTTCAGTCTTAAAGTCAAGTGTGCCTATATTTCGGCCCACAAGCTAGAAAGTGAGCGTTCAAAAAGTTTTGCTGTGTCCATTTCACTTCAAAACAAGGCCATCAGGACTTAGTTTAGGGTCCCCGGGACTGGAAAATATTCCCCAAGTTCCGGAAAAGCGAGCCGAAGTTGATCAAAATCACGATGCGCGAGATGCGGTCTCGGCTACTGTTTCAGTCTTAAAGTAAAGTGTGGCTATATTTCGGCCCACAAGCTCGAAAGTGAGCGCTCAAAAAGTTTTGCTCTGTCCATTTCAATGCAAAGCAAGGCGATCAGGAGTTAGTTTAGAGTCCCCGGGACTGGAAAATATCCCCCAAGTTCCGAGAAATCGATCCCAAAATGGTCAAAATCACGATGCGCGTAAGGCGATCTCGGCTACTCTTTCAGTCTTAAAGTGAAGTGGGGCTATATTTCGGCCCAGAAGCTCCAAAGTGGGCGTTCAAAAATTTATGCTGTGCGCATTTCAGTGCAAACCAAGGCCATCCGGAGTTAGTTTAGAGTCCCCCGGACTGGAAAATAACCCAAAAGTTGCGTGAAATGGAGCTGAACTTGGTCTAACTCACGATGCGCGTGAGGCGGTCTCGGCTACTATTTCAGTCTGAAAGTGAAGTGGGATTCTATTTAGGCGCAGAAGCTACAAAGAGAGTGTTCAAAAAGCTTTCCTTTATCCATTTCACTGAAAACCAAGGCCATGAGGAGTTAGTTTAGAGCCAGCGGAAATGGAATATATCCCCCAAGCTCCGGAAAACCGACCTGAAGTTGGTCAAAATCACGATTTGCGCAAGACGGTCTCGGCTACTCTTTCAGTCTTAAAGTAAAGTAGGGCTATATTTCGGTCAAGAAGCTCGAGAGTGAGCGTTCAAAAAGTTTCGCTGTGTCCATTTCACTGAAAACCAAGACAATCAGGAGTTAGTTTAGAGTCCCCGGGACTGGAAAATATCCCCCAAGTTCCGGTAAATCGAGCCGAAGTTGGTCAAAATCACGATGCGCCTAAGGCGGCCTCGGCTACTCTTTCAGTCTTAAAGTGAAGTGGGGCTCTATTTCGGCCCAGAAGCTCGAAAGTGAGCGCTGCAAAAAATTTGCTGTCTCCATTTCACTGCAAACCAAGGCTATCAGGAGTTAGTTTAGAGTCCCCGGGACTGCAATATATTTCCCAAGTTCCGGAAAATCGAGAAGACGTTGCTCAAAATCACGATGCGCCTAAGGCGGCCTCGCCTAGTCTTTCAGTCTTAAAGTGAAGTGGGGCTATATTTCGGCCCAGAAGCTCAAAAGTGAGCTTCAAAAAGTTTTGCTGTATCCATTTCAATGCAAACGAAGGCCATCAGGGGTTACTTAAGAGTCTTCGGGACTGGAAAATATTCCCCCAAGTTCAGGGAAATTTAGCCGAAGTTGGTCAAAATCACGGTGCGCGTTAGGCGGTCTCGCTTACTGTTTAAGTCTTAAAGTGAAGTGAGGCTTTATTCCTGCCCAGGAGCTTGAAAGTGAGCGTTCAAAAAGTTTCCCTGTTTATTTGACTGCAAACCAAAGCCATCAGGAGCTAGTTTAGAGTCCCCGGAACTGGAAAATATCCCCCAACTTCCGGGAAATCGAGCCGAAGTTGGTCAAAATCACGATTTGCGTAAGGTAGTGTCGGCTACTCTTTCAGTCTTAGAGTGAAGTGGGGCTATATTTCGGGCGAGAAGCCCGAAAGTGAGCGTTCAAAAAGTTTTGCTGTGTTCATTTCACTGCAAACCAAGGCCATCAGGAGTTAGTTTAGCGTCCCCGGGACAAGAAAATATGCCCCAAGGTCCGGGAAATTGAGCCGAGGTTGGTCAAAATCACGATGCCCCTAAAGTGGTCTCGGCTACTCTTTCTGTCTTAAAGTGAAGTGGGGCTATATTTCGGGCCAGAAGCCCGAAAGTGAGCGTTCAAAAAGTTTTGGTGTCCATTTCACTGCAAACCAAGGCCATCAGGGGTTAGTTTAGAGTGCCCGGGAGTGAAAAAGATTGCCCAAGTTCCGGGGAATCGAACCGAAGTTGATCAAAATCACGATGCGCGAAATACGGTATCGGCTACTGTTTCAGTCTTAAAGTGAGGTGGGGCTATATTTCGGCCCAGAAGCCGGAAAGTGACCGTTCAAAAAGTTTTGCTGTGTTCTTTGACTGAAAAACAAGGCGATCACGAGTTAGTTTAGCGTCCCTGGCACTGGAAAATATTCCCCAAGTTCCAATAAATCGAGCTGAAGTTGGTCAAAATCACGATGCTCCCAAAGCGGTCTCGGCTATTCTTTCAGTCTTAAAGTAAAGTGGGGCTATATTTCTGTCCAGAAGCTTGAAAGTGAGCGTTCAAAAAGTTTTGCTGTGTGCATTTCACTGCAAACCAAAGCTATCAAAAGTTATTTTAGGGTCCCCGGGACTGGAAAATATTCCCCAAGTTCCGGGAAAGCGAGCCGAAGTTGATCAAAATCACGATGCGCGAAATGCGGTCTCGGCTACTGTTTCAGTCTTAAAGTAAAGTGTGGCTATATTTCGGCCCACAAGCTCGAAACTGAGCGTTCAAAAAGTTTTGCTGTGTCCATTTCACTGCAAAACAAGGCCATCAGGACTTAGTTTAGCGTCCAAGGGACTGGAAAATGTTCCCCTAGTTCCGGGAGATCCACCCGAAGTTTGTCAAAATCACAATGCGCGTAAGGTGGTCTCGGTTACTCTTTAAGTCTTAAAGTAAAGTGGGGCTTTATTTCGGCCACGAAGCTCGAAGGTGAGCGTTCAAAAAGTTTTGCTCTGTCCATTTCACTGCAAACCAAGGCCATGAGGAGTTGGTTTAGAGCTCCTGGGACTGGAAAATATCCCCCAAGTTCCGAAATATCGACCGGAAGTTTGTCAAACTCACGATGCGAGCAAGGTGGTCTCGGCTACTCTTTCAGTCTTAAGTGAAGTGGGGCTATATTTCGGCCCAGAATCTCGAAAGTGTGCGTTCAAAAAACTGTGCTGTGTCCATTTCAATGCAAACCAAGGCCATCAGGGGTTAGTTTAGAGTCCCCGGGACTGGAACATATCCCCCAAGTCCCGGGAATTGGAGCCGAAGTTGATCAAATTCATGATGCGCGTAACGTGGTCTCGGCTACTGTTTCAGTCTTAAAGTCAAGTGTGCCTATATTTCGGCCCACAAGCTAGAAAGTGAGCGTTCAAAAAGTTTTGCTGTGTCCATTTCACTTCAAAACAAGGCCATCAGGACTTAGTTTAGGGTCCCCGGGACTGGAAAATATTCCCCAAGTTCCGGAAAAGCGAGCCGAAGTTGATCAAAATCACGATGCGCGAGATGCGGTCTCGGCTACTGTTTCAGTCTTAAAGTAAAGTGTGGCTATATTTCGGCCCACAAGCTCGAAAGTGAGCGCTCAAAAAGTTTTGCTCTGTCCATTTCAATGCAAAGCAAGGCGATCAGGAGTTAGTTTAGAGTCCCCGGGACTGGAAAATATCCCCCAAGTTCCGAGAAATCGATCCCAAAATGGTCAAAATCACGATGCGCGTAAGGCGATCTCGGCTACTCTTTCAGTCTTAAAGTGAAGTGGGGCTATATTTCGGCCCAGAAGCTCCAAAGTGGGCGTTCAAAAATTTATGCTGTGCGCATTTCAGTGCAAACCAAGGCCATCCGGAGTTAGTTTAGAGTCCCCCGGACTGGAAAATAACCCAAAAGTTGCGTGAAATGGAGCTGAACTTGGTCTAACTCACGATGCGCGTGAGGCGGTCTCGGCTACTATTTCAGTCTGAAAGTGAAGTGGGATTCTATTTAGGCGCAGAAGCTACAAAGAGAGTGTTCAAAAAGCTTTCCTTTATCCATTTCACTGAAAACCAAGGCCATGAGGAGTTAGTTTAGAGCCAGCGGAAATGGAATATATCCCCCAAGCTCCGGAAAACCGACCTGAAGTTGGTCAAAATCACGATTTGCGCAAGACGGTCTCGGCTACTCTTTCAGTCTTAAAGTAAAGTAGGGCTATATTTCGGTCAAGAAGCTCGAGAGTGAGCGTTCAAAAAGTTTCGCTGTGTCCATTTCACTGAAAACCAAGACAATCAGGAGTTAGTTTAGAGTCCCCGGGACTGGAAAATATCCCCCAAGTTCCGGTAAATCGAGCCGAAGTTGGTCAAAATCACGATGCGCCTAAGGCGGCCTCGGCTACTCTTTCAGTCTTAAAGTGAAGTGGGGCTCTATTTCGGCCCAGAAGCTCGAAAGTGAGCGCTGCAAAAAATTTGCTGTCTCCATTTCACTGCAAACCAAGGCTATCAGGAGTTAGTTTAGAGTCCCCGGGACTGCAATATATTTCCCAAGTTCCGGAAAATCGAGAAGACGTTGCTCAAAATCACGATGCGCCTAAGGCGGCCTCGCCTAGTCTTTCAGTCTTAAAGTGAAGTGGGGCTATATTTCGGCCCAGAAGCTCAAAAGTGAGCTTCAAAAAGTTTTGCTGTATCCATTTCAATGCAAACGAAGGCCATCAGGGGTTACTTAAGAGTCTTCGGGACTGGAAAATATTCCCCCAAGTTCAGGGAAATTTAGCCGAAGTTGGTCAAAATCACGGTGCGCGTTAGGCGGTCTCGCTTACTGTTTAAGTCTTAAAGTGAAGTGAGGCTTTATTCCTGCCCAGGAGCTTGAAAGTGAGCGTTCAAAAAGTTTCCCTGTTTATTTGACTGCAAACCAAAGCCATCAGGAGCTAGTTTAGAGTCCCCGGAACTGGAAAATATCCCCCAACTTCCGGGAAATCGAGCCGAAGTTGGTCAAAATCACGATTTGCGTAAGGTAGTGTCGGCTACTCTTTCAGTCTTAGAGTGAAGTGGGGCTATATTTCGGGCGAGAAGCCCGAAAGTGAGCGTTCAAAAAGTTTTGCTGTGTTCATTTCACTGCAAACCAAGGCCATCAGGAGTTAGTTTAGCGTCCCCGGGACAAGAAAATATGCCCCAAGGTCCGGGAAATTGAGCCGAGGTTGGTCAAAATCACGATGCCCCTAAAGTGGTCTCGGCTACTCTTTCTGTCTTAAAGTGAAGTGGGGCTATATTTCGGGCCAGAAGCCCGAAAGTGAGCGTTCAAAAAGTTTTGGTGTCCATTTCACTGCAAACCAAGGCCATCAGGGGTTAGTTTAGAGTGCCCGGGAGTGAAAAAGATTGCCCAAGTTCCGGGGAATCGAACCGAAGTTGATCAAAATCACGATGCGCGAAATACGGTATCGGCTACTGTTTCAGTCTTAAAGTGAGGTGGGGCTATATTTCGGCCCAGAAGCCGGAAAGTGACCGTTCAAAAAGTTTTGCTGTGTTCTTTGACTGAAAAACAAGGCGATCACGAGTTAGTTTAGCGTCCCTGGCACTGGAAAATATTCCCCAAGTTCCAATAAATCGAGCTGAAGTTGGTCAAAATCACGATGCTCCCAAAGCGGTCTCGGCTATTCTTTCAGTCTTAAAGTAAAGTGGGGCTATATTTCTGTCCAGAAGCTTGAAAGTGAGCGTTCAAAAAGTTTTGCTGTGTGCATTTCACTGCAAACCAAAGCTATCAAAAGTTATTTTAGGGTCCCCGGGACTGGAAAATATTCCCCAAGTTCCGGGAAAGCGAGCCGAAGTTGATCAAAATCACGATGCGCGAAATGCGGTCTCGGCTACTGTTTCAGTCTTAAAGTAAAGTGTGGCTATATTTCGGCCCACAAGCTCGAAACTGAGCGTTCAAAAAGTTTTGCTGTGTCCATTTCACTGCAAAACAAGGCCATCAGGACTTAGTTTAGCGTCCAAGGGACTGGAAAATGTTCCCCTAGTTCCGGGAGATCCACCCGAAGTTTGTCAAAATCACAATGCGCGTAAGGTGGTCTCGGTTACTCTTTAAGTCTTAAAGTAAAGTGGGGCTTTATTTCGGCCACGAAGCTCGAAGGTGAGCGTTCAAAAAGTTTTGCTCTGTCCATTTCACTGCAAACCAAGGCCATGAGGAGTTGGTTTAGAGCTCCTGGGACTGGAAAATATCCCCCAAGTTCCGAAATATCGACCGGAAGTTTGTCAAACTCACGATGCGAGCAAGGTGGTCTCGGCTACTCTTTCAGTCTTAAGTGAAGTGGGGCTATATTTCGGCCCAGAATCTCGAAAGTGTGCGTTCAAAAAACTGTGCTGTGTCCATTTCAATGCAAACCAAGGCCATCAGGGGTTAGTTTAGAGTCCCCGGGACTGGAACATATCCCCCAAGTCCCGGGAATTGGAGCCGAAGTTGATCAAATTCATGATGCGCGTAACGTGGTCTCGGCTACTGTTTCAGTCTTAAAGTCAAGTGTGCCTATATTTCGGCCCACAAGCTAGAAAGTGAGCGTTCAAAAAGTTTTGCTGTGTCCATTTCACTTCAAAACAAGGCCATCAGGACTTAGTTTAGGGTCCCCGGGACTGGAAAATATTCCCCAAGTTCCGGAAAAGCGAGCCGAAGTTGATCAAAATCACGATGCGCGAGATGCGGTCTCGGCTACTGTTTCAGTCTTAAAGTAAAGTGTGGCTATATTTCGGCCCACAAGCTCGAAAGTGAGCGCTCAAAAAGTTTTGCTCTGTCCATTTCAATGCAAAGCAAGGCGATCAGGAGTTAGTTTAGAGTCCCCGGGACTGGAAAATATCCCCCAAGTTCCGAGAAATCGATCCCAAAATGGTCAAAATCACGATGCGCGTAAGGCGATCTCGGCTACTCTTTCAGTCTTAAAGTGAAGTGGGGCTATATTTCGGCCCAGAAGCTCCAAAGTGGGCGTTCAAAAATTTATGCTGTGCGCATTTCAGTGCAAACCAAGGCCATCCGGAGTTAGTTTAGAGTCCCCCGGACTGGAAAATAACCCAAAAGTTGCGTGAAATGGAGCTGAACTTGGTCTAACTCACGATGCGCGTGAGGCGGTCTCGGCTACTATTTCAGTCTGAAAGTGAAGTGGGATTCTATTTAGGCGCAGAAGCTACAAAGAGAGTGTTCAAAAAGCTTTCCTTTATCCATTTCACTGAAAACCAAGGCCATGAGGAGTTAGTTTAGAGCCAGCGGAAATGGAATATATCCCCCAAGCTCCGGAAAACCGACCTGAAGTTGGTCAAAATCACGATTTGCGCAAGACGGTCTCGGCTACTCTT
Source organism: Orbicella faveolata (assembly GCF_042242905.1). Lineage (NCBI taxonomy): Eukaryota > Metazoa > Cnidaria > Anthozoa > Scleractinia > Merulinidae > Orbicella > Orbicella faveolata. The sequence continues at coordinate 484,158 of NW_028301577.1, forward strand.
TCAGTCTTAAAGTAAAGTAGGGCTATATTTCGGTCAAGAAGCTCGAGAGTGAGCGTTCAAAAAGTTTCGCTGTGTCCATTTCACTGAAAACCAAGACAATCAGGAGTTAGTTTAGAGTCCCCGGGACTGGAAAATATCCCCCAAGTTCCGGTAAATCGAGCCGAAGTTGGTCAAAATCACGATATGCGTAAGGTGGTCTCGGCTACTCTTTCAGTCTTAAAGTGAAGTGGGGCTATATCTCGGCCCAGAAGCTCGAAAGTGAGTGTTTAAAAAGTTTTGCTCTGTCACTTTCAGTGCAAAGCATGGTCATCAGAAGTCAGTTTAGAGTCCCCGGGACTGGAGAATATCCCACAAGTCCCGGGAAATCGAGCCGAAGTTAATCAAAATCACGATGCGCTAAAGGTGGTCTCGGCTACTGTTTCAGTCTTAAAGTGAAGTATGGCTATATTTCGGCCCACAACCTCGAAAGTGAGCGTTCAAAAAGCTTTGCCGTGTCCATTTCACTGCAAAACAAGGCCATCGGCACCTAGTTTAGCGTCCAAGGGACTGCAAAATATCCCCCAAGTTCCGGGAAATCCATTCGAAGTTCGTCAAAATTACGATGCGCGTAAGGCGGTCTCATCTACTCGTTCAGTCTTAAAGTAAAGTAGGGCTATATTTTTGCCCAGAAGCTGCAAAGTTGTGCTCTGTCCATTTCACTGAAAACCAAGGCCATCAAGAGTTACTCTAGAGTCCCTTTGACTGGAATATATCCCCCAAGTTTCGGGAAATAAAGGCGAAATTGGTCAAAATCACGATTCGCTCAAGACGGTCTCGGCTACTCTTTCCGTCTTAAAGTAAAATGGGGCTCTATTTCGGCCCAGAAGCTCGAGAGTGAGCGTTCAAAAACTTTCGCTGTGTCCATTTCACTGCAAACCAAGACAATCAGGAGTTAGTTTAGAGTCCCCGGGACTGGAAAATATCCCCCAAGTTCCGGTAAATCGAGCCGAAGTTGGTCAAAATCACGATGCGCCTAAGGCGGCCTCGGCTACTCTTTCAGTCTTAAAGTGAAGTGGGGCTCTATTTCGGCCCAGAAGCTCGAAAGTGAGCGCTGCAAAAAATTTGCTGTCTCCATTTCACTGCAAACCAAGGCTATCAGGAGTTAGTTTAGAGTCCCCGGGACTGCAATATATTTCCCAAGTTCCGGAAAATCGAGAAGACGTTGCTCAAAATCACGATGCGCCTAAGGCGGCCTCGCCTAGTCTTTCAGTCTTAAAGTGAAGTGGGGCTATATTTCGGCCCAGAAGCTCAAAAGTGAGCTTCAAAAAGTTTTGCTGTATCCATTTCAATGCAAACGAAGGCCATCAGGGGTTACTTAAGAGTCTTCGGGACTGGAAAATATTCCCCCAAGTTCAGGGAAATTTAGCCGAAGTTGGTCAAAATCACGGTGCGCGTTAGGCGGTCTCGCTTACTGTTTAAGTCTTAAAGTGAAGTGAGGCTTTATTCCTGCCCAGGAGCTTGAAAGTGAGCGTTCAAAAAGTTTCCCTGTTTATTTGACTGCAAACCAAAGCCATCAGGAGCTAGTTTAGAGTCCCCGGAACTGGAAAATATCCCCCAACTTCCGGGAAATCGAGCCGAAGTTGGTCAAAATCACGATTTGCGTAAGGTAGTGTCGGCTACTCTTTCAGTCTTAGAGTGAAGTGGGGCTATATTTCGGGCGAGAAGCCCGAAAGTGAGCGTTCAAAAAGTTTTGCTGTGTTCATTTCACTGCAAACCAAGGCCATCAGGAGTTAGTTTAGCGTCCCCGGGACAAGAAAATATGCCCCAAGGTCCGGGAAATTGAGCCGAGGTTGGTCAAAATCACGATGCCCCTAAAGTGGTCTCGGCTACTCTTTCTGTCTTAAAGTGAAGTGGGGCTATATTTCGGGCCAGAAGCCCGAAAGTGAGCGTTCAAAAAGTTTTGGTGTCCATTTCACTGCAAACCAAGGCCATCAGGGGTTAGTTTAGAGTGCCCGGGAGTGAAAAAGATTGCCCAAGTTCCGGGGAATCGAACCGAAGTTGATCAAAATCACGATGCGCGAAATACGGTATCGGCTACTGTTTCAGTCTTAAAGTGAGGTGGGGCTATATTTCGGCCCAGAAGCCGGAAAGTGACCGTTCAAAAAGTTTTGCTGTGTTCTTTGACTGAAAAACAAGGCGATCACGAGTTAGTTTAGCGTCCCTGGCACTGGAAAATATTCCCCAAGTTCCAATAAATCGAGCTGAAGTTGGTCAAAATCACGATGCTCCCAAAGCGGTCTCGGCTATTCTTTCAGTCTTAAAGTAAAGTGGGGCTATATTTCTGTCCAGAAGCTTGAAAGTGAGCGTTCAAAAAGTTTTGCTGTGTGCATTTCACTGCAAACCAAAGCTATCAAAAGTTATTTTAGGGTCCCCGGGACTGGAAAATATTCCCCAAGTTCCGGGAAAGCGAGCCGAAGTTGATCAAAATCACGATGCGCGAAATGCGGTCTCGGCTACTGTTTCAGTCTTAAAGTAAAGTGTGGCTATATTTCGGCCCACAAGCTCGAAACTGAGCGTTCAAAAAGTTTTGCTGTGTCCATTTCACTGCAAAACAAGGCCATCAGGACTTAGTTTAGCGTCCAAGGGACTGGAAAATGTTCCCCTAGTTCCGGGAGATCCACCCGAAGTTTGTCAAAATCACAATGCGCGTAAGGTGGTCTCGGTTACTCTTTAAGTCTTAAAGTAAAGTGGGGCTTTATTTCGGCCACGAAGCTCGAAGGTGAGCGTTCAAAAAGTTTTGCTCTGTCCATTTCACTGCAAACCAAGGCCATGAGGAGTTGGTTTAGAGCTCCTGGGACTGGAAAATATCCCCCAAGTTCCGAAATATCGACCGGAAGTTTGTCAAACTCACGATGCGAGCAAGGTGGTCTCGGCTACTCTTTCAGTCTTAAGTGAAGTGGGGCTATATTTCGGCCCAGAATCTCGAAAGTGTGCGTTCAAAAAACTGTGCTGTGTCCATTTCAATGCAAACCAAGGCCATCAGGGGTTAGTTTAGAGTCCCCGGGACTGGAACATATCCCCCAAGTCCCGGGAATTGGAGCCGAAGTTGATCAAATTCATGATGCGCGTAACGTGGTCTCGGCTACTGTTTCAGTCTTAAAGTCAAGTGTGCCTATATTTCGGCCCACAAGCTAGAAAGTGAGCGTTCAAAAAGTTTTGCTGTGTCCATTTCACTTCAAAACAAGGCCATCAGGACTTAGTTTAGGGTCCCCGGGACTGGAAAATATTCCCCAAGTTCCGGAAAAGCGAGCCGAAGTTGATCAAAATCACGATGCGCGAGATGCGGTCTCGGCTACTGTTTCAGTCTTAAAGTAAAGTGTGGCTATATTTCGGCCCACAAGCTCGAAAGTGAGCGCTCAAAAAGTTTTGCTCTGTCCATTTCAATGCAAAGCAAGGCGATCAGGAGTTAGTTTAGAGTCCCCGGGACTGGAAAATATCCCCCAAGTTCCGAGAAATCGATCCCAAAATGGTCAAAATCACGATGCGCGTAAGGCGATCTCGGCTACTCTTTCAGTCTTAAAGTGAAGTGGGGCTATATTTCGGCCCAGAAGCTCCAAAGTGGGCGTTCAAAAATTTATGCTGTGCGCATTTCAGTGCAAACCAAGGCCATCCGGAGTTAGTTTAGAGTCCCCCGGACTGGAAAATAACCCAAAAGTTGCGTGAAATGGAGCTGAACTTGGTCTAACTCACGATGCGCGTGAGGCGGTCTCGGCTACTATTTCAGTCTGAAAGTGAAGTGGGATTCTATTTAGGCGCAGAAGCTACAAAGAGAGTGTTCAAAAAGCTTTCCTTTATCCATTTCACTGAAAACCAAGGCCATGAGGAGTTAGTTTAGAGCCAGCGGAAATGGAATATATCCCCCAAGCTCCGGAAAACCGACCTGAAGTTGGTCAAAATCACGATTTGCGCAAGACGGTCTCGGCTACTCTTTCAGTCTTAAAGTAAAGTAGGGCTATATTTCGGTCAAGAAGCTCGAGAGTGAGCGTTCAAAAAGTTTCGCTGTGTCCATTTCACTGAAAACCAAGACAATCAGGAGTTAGTTTAGAGTCCCCGGGACTGGAAAATATCCCCCAAGTTCCGGTAAATCGAGCCGAAGTTGGTCAAAATCACGATATGCGTAAGGTGGTCTCGGCTACTCTTTCAGTCTTAAAGTGAAGTGGGGCTATATCTCGGCCCAGAAGCTCGAAAGTGAGTGTTTAAAAAGTTTTGCTCTGTCACTTTCAGTGCAAAGCATGGTCATCAGAAGTCAGTTTAGAGTCCCCGGGACTGGAGAATATCCCACAAGTCCCGGGAAATCGAGCCGAAGTTAATCAAAATCACGATGCGCTAAAGGTGGTTTCGGCTACTGTTTCAGTCTTAAAGTGAAGTATGGCTATATTTCGGCCCACAACCTCGAAAGTGAGCGTTCAAAAAGCTTTGCCGTGTCCATTTCACTGCAAAACAAGGCCATCGGCACCTAGTTTAGCGTCCAAGGGACTGCAAAATATCCCCCAAGTTCCGGGAAATCCATTCGAAGTTCGTCAAAATTACGATGCGCGTAAGGCGGTCTCATCTACTCGTTCAGTCTTAAAGTAAAGTAGGGCTATATTTTTGCCCAGAAGCTGCAAAGTTGTGCTCTGTCCATTTCACTGAAAACCAAGGCCATCAAGAGTTACTCTAGAGTCCCTTTGACTGGAATATATCCCCCAAGTTTCGGGAAATAAAGGCGAAATTGGTCAAAATCACGATTCGCTCAAGACGGTCTCGGCTACTCTTTCCGTCTTAAAGTAAAATGGGGCTCTATTTCGGCCCAGAAGCTCGAGAGTGAGCGTTCAAAAACTTTCGCTGTGTCCATTTCACTGCAAACCAAGACAAGCAGGAGTTAGTTGAGAGTCCCCGGGACTGGAAAATATCCCCCAAGTTCCGGGAAATCAACCCGAAGTTTGTCAAAATCACGATGCACGTAAGGCGGTCTCGGCTACTCTTTCAGTGTTAAAGTAATGGGCGACTATATTTTGGCCCAGAAGCTCGAAAGTGAGCGTTCAAAAAGTTTTGCTGGGTCCATTTTACTGCAAACCAAGGCCATCAGGAATTAGTTTAGAGTCCTCAGAACTGGAATATATCCCCTTAGTTCCGGCATATCGAGCCGAAGTTGATCAAAATCACGATGCGCGAAACGTGGTCTCGGCTACTGTTTCAGTCTTAAAGTGAAGTATGGCTATATTTCGGCCCACAACCTCGAAAGTGAGGGTTCAACAGGCTTTGCTGTGTCCATTTCACTGCAAACCAAATCCATCAGCAGTTAGTTTAGAGCTCCCGGGACTGGAATATATCCCCGAAGTTCCGGGAAGTCGAACGGAAGTTGGTCAAAATCACGATGGGCGTAAGACGGTCTCGGCTACTCTTTCAGTCTTAAAGTAAAGTGGGGCTATATTTCGGCCCAGAAGCTCGAAAGTGAACCTTTAAAAACTTACGCTTTGTGCATTTAACTGCAAACCAAGGACATCAGGAGTTAGTTTAAAGTCCCCCGGACTGGAAAATATCCCCGAAGTTCCGGGATATCGAGCTGAACTGGGTCAAAATCACGATGCTCGTAAGGAGGTCTCGGCTACTATTTCGGTCTTAAAGTGAAGTACGGTTGTATTTCGGCCCACAAGCTCGAAACTGAGCGTTCAAAAAGTTTTCCCTCGTCCATTTCACATCAAACCAAGGCCATCAGGAGTTAGTTTAGAGTCCCCGGGACTTGAAAATATCGCCAAAATTCTAGAAAATCGAGCGGAAGTTGCTCAAAATCACGATGCGCGTAAGGCGGTCTCGCCTACTCTTTTAGTCTGAAAGTGAAGTGGGGCTATATTTCATCCCAGAAGCTCGAAAATAAGCGTTCAAAAAGTGTTACCTTGTTCATTTCACTGCAAACCAAGGCCATCAGGAGTTAGCTTAGACTGCTCGGGACTGGAAAATATCGCCCAAGTTCGGGGAAATCGAGCCAAATTTTGTCACAATCACGATGCGCGTAAGGCGGTCTCGGCTACTCTTTGATTCTTAAAGTGAACTGGGGTTATATTTCGCCCGAGAAGCTAGAAAGTGAAAGTTCAAAAAGTTTTGCTGTGTTCATTTCCCTACAAACCAAGGCCATCAGGAGTTAGTTTAGACTGCTCGGGACTGGAAAATATCGCCCAAGTTCGGAGAAATCGAGCCGAATTTTGTCAAAATCACGATGCGCGTAGGGTGGTCTCGGCTACTTTTTGATTCTTAAAGTGAACTGGGCCTATATTTCGGCCAAGAAGCTCGAAAGTGAAAGTTCAAAAAGTTTTGCTGTGTCCATTTCACCGCAAACCAAGCCACATCAGCAGATTGTGTACAGTGTCCGGGACATCAAAATATCCCCCAAGTCCCGGGAAATCGAGCCGAAGTTTGTCAAAATCACGATGCGTGTAAAGCAGTCTCGGCTACTCTTTTAGTCTTAAAGTGACGTGGCTGTATATTTCGGCCCAGAAGCTCGAAAGTGAAAGTTCAAAAAGTTTTGCTGTGTCCATTTCACCGCGAACCAAGCCACATCAGGAGATAGATTACAGTCTCCGGGACATCAAAATATCCCCCAAGCTCCGGGAAATGGAGCCGAACTTTGTCAAAATCACGATGCGCGTAAAGCAGTCTCAGCTACTCTTTTAGTCTTAAAGTGACGTGGCTGTATATTTCGGCCCAGAAGCTCGAAAGTGAGCGTTCAAAAAGTTTTGCTCTCTCAATTTACCTGAAAACCAAGGCATCATGAGTTAGTTTAGAGTCCGCGGGACTAAAAAATATCCCTCAAGTTCTGGCAACTCAAGCCGAAGTTGGTCAAAATCACGATGCGTCTAAGGCGGTCTCGGCTACTATTTCAGTCTTAAAGTGAAGTGGGGCTATATTTCGGCCCACAATTTCGAAAGTAAGCGTTCAAAAAAATTTGCTGTGTCCATTTCACTGCAGACCAAGGCCATCAGGGGTTAGTTTAGAGTCCTTGGACCTTGAATTTATCCCCGAAGGTTCGGGAAATCGAGCCGAAGTTGGTCAAAATCACGATGCGCGTAAGACGGTCTCGGCTACTCTTTCAGTCTTAAACTGAAGTGGGGCTATATTTCGGCTCAGAAGCCCGAAGGGGAGCGTTGAAAAAGTTTTGCTCTCTCCATTTCAATGAAAACCAAGGCAATCACGAGTTACTTTAGAGTCCCCGGTACCGGAAAATATTCCCCATTTCCTGGGAAATCGAGCCAAAGTTGGTCCAAATCACGATGCGTGTAAGGCGGTCTCGGCTATTCTTTCATTCTTAAAGTGAACTCGGGCTATATTTCGGCCCAGAAGCTCGAAAGTTAAACTTCAAAAAGTTTTGCTGTGTCCATTTCACCGCAAACCAAGCCACATCAGCAGATTGTTTACAGTGTCCGGGACATCAAAATATCCCCCAAGTCCCGGGAAATCGAGCCGAAGTTTGTCAAAATCACGATGCGCGTAAAGCAGTCTCGGCTACTCTTTTAGTCTTAAAGTGACGTGGCTGTATATTTTGGCGCAAAAGCTCGAAAGTGAGCGTTCAAAAAGTTATGCTGTGCCCATTTCACTGCAAAGCAAGGCCCTCAGGAAGTAGTTTACAGTCCCCGGAACTGGAAAATATCCTCCAAGTTCCGCCAAATCGAGACGAAGTTGGTCAAAATAACGATTCGCGTAAGGCGGTCTCGGCTACTCTTTGAGTCTGAAAGTGAAGTAGGGCTATATTTCGGTCCAGAAGCTCGAAAGTGAGCGTTCAAAAACTTTTCCTCTCTCAATTTCACTGAAAATCAAGGCCATCATGAGTTAGTTTAGAGTCCCCGGGAGTGGAAAATATCTTTTAAGTTCTGGCAACTCAAGCCGAGGTTGGTCAAAATCACGATGCGCCTAAGGCGGCCTCGGCTACTCTTTCAGTCTTAAAGTGAAGTGGGGCTCTATTTCGGCCCAGAAGCTCCAAAGTGAGCGCTGCAAAAAATTTGCTGTCTCCATTTCACTGCAAACCAAGGCTATCAGGAGTTAGTTTAGAGTCCCCGGGACTGCAATATATTTCCCAATTTCCGGAAAATCGAGAAGACGTTGCTCAAAATCACGATGCGCGCAAGACGGTCTTGGCTAGTCTTTCAGTCTTAAAGTGAAGTGGGGCTATATTTCGGCCCAGAAGCTCAAAAGTGAGCTTCAAAAAGTTTTGCTGTATCCATTTCAATGCAAACGAAGGCCATCAGGGGTTACTTAAGAGTCTTCGGGATTGGAAAATATCCCCCCAAGTTGAGGGAAATTTAGCCGAAGTTGGTCAAAATCACGGTGCGCGTTAGGCGGTCTCGCTTACTGTTTAAGTCTTAAAGTGAAGTGAGGCTTTATTCCTGCCCAGGAGCTTGAAAGTGAGCGTTCAAAAAGTTTCCCTGTGTTTATTTGACTACAAACCAAAGCCATCACGAGCTAGTTTAGAGTCCCCGGGACTGGAAAATATGCCCCAACTTCCGGGAAATCGAGCCGAAGTTGGTCAAAATCACGATTTGCGTAAGGTAGTGTCGGCTACTCTTTCACTCTTAGAGTGAAGTGGGGCTATATTTCGGGCGAGAAGCCCGAAAGTGAGCGTTCAAAAAGTTTTGCTGTGTTCATTTCACTGCAAACCAAGGCCATCAGGAGTTAGTTTAGCGTCCCCGGGACAAGAAAATATGCCTCAAGGTCCGGGAAATTGAGCCGAGGTTGGTCAAAATCACGATGCCCCTAAAGTGGCCTCGGCTACTCTTTCTGTCTTAAAGTGAAGTGGGGCTATATTTCGGGTCAGAAGCCCGAAAGTGAGCGTTCAAAAAGTTTTGCTGTGTCCATTTCACTGCAAACCAAGGCCATCAGGGGTTAGTTTAGAGTGCCCGGGACTGAAAAAGGTTGCCCAAGTTCCGGGGAATCGAACCGAAGTTGATCAAAATCACGATGGGCGAAATGCGGTATCGGCTACTGTTTCAGTCTTAAAGTGAAGTTGGGCTATATTTCGGCCCAGAAGCCCGAAAGTGAGCGTTTAAAAAGTTTTGCTGTGTTCTTTGACTGAAAAACAAGGCCATCACGAGTTAGTTTAGCGTCCCTGGCACTGGAAAATATTCCCCAAGTTCCGGTAAATCGAGCTGAAGTTGGTCAAAATCACGATGCTCCCAAAGCGATCTCGGCTACCCTTTTAGTCTTAAAGTGAAGTGGGGCTATGTTTCTGTCCAGAAGCTCGAAAGTGAGCGTTCAAAAGGTTTTGCTGTGTGCATTTCACTGCAAACGAAAGCTATCAAAAGTTAGTTTAGGGTAAGGTGGTCTCGGTTACTCTTTAAGTCTTAAAGTAAAGTAGGGCTTTATTTCGGCCAGGAAGCTCGAAGGTGAGCGTTCAAAAAGTCTTGCTCTGTCCATTTCACTGCAAACCAAGGCCATGAGGAGTTAGTTTACAGTTCCTGGGACTAGAAAATATCCCCCAAGTTCCTGAATATCGACCGGAAGTTTGTCAAACTCACGATGCGAGCAAGGCGGTCTCGGTTACTCTTTCAGTCTGAAGTGAAGTGGGGCTATATTTCGGCCCAGAATCTCAAAAGTGTGCATTCAAAAAATTGTGCTGTGTCTATTTCAATGCAAACCAAGCCCATCAGGAGTTAGTTTAGAGTCCCCGGGACTGGAACATATCCCCCAAGTCCCGGGAATTGGAGCCGAAGTTGATCAAATTCATGATGCGCGTAACGTGGTCTCGGCTACTGTTTCAGTCTTAAAGTCAAGTGTGCCTATATTTCGGCCCACAAGCTAGAAAGTGAGCGTTCAAAAAGTTTTGCTGTGTCCATTTCACTTCAAAACAAGGCCATCAGGACTTAGTTTAGGGTCCGCGGGACTGGAAAATATTCCCCAAGTTCTGGGAAAGCGAGCCGAAGTTGATCAAAATCACGATGCACGAAATGCGGTCTCGGCTACTCTTTAAGTCTTAAAGTAAAGTGTGGCTATATTTCGGCCCACAAGCTCGAAAGTGAGCGTTGAAAAGGTTTTGCTCTGTCCATTTCAATGCAAAGCAAGGCGATCAGGAGTTAGTTTAGAGTCCCCGAGACTGGAAAATATCCCCCAAGTTCCGAGAAATCGATCCCAAAATGGTCAAAATCACGATGCGCGTAAGGCGATCTCGGCTACTCTTTCAGTCTTAAAGTGAAGTGGGGCTATATTTCGGCCCAGAAGCTCCAAAGTGGGCGTTCAAAAATTTATGCTGTGCGCATTTCAGTGCAAACCAAGGCCATCCGGAGTTAGTTTAGAGTCCCCCGGACTGGAAAATATCCCAAAAGTTGCGTGAAATGGAGCTGAACTTGGTCTAACTCACGATGCGCGTGAGGCGGTCTCGGCTACTATTTCAGTCTGAAAGTGATGTGGGATTCTATTTCGGCCCAGAAGCTACAAAGAGAGTGTTCAAAAAGCTTTCCTTTGTCCATTTCACTGAAAAGCAAGGCCATCAGAAGTTAGTTTAGAGCCCGCGGAAATGGAATATATCCCGAAGTTGGTCAAAATCACGATTTGCACAAGACGGTCTCGGCTACTCTTTCAGTCTTAAAGTGAAGTGCGGCTATATTTCGGCCCAGAAGCTCAAAAGTGAGCGTTCAAAAAGTTTTGCTGTATCCATTTCAATGCAAACAAAGGCCATCAGGGGTTACTTAAGAGTCCTCGGGACTGGAAAATATCCCCCAAGTTCCGGTAAATCGAGCCGAAGTTGATCAAAATCACGATGTGCATAAGGTGCTCTCGGCTACTCTTTCAGTCTTCAAGTGAAGTGGGGTTCTATTTCGCTCCAGAAGCTCGAAAGTATGCGTTCAAAAACTTCTTCTCTTTCCGTTTCACTGCAAACCAAGACCAGCACGAGTTAGTTTAGAGTCCTCGGGACTGGAAAATATTTCGCAAGTTCCAGGAAATCGAGCCGTAGTTGATCAAAATCACGATGCGCGAAACGTGGTCTCGGCTACTGTTTCAGTCTTAAAGTGAAGTATGGCTATATTACGGCCCACAACCTCGAAAGTGAGCCTTCAAAAAGCTTTGCTGTGTCCCTTTCACGGCAAAACAAGGCCATCGGCACCTAGTTTAGCGTCCAAGGGACTGGAAAATATCCCCCAAGTTCCGAGTAATCCACCCGAAGTTTGTCAAAATCACGATGCGCGTATGGCGGTCTCGGCTACTTTTTCAGTATTAAAGTAAAGTGGGCTATATTTCGGCCCAGAAGCTTGAAGGTGAGCGTTGAAAAAGTTTTGCTGTCTCCATTTCACTGCAAACCAAGGCCATCAACAGTTAGTTTACAGTCCCTGGGACTGGAAAATATCCCCCAAGTTCCGGAATATCGACCCGAAGTTGGTCAAAATCACGATGCGCGCACGCCGGTCTCGGCTACTCTTTAAGTCGTAGGTGATGTGGGACTATATTTCGGCCTAAAAGCTCGAAAGTGTTCGTTCAAAAACTTGTGCTGTGTGAATTTGACTGCAAACCATGGCCATCAGGAGTTAGTTTAGAGTCCCCGGGACTGGAAAATATTCCCCAAGTTCCAGGAAAGCGAGCAGAAGTTGCTCAAAATCACGATGCGCGTAAAACGGTCTCGGCTACTGTTTCAGTCTTAAAGTGAAGTGTGGCTATATTTAGGCCCACAAGCTCGAAAGTGAGCGTTCAAAAAGTTTTGCTGTGTCCATTTGACTGCAAACCAAGGCAATCAGGAGTTAGTTTAGAGTCCCCGGAACTGGAAAATATTCTCCAAGTTCCAGGAAATGGCGCCGAAGTTGATGAAAATTACGATGCGCGTAACGGGCTCTCGGTTATTCTTTCAGTCTTAAATTTAAGTAGGACTATATTGCGGCACTGAAGCTCGAAGGTGAGCGTTCAGAATGTTTTGCTGTGTTCATTAAACTGTAAACCAAGGTCATCGGGAGTTAGTTTAGCGTCCCCGGGACTTTAAATTATTCGCCAACTTCCGGTAAATCGAGCAAAAGTGGCCCAAAATCACGATTTGCGTAAGGCGATCTCGGCTACTCTTTCAGTCTTAAAATGAAGTGGGGCTATATTTCGGCCGAGAAGCTCAACACCGAGCGTGCGCTCCTTTTGCATGTGTACATATCACTGAAAACTAAGTTCATCAGGAGTTAACATAGAGTCCTCGGGACTGGAAAATATTCCCCGAGTTCCGGCAAATCGAGCCAAGAATGCTCAAAATCACGATGCGCGTAAGGCGGTCTCGGCTACTGGTTTGCTCCGAAAATGAAGTGGGGCTATATTTCGGTTCTACAAGCTCGACACCGAGCGTGCTCTCCTTTTACCTGTGTCCATTTCACTAAGAACTAAGTCCATCAGGATATAGTTTAGAATCCTCGAGACTGGAAGCTATCCTCCAACTTGCGGCAAATTGAGCCATACTTTCTTAAAATTACGATAGGCGTACTGCAGTTTCGTTTACTCTTTCAGTCTTAAAATGAACTGGGGCTACATTTCGGCCTAGAAGCTCGACACCGAGCGTGCGCTCCTGTTACCTGTGACAATTTTACTGAAAACTAAGGCCATCAAGAGTTAGGGTAGAGTCCCCGGGACTGGAAAATATCCCCCAAAGTTTTTTGCATATCGAGCCATAGAGGCTAAAAATTTCGATGCGCTTAAGGCGGTTTCGTGTACACTTTCAGTATTAAAATAAAGTGGGGCTATATTTCGGCCTACAACCTGGAAACCGAGCGTGCGCTCCTTTTACCTGTGTCCATTTCACTAAAAGCCAAGGCATTCAGGAGTTAGTTTAGAGCTTCCGGGACTGGAAAATATCCCCCAAGTCCCAGGAAATCAAGCCGAAGTTCCACAAAATTACCATGCGCGTAAGGCGGTCCCGGCTACTCTTTCACTCTTAAAGTGAAGTGGAACTATATTTCGGCCTAGAAGCTCAAAAGTGAGAGTTCAAAAAGTTCTGCTGTGTCCATATCACTCCAGAGCAAGGCCATCAGGAGTTACTTTAGAGTCCGCGGGACTGGAAAATATCCCCCAAGTTCCGGGAAATTTAACCGAAGTTGGTCAAAATCACGACGCGCGTACGGCGGTCTCGGCTACTCTTTCAGTCTTAAAGTGAATTGGGGCAATATTTCGGCCCAGAAGCTCGAAACTGAGTGTTTAAAGAGTTTTGCTCTGTCCATTTCACTGCAAAACAAGGCCATCACGACTTAGTTTAGCGTCAAAGGAACTGTTAATATCCCCCAAGTTACGGCAAATCCACCCGAAGTTAGTCAAAATCACCATGCGCTTAAGGGGGTCTCGGCTACTCTTTTAGTCTTACGGTAAAGTGGGCTTAGATTTAACTCCAGAAGCTCGAAAGTAAGGGTTCAAAAATTTTTGTGTCTATTTCACTCACATCTTAGACAATCAGGAGTGAGTTTAGAGACTTTGGGACTGGAAAATATCTCCCAACTTTCGCCAGATCGAGCCGAAGATCCTCAAAATCACAATGCGCGTAAGGCGCTCCCGCCTACTCTTTCAGTCTTAAAAAGAAGTAGGGCTATATTTCGGCCAGCAAGCTCGAAAGTGCGCGTTCAAAAAGTGTTCCTGTGTCCATTTCACTGGAAACCAAGGCAATCAGGAGTTAGTTTAGAGTCCCCGGGACTGGAAAATATCTCCCTATTTCCGGGAAATCGAGCCGAAGTATCCCAAAATCACGATGCGCGTAAGGCTGTCTCGGCTACTCTTTCAGTCTTAAAGTTAAGTGGGGCTATATTTCGAGCCATAAGCTAGAAAGTGAGCGTTCAAAAAGTTTTGCCGTGTCCATTTAACTGCAAACTAAGGCCATCGGAAGTTAGTTTAGCTTCCCCGGGAATTGAAAATATTCGTCAACTTCTGGCAAATCGAGCCGAAGTTGGTCAAAATTACGATGCGCGTAAGGCGGTCTCGGCTACTCTTTCAGTGTTAAAGTGAAGTAGGGCTATATTTCGGCCAAGAAGCTCGAAAGTGAGCGTTCAAAAAAATGTGCTGTGTCCATTTCACTGCAAACCAAGGCCATCCGCAGTTAGTTTAGAGTCCCCGGGACTGGAATATATCCCCGAAGTTCCGGGAAATCGAATGGAAGTTGGTCAAAATCACGATGCGCGTAAGACGGTCTCGGCTACTCTTTCATTCTTAAAGTGAACTGGGGCTATATTTCGGCCGAGAATCTAGAAAGTGAAAGTTCAAAAAGTTTTGCTCTCTCAATTTAACTGAAAACCAAGGCCATCAAGCGTTAGTTTAGAGTCCGGGGGACTAAAAAGTATCCCTTAAGTTCTGGCAACTCAAGCCGAGGTTGGTCAAAATCAGGATGCGCGTAAGGCGTTCTCGGCTACCCTTTGATTCTTAAAGTGAACTGGGGCTATATTTCGGCCCAGAAGCTCGAAAGTGAAAGTTCAAAAAGTTTTGCTGTGTCCATTTCACCGCGAACCAAGCCACATCAGGAGATAGTTTACAGTCTCCGGGACATCAAAATATCCCCCAAGTCCCGGGAAATCGAGCCGAAGTTTGTCAAAATCACGATGCGCGTAAAGCAGTCTCGGCTACTCTTTTAGTCTTAAAGTGACGTGGCTGTATATTTTGGCCCAGAAGCTCGAAAGTGAGCGTTCAAAAAGTTATGCTGTGCCCATTTCACTGCAAAGCAAGGCCCTCAGGAAGTAGTTTACAGTCCCCGGAACTGCAAAATATCCTCCAAGTTCCGCCAAATCGAGACGAAGTTGGTCAAAATAACGATTCGCGTAAGGCGGTCTCGGCTACTCTTTGAGTCTGAAAGTGAAGTAGGGCTATATTTCGGTCCAGAAGCTCGAAAGTGAGCGTTCAAAAAGTTTTACTCTCTCAATTTCACTGAAAACCAAGGCCATCATGAGTTAGTTTAGAGTCCCCGGGAGTGGAAAATATCTTTTAAGTTCTGGCAACTCAAGCCGAGGTTGGTCAAAATCACGATGCGCCTAAGGCGGCCTCGGCTACTCTTTCAGTCTTAAAGTGAAGTGGGGCTCTATTTCGGCCCAGAAGCTCCAAAGTGAGCGCTGCAAAAAATTTGCTGTGTCCATTTCACTGCAAACCAAGGCCATCAGGAGTTAGTTTAGAGTCCCCGAGACTGCAATATATTTCCCAATTTCCGGAAAATCGAGAAGACGTTGGTCAAAATCACGATGCGCGCAAGACGGTCTTGGCTAGTCTTTCAGTCTTAAAGTGAAGTGGGGCTATATTTCGGCCCAGAAGCTCAAAAGTGAGCTTCAAAACGTTTTGCTGTATCCATTTCAATGCAAACGAAGGCCATCAGGGGTTACTTAAGAGTCTTCGGGACTGGAAAATATTCCCCCAAGTTCAGGGAAATTTAGCCGAAGTTGGTCAAAATCACGGTGCGCGTTAGGCGGTCTCGCTTACTGTTTCAGTCTTAAAGTGAAGCGAGGCTTTATTCCTGCCCAGGAGCTTGAAAGTGAGCGTTCAAAAAGTTTCCCTGTGTTTATTTGACTGCAAACCAAAGCCATCAGGAGCTAGTTTAGAGTCCCCGGGACTGGAAAATATCCCCCAACTTCCGGGAAATCGAGCCGAAGTTGGTCAAAATCACGATTTGCGTAAGGTAGTGTCGGCTACTCTTTCAGTCTTAGCGTGAAGTGGGGCTATATTTCGGGGGAGAAGCCCGAAAGTGAGCGTTCAAAAAGTCTTGCTGTCTTCATTTCACTGCAAACCAAGGCCATCAGGAGTTAGTTTAGCGTCCCCGGGACAAGAAAATATGCCCCAAGGTCCGGGAAATTGAGCCGAGGTTGGTCAAAATCACGATGCCCCTAAAGTGGTCTCGGCTACTCTTTCTGTCTTAAAGTGAAGTGGGGCTATATTTCGGGCCAGAAGCCCGAAAGTGAGCGTTCAAAAAGTTTTACTGTGTCCATTTCACTGCAAACCAAGGCCATCAGGGGTTAATTTAGGGTCCCCGGGACTGAAAAATATTGGCCAAGTTCCGGGGAATCGAATCGAAGTTGATCAAAATCACGATGGGCGAAATGCGGTATCGGCTACTGTTTCAGTCTTAAAGTGAGGTGGGGCTATATTTCGGCCCAGAAGCCCGAAAGTGACCGTTCAAAAAGTTTTGCTGTGTTCTTTGACTGAAAAACAAGGCCATCACGAGTTAGTTTAGCGTCCCTGGCACTGGAAAATATTCCCCAAGTTCCGGTAAATCGAGCTGAAGTTGGTCAAAATCACGATGCTCCCAAAGCGGTCTCGGCTACCCTTTCAGTCTTAAAGTCAAGTGGGGCTATATTTCTGTCCAGAAGCTCGAAAGTGAGCGTTGAAAAAGTTTTCCTGTGTCCATTTCACTGCAAACCAAAGCTATTAAAAGTTAATTTAGGGTCCCCGGGACTGGAAAATATTCCCCAAGTTCCGGGAAAGCGAGCCGAAGTTGATCAAAATCACGATGCGCGAAATGCGGTCTCGGCAACTGTTTCAGTGTTAAAGTAAAGTGTGGCTATATTTCGGCCCACAAGCTCGAAAGTGAGTGTTTAAAAAGTTTTGCTGTGTCCATTTCAGTGCAAAACAAGGCCAACAGGGGTTACTTAAGAGTCCTCGGGACTGGAAAATATCCCCCAAGTTCCGGCAAATCGAGCCGAAGTTGGTCAAAATCACGATATGCGTAAGGTGGTCTCGGCTACTCTTTCAGTCTTAAAGTGAAGTTGGGCTATATTTCGGCCTAGAAGCTCGAAAGTGAGTGTTTAAAAAGTTTTGCTCTGTCACTTTCAGTGTAAACCAAGGCCATCAAAAGTTAGTTTAGAGTCCCATGGACTGGAGAATATCCCCCAAGTCCCGGGAAATCGAGCCGAAGTTGGTCAAATTAATGGTGCGCGTAACGTGGTCTCGGCTACTGTGTCAGTCCTAAAGTGAAGTGTGGCTATATTTCGGCCCACAAGCTAGAAAGTGAGCGTTCAAACAAGGCCATCAGGACTTAGTTTAGCGTCCAAGGGACTGCAAAATATCCCCCAAGTTCCGGGAAATCCATTCGAAGTTCGTCAAAATTACGATGCGCGTAAGGCGGTCTCATCTACTCTTTCAGTCTTAAAGTAAAGGGGGGCTATATTTCTGCCCAGAAGCTCCAAAGTTGTGCTCTGTCCATTTCACTGAAAACCAAGGCCATCAGGAGTTACTGTAGAGTCCCTTTGACTGGAATATATGCCCCAAGTTTCGGGAAATAAACGCGAAATTGGTCAAAATCACGATTCGCTCAAGACGGTCTCGCCTACTCTTTCAGTCTTAAAGTAAAATGGGGCTCTATTTCGGCCCAGAAGCTCGAGAGTGAGCGTTCAAAAACTTTCGCTGTGTCCATTTCACTGCAAACCAAGACAAGCAGGAGTTAGTTGAGAGTCCCCGGGACTGGAAAATATCCCCCAAGTTCCGGGAAATCAACCCAAAGTTTGTCAAAATCACGATGCACGTAAGGCGGTCTCGGCTACTCTTTCAGTGTTAAAGTAATGGGGGGCTATATTTTGGCCCAGAAGCTCGAAATTGAGCGTTCAAAAAATTTTGCTGGCTCCATTTTACTGCAAACCAAGGCCATCAGGAATTAGTTTAGAGTCCTCAGAACTGGAATATATCCCCTTAGTTCCGGCAAATCGAGCCGAAGTTGCTCAAAATCACGATGCACGTAAGGCGGTCTCGGCTACTCTTTCAGTCTTCAAGTGAAGTGGGGTTCTATTTCGCTCCAGAAGCTCGAAAGTATGCGTTCAAAAACTTTTTCTCTTTCCGTTTCACTGCAAACCAAGACCAGCACGAGTTAGTTTAGAGTCCCCGGGACTGGAAAATATTTCGCAAGTTCCGGGAAATCGCGCCGAAGTTGATCAAAATCACGATGCGCGAAACGTGGTCTCGGCTACTGTTTCAGTCTTAAAGTGAAGTATGGCTATATTTCGGCCCACAACCTCGAAAGTGAGCCTTCAAAGAGCTTTGCTGTGTCCCTTTCACTGCAAAACAAGGCCATCGGCACCTAGTTTATCGTCTAAGGGACTGGAAAATATCCCCCAAGCTCCGGGAAATCCACCCGAAGTTTGTCAAAATCACGATGCGCGTAAGGCGGTCTCGGCTACTTTTTCAGTATTAAAGTAAAGTGGGCTATATTTCGGCCCAGAAGCTTGAAGGTGAGCGTTGAAAAAGTTTTGCTGTCTCCATTTCACTGCAAACCAAGGCCATCAACAGTTAGTTTACAGTCCCTGGGACTGGAAAATATCCCCCAAGTTCCGGAATATCGACCCGAAGTTGGTCAAAATCACGATGCGCGCACGCCGGTCTCGCCTACTCTTTAAGTCGTAAGTGATGTGGGACTATATTTCGGCCTAAAAGCTCGAAAGTGTTCGTTCAAAAACTTGTGCTGTGTGAATTTGACTGCAAACCATGGCCATCAGGAGTTAGTTTAGAGTCCCCGGGACTGGAAAATATTCCCCAAGTTCCAGGAAAGCGAGAAGAAGTTGCTCAAAATCACGATGCGCGTAACGCGGTCTCGGCTACTGTTTCAGTCTTAAAGTGAAGTGTGGCTATATTTAGGCCCACAAGCTCGAAAGTGAGCGTTCAAAAAGTTTTGCTGTGTCCATTTAACTGCAAACCAAGGCAATCAGGAGTTAGTTTAGAGTCCCCGGAACTGGAAAATATTCTCCAAGTTCCAGGAAATGGCGCCGAAGTTGATGAAAATTACGATGCGCGTAACGGGCTCTCGGTTATTCTTTCAGTGTTAAATTTAAGTAGGGCTATATTGCGGCACTGAAGCTCGAAGGTGAGCGTTCAGAATGTTTTGCTGTGTTCATTAAACTGCAAACCAAGGTCATCGGGAGTTAGTTTAGCGTCCCTGGAACTTTAAATTATTCGCCAACTTCCGGGAAATCGAGCAAAAGTGGCCCAAAATCACGATGCGCGTAAGGCGATCTCGGCTACTCTTTCAGTCTTAAAATTAAGGGGGGCTATATTTCGACCTAGAAGCTCGAGACCGGGCGTGCGCTAATATTACCTGTGTCCATTTCATTGACATCTTAGGCCATCAGGAGTTAGTTTAGAGTCCTTGGGACTGGAAAATATTTCCCAAATTCTGGCAGATCGAGCCAAAGTTGCTCACAATCACGATGCGCGTAAGGCGGTCTCGGCTACTCTTTCAGTCTTAATATGAAGTGGGGCTATATTTCGGCCGAGAAGCTCAACACCGAGCGTGCGCTCCTTTTGCCTGTGTACATATCACTGAAAACTAAGTTCATCAGGAGTTAACATAGAGTCCTCGGGACTGGAAAATATTGCCCGAGTTCCGGCAAGTCGAGCCAAAGATGCTCAAAATCACGATGCGCGTAAGGCGGTCTCGGCTACTCGTTTACTCCGAAAATGAAGTGGGGCTATATTTCGGTTCTACAAGCTCGACACCGAGCGTGCTCTCCTTTTACCTGTGTCCATTTCACTAAGAACTAAGTCCACCAGGAGATAGTTTAGAATCCTCGAGACTGGAAGCTATCCTCCAAGTTTCGGCAAATTGAGCCATACTTTCTTAAAATTACGATAGGCGTACGGCAGTTTCGTTTACTCTTTCAGTCTTAAAATGAACTGGGGCTACATTTCGGCCTAGAAGCTCGACACCAAGCGTGCGCGCCTCTTACCTGTGACCATTTTACTGAAAACTAAGGCCATCAAGAGTTAGGGTAGAGTCCCCGGGACTGGAAAATATCCCGCAAGTTTTGGCATATCGAGCCATAGCGACTAAAAATCACGATGCGCGTAAGGCGGTCCCGGTTACTCTTTCATTCTTAAAGTCAACTGGGGCAATATTTCCCCCCAGAAGCTCGAAAGTGAGCGTTCAAAAAGTTGTGCTGTGTCCATTTCACTCCAGAGGAAGGCCACCAGTAGTTACTTTAGAGGCCGGGGGACTGGAAAATATCCCCCAAGTTCCGGGAAATCGAGCCGAAGTTGGTCAAAATTACGATGGGCGTAAGGCGGTCTCGGCTACTCTTTCACTCTTAAAGTGAAGTGGAGCTATATTTCGGCCCAGAAGCTCAAAAGTGAGAGTTCAAAAAGTTTTGCATTGTCCATTTTACTGCAGACCAAGGACGTCGGGGACCAGTTTAGTGTCCCCGGGACTGGAAAATATCCCCCAAGTTCCGGGAAATTTAACCGAAGTTGGTCAAAATCACGACGCGCGTACGGCGGTCTCGGCTACTCTTTCAGTCTTAAAGTGAATTGGGGCAATATTTCGGCCCAGAAGCTCGAAACTGAGTGTTTAAAAAGTTTTTCTGTGTCCATTTCACTGTAAAACAAGGCCATCACGACTTAGTTTAGCGTCAAAGGAACTGGAAATATCCCCCAAGTTACGGCAAATCCACCCGAAGTTAGTCAAAATCACCATGCGCTTAAGGGGGTCTCGGCTACTCTTTTAGTCTTACGGTAAAGTGGGCTTAGATTTAACTCCAGAAGCTCGAAAGTAAGGGTTCAAAAATTTTTGTGTCTATTTCACTCACATCTTAGACAATCAGGAGTGAGTTTAGAGACTTTGAGACTGGAAAATATCTCCCAACTTTCGCCAGATCGAGCCGAAGATCCTCAAAATCACAATGCGCGTAAGGCGCTCCCGCCTACTCTTTCAGTCTTAAAAAGAAGTAGGGCTATATTTCGGCCAGCAAGCTCGAAAGTGCGCGTTCAAAAAGTGTGCCTGTGTCCATTTCACTGGAAACCAAGGCCATCAGGAGTTAGTTTAGAGTCCCCGGGACTGGAAAATATCCCCCTATTTCCGGGAAATCGAGCCGAAGTATCCCAAAATCACGATGCGCGTAAGGCTGTCTCGGCTACTCTTTCAGTCTTAAAGTGAAGTGGGGCTATATTTCATCCCAGAAGCTCGAAAATAAGCGTTCAAAAAGTGTTACCTTGTTCATTTCACTGCAAACCAAGGCCATCAGGAGTTAGTTTAGACTGCTCGGGACTGGAAAATATGGCCCAAGTTCGGGGATATCGAGCCGAATTTTGTCAAAATTACGATGCGCGTAAGTCGTTCTCGGCTACTCTTTGATTCTTAAAGTGAACTGGGGCTAAATTTCGGCCGAGAAGCTAGAAAGTGAAAGTTCAAAAAGTTTGGTGTGTTCATTTCACTGCAAACCAAGGCAATCAGGAGTTAGTTTAGACCCCTCGGGACTGGAATATATCGCCCAAGTTCGGGGAAATCGAGCCGAATTTTGTCAAAATCACGATGCGCGTAAGGCGTTCTCGGCTACTCTTTGATTCTTAAAGTGAACTGGGGCTATATTTCGGCCCAGAAGCTCGAAAGTGAAAGTTCAAAAAGTTTTGCTGTGTCAATTTCACCGCAAACCAAGCCACATCAGCAGATTGTTTACAGTGTCCGGGACATCAAAATATCCCCCAAGTCCCGGGAAATCGATTCGAAGTTTGTGAAAATCACGATGCGCGTAAAGCAGTCTCGGCTACTCTTTTAGTCTTAAAGTGACGTGGCTGTATATTTCGGCCGGGAAGCTCGAAAGTGAGCTTTCAAAAAGTTTTGCTTTCTCAATTTAACTGAAAACCAAGGCCATCATGAGTTAGTTTAGAGTCCGCGGGACTTAAAAATATCCCTTAAGTTCTGGCAAACCAAGCCGAAGTTGGTCAAAATCACGATGCGTCTAAGGCGGTCTCGGCTACTATTTCAGTCTTAAACTGAAGTGGGGCTATATTTCGGCCCAGAATTTCGAAAGTAAGCGTTCAA
The DNA here is from genome assembly GCF_042242905.1 of Orbicella faveolata. NCBI lineage: Eukaryota > Metazoa > Cnidaria > Anthozoa > Scleractinia > Merulinidae > Orbicella > Orbicella faveolata. Next base: position 505,876 of record NW_028301577.1, read on the forward strand.
AAAAATTTGTTGTGTCCATTTCACTGCAGACCAAGGCCATCAGGGGTTAGTTTAGAGTCCTTGGAACTTGAATATATCCCCGAAGTTTCGGGAAATCGAGCCGAAGTTTGTCAAAATCACGATGCGGTAAGACGGTCCCGGCTACTCTTTCAGTCTTAAACTGATGTGGGGCTATATTTCGGCTCAGAAGCCCGAAGGGGAGCGTTGAAAAAGTTTTGCTCTCTCCATTTCAATGCAAACCAAGGCAATCAGCAGTTACTTTAGAGTCCCCAGTACCGGAAAATATTCCCCATTTCCTGGGAAATCGACCCAAAGTTGGTCAAAATCACGATGCGCGTAAGCCGGTCTCGGTATTATTTCATTCTTAAAGTGAACTCGGACTATATTTCGGCCCAGAAGGTCGAAAGTGAAAGTTCAAAAAGTTTTGCTGTGTCCATTTCACCGCGAAACAAGGCCATCAGGACTTAGTTTAGCATCCAAGGGACTGGAAAATGTTCCCCAAGTTCCGGGAGATCCACCCGAAGTTTGTCAAAATCACAATGCGCGTTAGGTGGTCTCGGTTACTCTTTAAGTCTTAAAGTAAAGTGGGGCTTTATTTCGGCCAGGAAGCTCGAAGGTGAGCGTTCAAAAAGTTTTGCTCTGTCCATTTCACTGCAAACCAAGGCCATGAGGAGTTAGTTTAGAGCTCCTGGGACTGGAAAATATCCCCCAAGCTCCAAAATATCGACCGAAAAATTGTCAAACTCACGAGGCGAGCAAGGCGGTCTCGGCTACTCTTTCAGTCTTAAGTGAAGTGGGGCTATATTTCGGCCCAGAATCTCGAAAGTGTGCGTTCAAAAAATTGTGCTGTGTCCATTTCAATGCAAACCAAGCCCATCAGAAGTTAGTTTAGAGTCCCCGGGACTGGAACATATCCCCCAAGTCCCGGGAATTGGAGCCGAAGTTGATCAAATTCATGATGCGCGTAACGTGGTCTCGGCTACTGTTTCAGTCTTAAAGTCAAGTGTGCCTATATTTCGGCCCACAAGCTACACAGAGAGCGTTCAAAAAGTTTTGCTGTGTCCGTTTGACTTCAAAACAAGGCCATCAGGACTTAGTTTAGGGTCCCCGGGACTGGAAAATATTCCCCAAGTTCCGGGAAAGCGAGCCAAAGTTGATCAAAATCACGATGCGCGAAATGCGGTCTCGGCTACTGTTTCAGTCTTAAAGTAAAGTGTGGCTATATTTCGGCCCACAAGCTCGAAAGTGAGCGTTCAAAACGTTTTGCTCTGTCCATTTCAATGCAAAGCAAGGCGATCAGGAGTTAGTTTAGAGTGCCCGGGACTGGAAAATATCCCCCAAGTTCCGAGAAATCGATCCGAAAATGGTCAATCACGATGCGCGTAAGGCGATCTCGGCTACTCTTTCAGTCTTAAAGTGAAGTCGGGCTATATTTGGGCCCAGAAGCTCCAAAGTGGGCGTTCAAAAATTTATGCTGTGCGCATTTCAATTCAAACCAAGGCCATCCACAGTTAGTTTAGCGTCCCCCGGACTGGAAAATATCTAAAAAGTTGCGTGATATCGAGCTGAACTTGGTCTCACTCACGATGCGCGTGAGGCGGTCTCGGCTACTATTTCAGTCTGAAAGTGAAGTGGGATTCTATTTCGGCCCAGAAGCTACACAGAGAGTGTTCAAAAAGCTTTCCTTTGTCCATTTCACTGAAAACCAAGGCAATCAGGAGTTAGTTTAGAGCCAGCGGAAATGGAATATATCCCCCAAGCTCCGGGAAACCGACCCGAAGTTGGTCAAAATCACGATTTGCGCAAGACGGTCTCGGCTACTCTTTCAGTCTTAAAGTAAAGTGGGGCTATATTTCGGTCCAGAAGCTCAAGAGTGAGCGTTCAAAACCTTTCGCTGTGTCCATTTCACTAAAAACCAAGACAATCAGGAGTTAGTTTAGAGTCCCCGGGACTGGAAAATATCCCCCAAGTTCCGGCAAATCGCGCCGAAGTTGGTCAAAATCACGGTGCGCTTAAGGCGGTGTCGGCTACTCCTTTAGTCTTAAAGTGAAGTGGGGCTCTATTTCGGCCCACAAGCTCAAAGCTCAAAAAATTACTGTGTCTATTTCACTGCAAACCAAGGCTATCAGTAGTTAGTTTAGAGTCGCCGGGAATGGAATGTATTTCCCAAGTTCCGGAAAATCGAGAAGACGTTGGTCAAAATCACGATGCGCGTAAGACGGTCTCGGCTACTCTTTCAGTGTTAAAGTGAAGTGGGGCTATATTTCGGCCTAGAAGCGCAAAAGTGAGCGTTCAAAAAGTTTTGCTGTATCCATTTCAATGCAAACCAAGGCCATCAGGGGTTACTTAAGAGTCCTCGGCACTGGAAAATATCCCCCAAGTTTCGGTAAATCGAGCCGAAGTTGCTCAAAATCACGATGTGCGTAAGGTGGTCTCGGCTACTCTTTCAGTCTTAAAGTGAAGTGGGGCTATATTTCGGCCCAGAAGCTTGAAAGTGAGTGTTTAAAATGTTTTCCTGTGTCACTTTCAGTGCAAACCAAGGCCATCAGAAGTTAGTTTAGAGTCCCCGGGACTGGAGAATATCCCCCAAGTCCCGGGAAATCGAGCCAAAGTTGATCAAATTCATGATGCGCGTAACGTGGTCTCGGCTACTGTGTCAGTCCTAAAGTGAAGTGTGACTATATTTCGGCCCACAAGCTAGAAAGTGAGCGTTCAAAAAGTTTTCTTCTGTCCATTTTACTTCAAAACAAGGCCATCAGGACTTACTTTAGCGTCCAAGCGACTGCAAAATATCCCCCAAGTTCCGGGAAATCCATTCGAAGTTCGTCAAAATTACGATGCGCGTAAAGCGGTCTCATGTACTCTTTCAGTCTTAAAGTAAAGTGGGGCTATGTTTCTGCCCAGAAGCTCCAAAGTTGTGCTCTGTCCATTTCACTGAAAACCAAGGCCATCAGGAGTTACCGTAGAGTCCCTTTTACTGGAATATATCCCCCAAGTTTCGGGAAATAAACGCGAAATTGGTCAAAATCACGATTCGCTCAAGACGGTCTCGCCTACTCTTTCAGTCTTAAAGTAAAATGGGGCTCTATTTCGGCCCAGAAGCTCGAGAGTGAGCGTTCAAAAACTTTCGCTGTGTCCATTTCACTGCAAACCAAGACAAGTAGGAGTTAGTTAAGAGTCCCCGGGACTGGAAAATATCCCCCAAGTTCCGGGAAATCAACCCGAAGTTTGTCAAAATCACGATGCACGTAAGGCGGTCTCGGCTACTCTTTCAGTGTTAAAGTAATGGGGGGCTATATTTTGGCCCAGAAGCTCGAAAGTGAGCGTTCAAAAAGTTTTGCTGGGTCCATTTTACTGCAAACCAAGGCCATCAGGAATTAGTTTAGAGTCCTCAGAACTGGAATATATCCCCTTAGTTCCGGCATATCGAGCCGAAGTTGATCAAAATCACGATGCGCGAAACGTGGTCTCGGCTACTGTTTCAGTCTTAAAGTGAAGTATGGCTATATTTCGGCCCACAACCTCGAAAGTGAGGGTTCAACAAGCTTTACTGTGTCCATTTCACTGCAAAACAAGGCCATCGGCACCTAGTTTAGCGTCCAAGGGACTGGAAAATATCCCCCAAGTTCCGGGAAATCCACCCGAAGTTTGTCAAAATCACGATGCGCGTATGGCGGTCTCGGCTACTTTTTCAGTATTAAAGTAAAGTGGGCTATATTTCGGCCCAGAAGCTTGAAGGTGAGCGTTGAAAAAGTTTTGCTGTCTCCATTTCACTGCAAACCAAGGCCATCAAGAGTTAGTATAGAGTCCCTGGGACTGGAAAATATCCCCCAAGTTCCGGAATATCGACCCGAAGTTGGTCAAAATCACGATGCGCGCACGCCGGTCTCGGCTACTCTTTAAGTCGTAGGTGATGTGGGACTATATTTCGGCCTAAAAGCTCGAAAGTGTTCGTTCAAAAACTTGTGCTGTGTGAATTTGACTGCAAACCATGGCCATCAGGAGTTAGTTTAGAGTCCCCGGGACTGGAAAATATTCCCCAAGTTCCAGGAAAGCGAGCAGAAGTTGCTCAAAATCACGATGCGCGTAACGCGGTCTCGGCTACTGCTTCAGTCTTAAAGTGAAGTTTGGCTATATTTAGGCCCACAAGCTCGAAAGTGAGCGTTCAAAAAGTTTTGCTGTGTCCATTTGACATGAAACCAAGGCAATCAGGAGTTAGTTTAGAGTCCCCGGAACTGGAAAATATTCTCCAAGTTCCAGGAAATGGCGCCGAAGTTGATGAAAATTACGATGCGCGTAACGGGCTCTCGGTTATTCTTTCAGTCTTAAATTTAAGTAGGACTATATTGCGGCACTGAAGCTCGAAGGTGAGCGTTCAGAATGTTTTGCTGTGTTCATTCAACTGCAAAGCAAGATCATCGGGAGTTAGTTTAGCGTCCCCGGGACTTTAAATTATTCGCCAACTTCCGGGAAATCGAGCAAAAGTGGCCCAAAATCACGATGCGCGTAAGGCGGTCTCGGCTACTCTTTCAGTCTTAAAATTAAGGAGGGCTATATTTCGACCTAGAAGCTCGAGACCGCGCGTGCACTAATTTTACCTGTGTCCATTTCACTGACATCTTAGGCCATCAGGAGTTAGTTTAGAGTCCTTGGGACTGGAAAATATTTCCCAAATTCTGGCAGATCGAGCCGAAGTTGCTCACAATCACGATGCGCGTAAGGCGGTCTCGGCTACTCTTTGAGTCTTAAAATGAAGTGGGGCTATATTTCGGCCGAGAAGCTCAACACCGAGCGTGCGCTCCTTTTGCCTGTGTACATATCACTGAAAACTAAGTTCATCAGGAGTTAACATAGAGTCCTCGGGACTGGAAAATATTGCCCGAGTTCCGGCAAGTCGAGCCAAAGATGCTCAAAATCACGACGCGCGTAACGCGGTCTCGGCTACTCGTTTACTCCGAAAATGAAGTGGGGCTATATTTCGGTTCTACAAGCTCGACACCGAGCGTGCTCTCCTTTTACCTGTGTCCATTTCACTAAGAACTAAGTCCATCAGGAGATAGTTTAGAATCCTCGAGACTGGAAGCTATCCTCCAAGTTTCGGCAAAGTGAGCCATACTTGCTTAAAATTTCGATAGGCGTACGGGAGTTTCGTTTACTCTTTCAGTCTTAAAATGAACTGGGGCTACATTTCGGCCTAGAAGCTCGACACCGAGCGTGCGCTCCTGTTACCTGTGACCATTTTACTGAAAACTAAGGCCATCAAGAGTTAGGGTAGAGTCCCCAGGACTGGAAAATATCCCCCAAGTTTTGGCATATCGAGCCATAGAGGCTAAAAATTTCGATGCGCTTAAGGCGGTTTCGTGTACACTTTCAGTCTTAAAATAAAGTGGGGCTATATTTGGGCCTACAACCTGGAAACCGAGCGTGCGCTCCTTTTACCTGTGTCCATTTCACTAAAAACCAAGGCATTCAGGAGTTAGTTTAGAGCTTCCGGGACTGGAAAATATCCCCCAAGTCCCAGGAAATCAAGCCGAAGCTCGACAAAATTACCATGCGCGTAAGGCGGTCCCGGCTACTCTTTCAGTCTTAAAGTGAAGTGGGGCTATATTTCGGCCCAGAAGCTCGAAAGTGAACGTTCAAAAAGTTTGGCTGTGTCCATTTCACTGAAAACCAAGGCCATCAGGAATTAGTTTAGAGTGCCGGGGACTGGGAATTATCTCCCAAGTTCCGGGAAATCGAGCCGAAGTAGCCCAAAATCACGATGCGCGGAAGGCGGTCTCGCCTAGTCTTTCAGTCTTAAAGTGAAGTAGGGCTATGCTTCGGCCCAGAAGCTCAAAAGTGAGCGTTCAAAAAGTTGTGCTGTGTCCATTTCACTGTAAACCGAGGCAATCAGGAGTTAGTTTAGAGTCCCCGGTACCGGAAAATATCGCCCATTTCCCGGGAAATCGAGCCAAAGTTGGTCAAAATCACGATGCGCGTAAGGCGGTCCCGGTTACTCTTTTATTCTTCAAGTGAACTGGGGCCATATTTCCCCCCAGAAGCTCGAAAGTGAGCGTTCAAAAAGTTGTGCTGTGTCCATTTCAATCCAGAGCAAGGCCATCAGGAGTTACTTTAGAGTCCGCGGGACTGGAAAATATCCCCCAAGTTCCGGGAAATCGAGCCGAAGTTGGTCAAAATTACGATGGGCGTAAGGCGGTCTTGGCTACTCTTTCACTCTTAAAGTGAAGTGGAGCTATATTTCGGCCCAGAAGCTCAAAAGTGAGCGTTCAAAAAGTTTTGCTGTGTCCATTTTACTGCAGACCAAGGATGTCGGGGGTCAGTTTAGAGTCCCCGGGACTGGAAAATATCCCCCAAGTTCCGGGAAATTTAACCGAAGTTGGTCAAAATCACGACGCGCGTACGGCGGTATCGGCTACTCTTTCAGTCTTAAAGTGAATTGGGGCAATATTTCGGCCCAGAAGCTCGAAACTGAGTGTTTAAAAAGGTTTGCTGTGTCCATTTCACTGCAAAACAAGGCCATCACGACTTAGTTTCGCGTCAAAGGAACTGGAAATATCCCCCAAGTTACGGCAAATCCACCCGAAGTTACTCAAAATCACCATGCGCTTAAGGGGGTCTCGGCTACTCTTTCAGTCTTACGGTAAAGTGGGCTTATATTTAACTCCAGAAGCTCGAAAGTAAGGGTTCAAAAATTTTTGTGTCTATTTCACTCACATCTTAGACAATCAGGAGTGAGTTTAGAGACTTTGGGACTGGAAAATATCTCCCAACTTTCGCCAGATCGAGCCGAAGATCCTCAAAATCACAATGCGCGTAAGGCGCTCCCGCCTACTCTTTCAGTCTTAAAAAGAAGTAGGGCTATATTTCGGCCAGCAAGCTCGAAAGTGCGCGTTCAAAAAGTGTTCCTGTGTCCATTTCACTGGAAACCAAGGCAATCAGGAGTTAGTTTAGAGTCCCCGGGATTGGAAAATATCCCCCTATTTGCGGGAAATCGAGCCGAAGTATCCCAAAATCACGATGCGCGTAAGGCGGTCTCGGCTACTCTTTCAGTCTTAAAGTTAAGTGGGGCTATATTTCGAGCCATAAGCTCGAAAGTGAGCGTTCAAAAAGTTTTGCCGTGTCCATTTAACTGCAAACTAAGGCCATCGGAAGTTAGTTTAGCTTCCCCGGGAATTGAAAATATTCGCCAACTTCCGGCAAATCGAGCCGAAGTTGGTCAAAATTACGATGCGCGTAAGGCGGTCTCGGCTACTCTTTCAGTGTTAAAGTGAAGTAGGGCTATATTTCGGCCGAGAAGCTCGAAAGTGAGCGTTCAAAAAAATGTGCTGTGTCCATTTCACTGCAAACCAAGGCCATCAGCAGTTAGTTTAGAGTCCCCGGGACTGGAATATATCCCCGAAGTTCCGGGAAATCCAACGGAAGTTGGTCAAAATCACGATGCGCCTAAGACGGTCTCGGCTACTCTTTCAGTCTTAAAGTAAAGTGGGGCTATATTTCGGCCCAGATGCTCGAAAGTGAACCTTTAAAAAGTTACGCTTTGTGCATTTAACTGCAAACCAAGGCCATCAGAAATTAGTTTAAAGTCCCCCGGACTGGAAAAATATCCCCCAAGTTCCGGGAGATCGAGCTGAACTGGGTCAAAATCACGATGCTCGTAAGGAGGTCTCGGCTACTATTTCAGTCTTAAAGTGAAGTACGGTTGTATTTCGGCCCAGAAGCTCGAAACTGAGCGTTCAAAAAGTTTTCCTGCGTCCATTTCACATCAAACCAAGGCCATCAGGAGTTAGTTTAGAGTCCCCGGGACTTGAAAATATCGCCAAACTTCTAGAAAATCGAGCGGAAGTTGCTCAAAATCACGATGCGCGTAAGGCGGTCTCGCCTACTCTTTCAGTCTTAAAGTGAAGTGGGGTTATATTTCATCCCAGAAGCTCGAAAATAAGCGTTCAAAAAGTGTTACCTTGTTCATTTCACTGCAAACCAAGGCCATCAGGAGTTAGCTTAGACTGCTCGGGACTGGAAAATATCGCCCAAGTTCGGGAAAATCGAGCCGAATTTTGTCAAAATCACGATGCGCGTAAGGCGGTCTCGGCTACTCTTTGATTCTTAAAGTGAACTGGGGCTATATTTCGGCCGAGAAGCTCGAAAGTGAAAGTTCAAAAAGTTTTGCTGTGTTCATTTCATTGCAAACCAAGGCCATCAGGAGTTAGTTTAGACTCCTCGGGACTGGAAAATATCGCCCAAGTTCGGGGAAATCGAGCCGAATTTTGTCAAAATCACGATGCGCGTAAGGCGGTCTCGGCTACTCTTTGATTCTTAAGAGTGGATGCCTATAAAAAAGGACCTAAATCGCCTATCAATGGCACAGGTCGAAAAATTTATTTCGCTTGTATTTTGTCCATAGATAGGTCCTAGTAAGAATAGAAACGGACCATAGTTAGTTTCTGCTAATACAGCTTTCTTTGGTAGAAATACGCCAAAAACGATTTCGACCCGACTGGGCTCAAAATCTACTTCCGGTTTTGCTGAATTTTCCGAATATTTGATTGCTTCGCGCTCCGCAGAACAACTACTTGAGAATCTTTCAATGGATTTATATTCAGTTCAGGTCTTGGTAGCATGACTGAGCGAAAAATAAAATAAATCAAAGTTAGTTTTGAGCCCGAAAAGAGGTAAAACTGAAACGCAAAATTTTACAGTATGTCGCAAGAGAATTATTGCTTAAAAACATTGCCATATTTTTCTATGGGCTATAACTTTAAATACCATAAAAACACTTTCTACGGGTTAAATATACACCCACCTGTTAGGATATCAAAAACTATCTCTGGGCAAATGGCTTCAAGTCGCCCGCCTTGGCCTGTGTTTCTCATAGATTTTGCCCAAAATCCGCCGTTGGAATGTAAGCAATTGCGTGACGCGGATAGCCACTCTCGAGTAAAATATTCGTTTCCAGCAATCCGATGAAAGCAATTTTTGAAACGTTGTGTGGATAAAATAATGGAAAAGGTTTTTTTTGTTTTTTGTTTTTGTTTTCTTTGTTTAACTTAGTATAAATATATATGTTTTTTCATTTGCATTGCGACACCCACGACATCCATGATAAAGAACGTTACTACAGTACTCCGGGAAATGATTTTAACACTTGTTTATTTTATTGATTTCACTGATAACTTACAACACAGTAGCAGTTTCAGAGATACACTTAACCAATCCTCTATAATTTATTGACTGACAAATAAAGTCAAGTGGAAATACCATAATTTCTATAGACTACTAACTGCGTGACGGCATCTCAGCTCTTCTAGCTGTGTAGAAAATTTGTACCTACACAATATGCTCAAACTCAGCTAGAAAACCCGGAATTTCTTGAATTGAATTAGCCGAGGAAGAAATTGCGTTTAAGTTTCAATCATACTGGGAAAAAAATCCATCTTTTCTACTTTGGTTGTTTGATCAATTAACTGAAATTTGCAGATCAAAACACTGGTAGACAAATAAACATTACAGTGGTCGATCTAGGACTAGGTTTACAATAAAGGAGTTCCCGAATTCATCAATTTTAGAGTATTCGGATTAGTAGGGGTTTACAGTGAAAGGACATTCGGATTCTTAATCGTTTATACACGACGATAACTCCGGGAACATTCATGATGGAATGGTTAACAAGCAGTTTGTTGCCTCGACAACGAGAAACAAAATGCCTCCGAAAATAAGGCTAGGGGTAGGTTGAGACAGTCTGAAGTTTTCTTTCAACTCGCTGACCACGGTACTGTTATCCATCATGCCAGGTTCCTCCAGGTATTTACTTAGGGTTTAGGGTCGAAAACCGTCGAGGTTTTCGATCGTGCCATCGTCGTCATCTGCGCAGTAAAGTATAAATTGGGCACGGTTTCTGAGGAGTATGGCATTACCCATTATAAAAGTGATTACCTACACCTGAAACAGCACGAGGTAATCACCCAGCGACCGCCATCAAATGGCCATCAATGCGCCTACGACTCGACTACGACTGGATCATGTAATCCGCCATTTTCGTCCCACCGCAAACTCAAAAGATCACAGGCGGAAAAATATCTGGATTCGAGAGAAAATCGTTCACACGACAAAACTCTCCGGATTCAAAAGTTTTCGGATTCAAAGTTCTCACTTTAAATTCCGGATTCAAAATCTCCGGAGACACGACCAAACCGGGGGGTTTTTATTTCGGTTTCGTCCACTTTTGTGTAAATGGCAAAATCAATCCGGCACTAAAACATTCTGGATTCATCACGAATCCGGAACAATTTCCTCTAGTGTAAACCTGCAATCCTGGCCATAAGTTGTTGGGACACCTCCCATTTTTGCGCGCTGAAACCCACGATTTCAACTACGTCCTTAACGTTTTAGAACAAAAGATGAATGGAAGCAAGTACAATTGACCCCCCCTCTCCCCTAGCAATGTTGCATGAAAATGAAGCTATTCTGAAGACTAGATTGGATGTGGGAAAAAAAGAAAAAGGGACAATAGAAAGTGGTTAGACAGTTGTGTTGGAACCAAACGCGATTGCTGAAAAATCGCTATTATTGGAATAAGACGTGAATATCTATCTTATCGTCTCTTTAGTTCGAGAATACTGTTCTAGGAGGTGAACAACTCTTGAAACGAGGCTATTCTGAGGCTATTGTCAAGGATTTTTTTCTTCAAGATTTTTATCAACATTGACAGGGGGAGGGGGTAGGCGGGCTTGCGCGGTTTTGGTCTTAAGAGAGGCTGCCTGTGAAGTCATCTGCCGTAACTGTCCCAACACTTTTGACCAGGATTGTAGTCTTAAATGAACAGCGAACATCCATCTTGTTTTATTCGCGGAAGTCGGTCACAGAGGAGCGAATTTCAATGAAATATATATATAATTTGATTAAGCAATTAGCCAAAAATAGGTTGGCCGCCAAAACAGTTTAGGGTTTAGCCTAACTTTAACCTTAAGTTTTAAGACTGAAGAAAAAAAGGAAAAAGCACTGAGCATTTCAGTTGTTTGAAACAGAAACATTCGCGTACAATGAACTATGTATAGTACGTGGGTAACCAGGAAAGCAATCCGTCCAGCACAGTAATTGTTCAAATTAACAGCTGACCGAGACACTCGCACTGTCGATGCCTCTTATTTATGACTTTTAGGATTTGTTTACTTTACTTTTTCCGACTTTTTAGCAGGAGAAAAAGCACTAAATGTGCTGGCACAAATAAAAAGGTTTAACCGAAAAACGATCCGTCGAAATCAACAAATGCAAATTTAATCACTGTAGCGTTCCTTCAGATCACGTAAGGCTACAAACCAACAATATCAACTTTTCATTACGCTTAACAAATGAACTTAGAACGATTTTCTTTCTAGAACTCGTTCTTGTAATTAAAATGATCAGAGAAAGAACGACAGCCTAAAACGACATAGCAGTTACACCCGAACTCCGAGTAAATTCCTTTTAATTGGCGTTTTTAATTAACGAAATTTCCAAAGCGATGACTTTCAAAATATAAAAGTTAAAAGTGGTCCATTATGTTTTTCTTTTTTCACCCAAATGTTCTAAGATAGCCATCTGCGGTTTGTTGGAAACGAATTATGTATTCAGGGTGACCGCCAGAGTCACGCAATTGTTTACATTCTCACGGCGGTTCAGGGAAAAATTCATGAGAAGCACAGGCCAAGGCGGGCGACTTAAAACCATTTGCCCAGAGATATTTTTTGATTTTCAAACAGGTGGGTGTACAGTTAACCCGTATAAAGTGTTTTTATGGCATTTAAAGTTATAGCCCATAGAAAAATATGGCGATATTTTAGTGCTATAATTCGTTTGAAACACATCGTAATATTTTCCGTTCGTGTTCGATCTCGTTTCAGGCTGAAACGAAGCCTCGATTTATTTTATTTTTCGCTCAGTCATACCATGAAGACCTGAGCTGAATGTAAAGACCATTGAAAGATTCTCAAGTAGCTGTTCTGCGGAGCGCGAAGCAAACAAATATTCGGAAAATTCAGCAAAACGGGAAGTAGATTTTGAGCCTAATCGGAAAAAAATCATTTTTCGCAAATTTCTCCCCAAAAAAACTGCATTAGCTGAGACTAACTATGGTCCGTTTGTTTACTAGCTAGGAACAATCTATGGGCAAAAAATGACTAAAATCGATTTTTCGACTTGTGCCGTTGTTTGGTCCATAATTATGGGCACTGGCTCTTAAAGTGAACTGGGGCTATATTTCGGCCCAGAAGCTCGAAAGTGAAAGTTCAAAAAGTTTTGCTGTGTCCATTTCACCGCAAACCATCCCGCATCAGCAGATTGTTTACAGTGTCCAGGACATCAAAATATCCCCCAAGTCCCGGGAAATCGAGCCGAAGTTTGTCAAAATCACGATGCGCGTAAAGCAGTCTCGGCTACTCTTTTAGTCTTGAAGTGACGTGGCTGTATATTTCGGCCCAGAAGCTCGAAAGTGAGCGTTCAAAAAGTTTTGCTCTCTCAATTTAACTGAAAACCAAGGCCATCATGAGTTAGTTTAGAGTCCGCGGGACTTAAAAATATCCCTTAAGTTCTGGCAACTCAAGCCGAAGTTGGTCAAAATCACGATGCGTCTAAGGCGGTCTCGGCTACTATTTCAGTCTTAAAGTGAAGTGGGGCTATATTTCGGCCCAGAATTTCGAAAGTAGGCGTTCAAAAAAATTTGCTGTGTCCATTTCACTGCAGACCAAGGCCATCAGGGGTTAGTTTAGAGTCCTTGGAACTTAAATATATCCCCGAAGGTTCGGGAAATCGAGCCGAAGTTTGTCAAAATCACGATGCGCGTAAGACGGTCTCGGCTACTCTTTCAGTCTTAAACTGAAGTGGGGCTATACTTCGGCTCAGAAGCCAGAAGGGGAGCGTTGAAAAAGTTTTGCTCTCTCCATTTCAATGCAAACCAAGGCAATCAGGAGTTACTTTAGAGTCCCCGGTACCGGAAAATATTCCCCATTTCCTGGGAAATCGAGGCAAAGTTGGTCCAAATCACGATGCGCGTAAGGCGGTCTCGGCTATTCTTTCATTCTTAAAGTGAACTCGGGCTATATTTCGGCCCAGAAGCTCGAAAGTGAAAGTTCAAAAAGTTTTGCTGTGTCTATTTCACCGCGAACCAAGCCACATCAGGAGATAGTTTACAGTCTCCGGGACATCAAAATATCCCCCAAGTTCCAGGAAATCGAGCCGAAGTTTGTGAAAATCACGATGCGCGTAAAGCAGTCTCGGCTACTCTTTTAGTCTTAAAGTGACGTGGCTGTATATTTTGGCCCAGAAGCTCGAAAGTGAGCGTTCAAAAAGTTATGCTGTGCCCATTTCACTGCAAAGCAAGGCCCTCAGGAAGTAGTTTACAGTCCCCGGAACTGGAAAATATCCTCCAAGTTCCGCCAAATCGAGACGAAGTTGGTCAAAATAACGATTCGCGTAAGGCGGTCTCGGCTACTCTTTGAGTCTGAAAGTGAAGTAGGGCTATATTTCGGTCCAGAAGCTCGAAAGTGAGCGTTCAAAAAGTTTTACTCTCTCAATTTCACTGAAAACCAAGGCCATCATGAGTTAGTTTAGAGTCCCCGGGAGTGGAAAATATCTTTTAAGTTCTGGCAACTCAAGCCGAGGTTGGTCAAAATCACGATGCGCCTAAGGCGGCCTCGGCTACTCTTTCAGTCTTAAAGTGAAGTGGGACTCTATTTCGGCCCAGAAGCTCCAAAGTGAGCGCTGCAAAAAATTTGCTGTGTCCATTTCACTGCAAACCAAGGCCATCAGGAGTTAGTTTGGAGTCCCCGGGACTGCAATATATTTCCCAAGTTCCGGAAAATCGAGAAGACGTTGGTCAAAATCACGATGCGTGCAACACGATCTTGGCTAGTCTTTCAGTCTTAAAGTGAAGTGGGGCTATATTTCGGCCCAGAAGCTCAAAAGTGAGCTTCAAAAAGTTTTGCTGTATCCATTTCAATGCAAACGAAGGCCATCAGGGGTTACTTAAGAGTCTTCGGGACTGGAAAATATCCCCCCAAGCTCAGGGAAATTTAGCCGAAGTTGGTCAAAATCACGGTGCGCGTTAGGCGGTCTCGCTTACTGTTTCAGTCTTAAAGTGAAGTGAGGCTTTATTCCTGCCCAGGAGCTTGAAAGTGAGCGTTCAAAAAGTTTCCCTGTGTTTATTTGACTCCAAACCAAAGCCATCAGGAGCTAGTTTAGAGTCCCCGGGACTGGAAAATATCCCCCAACTTCCGGGAAATCGAGCCGAAGTTGGTCAAAATCACGATTTGCGTAAGGTAGTGTCGGCTACTCTTTCAGTCTTAGAGTGAAGTGGGACTATATTTCGGGCGAGAAGCCCGAAAGTGAGCGTTCAAAAAGTTTTGCTGTGTTCATTTCACTGCAAACCAAGGCCATGAGGAGTTAGTTTAGCGTCCCCGGGACAAGAAAATATGCCCCAAGGTCCGGGAAATTGAGCCGAGGTTGGTCAAAATCACGATGCCCCTAAAGTGGTCTCGGCTACTCTTTCTGTCTTAAAGTGAAGTGGGGCTATATTTCGGGCCAGAAGCCCGAAAGTGAGCGTTCAAAGAGTTTTGCTGTGTCCATTTCACTGCAAACCAAGGCCATCAGGGGTTAGTTTAGAGTGCCCGGGACTGAAAAAGATTGCCCAAGTTCCGGGGAATCGAACGGAAGTTGATCAAAATCACGATGCGCGAAATGCGGTATCGGCTACTGTTTCAGTCTTAAAGTGAAGTGGGGCTATATTTCGGCCCAGAAGCCCGAAAGTGAGCGTTCAAAAAGTTATGCTGTGTTCTTTGACTAAAAAACAAGGCCATCACGAGTTAGTTTAGCGTCCCTAGCACTGGAAAATATTCCCAAAGTTATGGTAAGTCGAGCTGAAGTTGGTCAACATCACGATGCTCCCAAAGCGGTCTCGGCTACCCTTTCAGTCTTAAAGTGAAGTGGGGCTATATTTCTGTCCAGAAGCTCGAAAGTGAGCGTTCAAAAAGTTTTACTGTGTGCATTTCACTGCAAACCAAAGCTATCAAAAGTTAGTTTAGGGTCCCCGGGACTGGAAAATATTCCCCAAGTTCCGGGAAAGCGAGCCGAAGTTCATCAAAATCACGATGCGCGAAATGCGGTCTCGGCTACTGTTTCAGTCTTAAAGTAAAGTGTGGCTATATTTCGGCCCACAAGCTCGAAAGTAAGCGTTTAAAAATTTTTGCTGTGTCCATTTCACTGCAAAGCAAGGCCATCAGGACTAAGTTTAGCGTCCAAGGGACTGGAAAATGTCCCCCAAGTTCCGGGAGATCCACCCGAAGTTTGTCAAAATCACAATGCGCGTAAGGTGGTCTCGGTTACTCTTTAAGTCTTAAAGTAAAGTGGGGCTTTATTTCGGCCAGGAAGCTCGAAGGTGAATGCTCAAAAAGTTTTGCTCTGTCCATTTCACTGCAAACCAAGGCCATGAGGAGTTAGTTTAGAGCTCCTGGGACTGGAAAATATCCCCCAAGTTCCGAAATATCGACCGGAATTTTCCAAAACTCACGATGCGAGCAATGCCGTCTCGGCTACTCTTTCAGTCTTAAGTGAACAGGGGCTATATTTCGGCCCAGAATCTCGAAAGTGTGCGTTCAAAAAAGTGTGCTGTGTCCATTTCAATGCAAACCAAGGCCATCAGGAGTTAGTTTAGAATCCCCGGGACTGGAACATATCCCCCAAGTACCGGGAATTGGAGCCGAAGTTGATCAAATTCATGATGGGCGTAACGTGGTCTCGGCTACTCTTTCAGTCTTAAAGTCAAGTGTGCCTATATTGCGGCACACAAGCTACAAAGTGAGCGTTCAAAAAGTTTTGCTGTGTCCATTTCACTTCAAAACAAGGCCATCAGGACTTAGTTTAGGGTCCCCAGGACTGGAAAATATTCCCCAAGTTCCGGGAAAGCGAGCCAAATTTGATCAAAATCACGATGCGCGAAATGCGGTCTCGGCTACTGTTTCAGTCTTAAAGTAAAGTGTGGCTATATTTCGGCCCACAAGCTCGAAAGTGAGAGCTCAAAACCTTTTGCCCTGTCCATTTCAATGCAAAGCAAGGCGATCAGGAGTTAGTTTAGAGTCCCCGGGACTGGAAAATATTCCCCAAGTTCCGAGAAATCGATCCGAAAATGTTCAAAATCACGATGCGCGTAAGGCGATCTCGGCTACTCTTTCAGTCTTAAAGTGAAGTGGGGCTATATTTCGGCCCAGAAGCTCAAAAGTGAGCGTTCACAAAGTTTTGCTGTATCCATTTCAATGCAAGCCAAGGCCATCAGGGGTTGTTTAAGAGTCCTCGGCACTGGAAAATGTCCCCCAAGTTCCGGTAAATCGAGCCGAAGTTGGTCAAAATTACGATCTGCGTAAGGTGGTCTCGGCTACTCTTTCAGTCTTAAAGTGAAGTGGGGCTATATTTCGGCCCAGAAGTTCGAAAGTGAGTGTTTAAAATGTTTTGCTCTGTCACTTTCAGTGCAAACCAAGGCCTTCAGAAGTTAGTTTAGAGTCCCCGGGACTGGAGAGTATCCCCCAAGTCCCGGGAAATCGAGCCGCAGTTGATCAAATTCATGATGCGCGTAACGTGGTCTCCGCTACTGTGTCAGTCCTAAAGTGAAGTGTGGCTATATTTCGGCCCACAAGCTAGAAAGTGAGCGTTCAAAAAGTTTTGTTCTGTCCCTTTTACTTGAAAACAAGGGACTGCAAAAGTCCAAGGGACTGCAAAATATCCCCCAAGTTCCGGGAAATCCATTCGAAGTTCGTCAAAATTATGATGCGCGTAAGGCGGTCTCATCTACTCTTTCAGTCTTAAAGTAAAGTGGGGCTATATTTCTGCCCAGAAGCTCCAAAGTTGTGCTCTGTCCATTTCACTGAAAACCAAGGCCATCAGGAGTTACTGTAGAGTCCCTTTGACTGGAATATATCCCCCAAGTTTCGGGAAATAAAGGCGAAATTCGTCAAAATCACGATTCGCTCAAGACGGTCTCGCCTACTCTTTCAGTCTTAAAGTAAAATGGGGCTCTATTTCGGCCCAGAAGCTCGAGAGTGAGCGTTCAAAAAGTTTCGCTGTGTCCATTTCACTGCAAACCAAGACAAGCAGGAGTTTGTTGAGAGTCCCCGGGACTGGAAAATATCCCCCAAGTTCCGGGAAATCAACCCAAAGTTTGTCAAAATCACGATGCACGTAAGGCGGTCTCGGCTACTCTTTCAGTGTTAAAGTAATGGGGGGCTATATTTTGGCCCAGAAGCTCGAAATTGAGCGTTCAAAAAGTTTTGCTGGGTCCATTTTACTGCAAACCAAGGCCATCAGGAAGTAGTTTAGGGTCCTCAGAACTGGAATATATCCCCTTAGTTCCGGCAAATCGAGCCGAAGTTGCTCAAAATCACCATGCACGTAAGGCGGTCTCGGCTACTCTTTCAGTCTTCAAGTGAAGTGGGGTTCTATTTCGGTCCAGAAGCTCGAAAGTATGCGTTCAAAAACTTTTTCTCTTTCCGTTTCACTGCAAACCAAGACCAGCACGAGTTAGTTTAGAGTCCCCGGGACTGGAAAATATTTCGCAAGTTCCGGGAAATCGAGCCGAAGTTGATCAAAATCACGTTGCGCGAAACGTGGTCTCGGCTACTGTTTCAGTCTTAAAGTGAAGTATGGCTGTATTTCGGCCCACAACATCGAAAGTGAGCCTTCAAAAAGCTTTGCTGTGTCCATTTCACTGCAAAACAAGGCCATCGGCACCTAGTTTAGCGTCCAAGGGACTGGAAAATATCCCCCCAGGTCCGGGAAATCCACCCGAAGTTTGTCAAAATCACGATGCGCGTAAGGCGGTCTCGGCTACTTTTTCAGTATTAAAGTAAAGTGGGCTATATTTCGGCCTAGAAGCTTCAAGGTGAGCGTTGAAAAAGTTTTGCTGTCTCCATTTCACTGCAAACCAAGACCATCAAGATTTAGTTTACAGTCCCTGGGACTGGAAAATATCCCCCAAGTTCCGGAATATCGACCCGAAGTTGGTCAAAATCACGATGCGCGCACGCCGGTCTCGGCTACTCTTTAAGTCGTAAGTGATGTGGGACTATATTTTGGCCTAAAAGCTCGAAAGTGTTCGTTCAAAAACTTGTGCTGTGTGAATTTGACTGCAAACCATGGCCATCAGGAGTTAGTTTAGAGTCCCCGGGACTGGAAAATATTCCCCAAGTTCCAGGAAAGCGAGCAGAAGTTGCTCAAAATCACGATGCGCGTAACGCGGTCTCGGCTACTGTTTCAGTCTTTAAGTGAAGTGTGGCTATATTTAGGCCCACAAGCTCGAACGTGAGCGTTCAAAAAGTTTTGCTGTGTCCATTTGACTGCAAACCAAGGCAATCAGGAGTTAGTTTAGAGTCCCCGGAACTGGAAAATATTCTCCAAGTTCCAGGAAATGGCGGCTAAGTTGATGAAAATTACGATGCGCGTAACGGGCTCTCGGTTATTCTTTCAGTGTTAAATTTAAGTAGGGCTATATTGCGGCACTGAAGCTCGAAGGTGAGCGTTCAGAATATTTTGCTGTGTTCATTAAACTGCAAATCAAGGTCATCGGGAGTTAGTTTAGCGTCCCCGGGACTTTAAATTATTCGCCAACTTCCGGGAAATCGAGCAAAAGTGGCCCAAAATCACGATGCGCGTAAGGCGGTCTCGGCTACTCTTTCAGTCTTAAAATTAAGGGGGGCTATATTTCGACCTAGAATTTCGAGACCGGGCGTCTGCTAATTTTACCTGTGTCCATTTCACTGACATCTTAGGCCATCAGGAGTTAGTTTAGAGTCCTTGGGACTGGAAAATATTTCCCAAATTCTGGCAGATCGAGCCAAAGTTGCTCAAAATTACGATGCGCGTAAGGCGGTCTCGGCTACTCTTTGAGTCTTAAAATGAAGTGGGGCTCTATTTCGGCCGAGAAGCTTAACACCGAGCGTGCGCTCCTTTTGCCTGTGTACATATCACTGAAAACTAAGTTCATCAGGAGTTAACATAGAGTGCTCGGGACTGGAAAATATTGCCAGAATTCCGCAAAATCGAGCCAAAGATGCTCAAAATCACGATGCGCGTAAGGCGGTCTCGGCTACTCGTTTACTCCGAAAATGAAGTGGGGCTATATTTCGGTTCTACAAGCTCGACACCGAGCGTGCTCTCCTTTTACCTGTGTCCATTTCACTAAGAACTAAGTCCATCAGGAGATAGTTTAGAATCCTCGAGACTGGAAGCTATCCTCCAAGTTTCGGCAAAGTGAGCCATACTTGCTTAAAATTACGATAGGCGTACGGCAGTTTCGTTTACTCTTTCAGTCTTAAAATGAACTGGGGCTACATTTCGGCCTAGAAGCTCGACACCGAGCGTGCGCTCCTGTTACCTGTGACCATTTTACTGAAAACTAAGGCCATCAAGAGTTAGGGTAGAGTCCCCGGGACTGGAAAATATCCCCCAAGTTTTGGCATATCGAGCCATAGTGGCTAAAAATTTCGATGCGCTTAAGGCGGTTTCGTGTACACTTTCAGTCTTAAAATAAAGTGGGGCTATATTTGGGCCTACAACCTGGAAACCGAGCGTGCGCTCCTTTTACCTGTGTCCATTTCACTAAAAACCAAGGCATTCAGGAGTTAGTTTAGAGCTTCCGGGACTGGAAAATATCCCCCAAGTCCCAGGAAATCAAGCCGAAGTTCCACAAAATTACCATGCGCGTAAGGCGGTCCCGGCTACTCTTTCAGTCTTAAAGTAAAGTGGGGCTATATTTCGGCCCAGAAGCTCGAAAGTGAACGTTCAAAAAGTTTGGCTGTGTCCATTTCACTGAAAACCAAGGTCATCAGGAATTAGTTTAGAGTGCCGGGGACTGGGAATTATCTCCCAAGTTCCGGGAAATCGAGCCGAAGTAGCCCAAAATCACGATGCGCGTAAGGCGGTCTCGGCTAGTCTTTCAGTCTTAAAGTGAAGTAGGGCTATGCTTCGGCCCAGAAGCTCAAAAGTGAGCATTCAAAAAGTTGTGCTGTGTCCATTTCACTGCAAACCGAGGAAATCAGGAGTTAGTTTAGAGTCCCCGGTATCGGAAAATATCCCCCATTTCCCGGGAAATCGAGCCAAAGTTGGTCAAAATCACGATGCGCGTAAGGCGGTCCCGGTTACTCTTTCATTCTTAAAGTGAACTGGTGCAATATTTCCCCCCAGAAGCTCGAAAGTGAGCGTTCAAAAAGTTGTGCTGTGTCCATTTCACTCCAGAGCAAGGCCATCAGGAGTTACTTTAGAGTCCGCGGGACTGGAAAATATCCCTCAAGTTCCGGGAAATCGAGATGACGTTGGTCAAAATTACGATGGGCGTAAGGCGGTCTCGGCTACTCTTTCACTCTTAAAGTGAAGTGGAGCTATATTTCGGCCCAGAAGCTCAAAAGTGAGCGTTCAAAAAGTTTTGCTGTGTCCACTTTACTACAGACCAAGGACGTCGGGGGCCAGTTTAGAGTCCCCGCGACTGGAAAATATCCCCCAAGTTCCGGGAAATTTAACCGAAGTTGGTCAAAATCACGACGCGCGTACGGCGGTCTCGGCTACTCTTTCACTCTTGAAGTGAAGTGGGGCAATATTTCGGCCCAGAAGCTCGAAACTGAGTGTTTAAAAAGTTTTGCTGTCTCCATTTCACTGCAAAACAAGGCCATCACGACTTAGTTTAGCGTCAAAGGAACTGGAAATATCCCCCAAGTTACGGGAAATCCACCCGAAGTTAGTCAAATTCACCATGCGCTTAAGGGGGTCTCGGCTACTCTTTCAGTCTTAAGGTAAAGTGGGCTTAGATGTAGCCCCAGAAGCTCGAAAGTAAGGCTTCAAAAATTTTTGTGTCTATTTCACTCACATCTTAGACAATCAGGAGTGAGTTTAGAGACTTTGGGACTGGAAAATATCTCCCAACTTTCGCCAGATCGAGCCGAAGATCCTCAAAATCACAATGCGCGTAAGGCGCTCCCGCCTACTCTTTCAGTCTTAAAAAGAAGTAGGGCTCTATTTCGGCCAGCAAGCTCGAAAGTGCGCGTTCAAAAAGTGTGCCTGTGTCCATTTCACTGGAAACCAAGGCCATCAGGAGTTAGTTTAGAGTCCCCGGGACTGGAAAATATCCCCCTATTTGCGGGAAATCGAGCCGAAGTATCCCAAAATCACGATGCGCGTAAGGCGGTCTCGGCTACTCTTTCAGTCTTAAAGTTAAGTGGGGCTATATTTCGAGCCATAAGCTCGAAAGTGAGCGTTCAAAAAGTTTTGCCGTGTCCACTTAACTGCAAACTAAGGCCATCGGAAGTTAGTTTAGCTTCCCCGGGAATTGAAAATATTCGCCAACTTCCGGCAAATCGAGCCGAAGTTGGTCAAAATTACGATGCGCGTAAGGCGGTCTCGGCTACTCTTTCAGTGTTAAAGTGAAGTAGGGCTATATTTCGGCCGAGAAGCTCCAAAGTGAGCGTTCCAAAAAAATGTGCTGTGTCCATTTCACTGCAAACCAAGGCCATCAGCAGTTAGTTTAGAGTCCCCGGGACTGGAATATATCCCCGAAGTTCCGGGAAATCCAACGGAAGTTGGTCAAAATCACGATGCGCGTAAGACGGTCTCGGCTACTCTTTCAGTCTTAAAGTAAAGTGGGGCTATATTTCGGCCCAGATGCTCGAAAGTGAACCTTTAAAAAGTTACGCTTTGTGCATTTAACTGCAAATCAAGGCCATCAGGAGTTAGTTTAAAGTCCCTCGGACTGGAAAATATCCCCCAAGTTCCGGGAGATCGAGCTGAACTGGGTCAAAATCACGATGCTCGTAAGGAGGTCTCGGCTACTATTTCAGTCTTAAAGTGAAGTACGGTTGTATTTCGGCCCAGAAGCTCGAAACTGAGCGTTCAAAACGTTTTCCTGCGTCCATTTCACATCAAACCAAGGCCATCAGGAGTTAGTTTAAAGTCCCCGGGACTTGAAAATATCGCCAAAATTCTAGAAAATCGAGCGGAAGTTGCTCAAAATCACGATGCGCGTAAGGCGGTCTCGCCTACTCTTTCAGTCTTAAAGTGAAGTGGGGTTATATTTCATCCCAGAAGCTCGAGAATAAGCGTTCAAAAAGTGTTACCTTGTTCATTTCACTGCAAACCAAGGCCATCAGGAGTTAGTTTAGACTGCTCGGGACTGGAAAATATCGCCCAAGTTCGGGAAAATCGAGCCGAATTTTGTCAAAATCACGATGCACGTAAGGCGGTCTCGGCTACTTTTTGATTCTTAAAGTGAACTGGGGCTATATTTCGGCCGAGAAGCTAGAAAGTGAAAGTTCAAAAAGTTTTGCTGTGTTCATTTCACTGCAAACCAAGGCAATCAGGAGTTACTTTAGACTCCTCGGGACCGGAAAATATCGCCCAAGTTCGGGGAAATCGAGCCGAAGTTTGTCAAAATCACGATGCGCGTAAGGCGGTCTCGGCTATTCTTTCATTCTTAAAGTGAACTCGGGCTATATTTCGGCCGAGAAGCTCGAAAGTGAAAGTTCAAAAAGTTTTGCTGTGTCCATTTCACCGCAAACCAAGCCACATCAGCAGATTGTTTACAGTGTCCGGGACATCAAAATATCCCCCAAGTCCCGGGAAATCGAGCCGAAGTTTGTGAAAATCACGATGCGCGTAAAGCAGTCTCGGCTACTCTTTTAGTCTTAAAGTGACGTGGCTGTATATTTCGGCCGGGAAGCTCGAAAGTGAGCGTTCAAAAAGTTTTGCTCTGTGAATTTAACTGAAAACCAAGGCCATCAGGAGTTAGTTTAGAGGCCCCGGGACTGGAAAATATCCCCCTATTTCCGGGAAATCGAGCCGAAGGATCCCAAAATCACGATGCGCCTAAGACGATCTCGGCTACTCTTTCAGACTTAAAGTAAAGTGGGGCTATATTTCGGCCCAGAAGCTCGAAAGTGAACCTTTAAAATGTTACGCTTTGTGCATTTAACTGCAAACCAAGGCAATCAGGAGTTAGTTTAGAGTCCCCGGGACTTGAAAATATCGCCAAAATTCTAGAAAATCGAGCGGAAGTTGCTCAAAATCACGATGCGCGTAACCCGATCTCGCCTACTCTTTCAGTCTTAAAGTGAAGTGGGGTTATATTTCATCCCAGAAGCTCGAAAATAAGCGTTCAAAAAGTGTTACCTTGTTCATTTCACTGCAAACCAAGGCCATCAGAAGTTAGTTTAGACTGCTCGGGACTGGAAAATATCGCCTAAGTTCGGGGAAATCGAGCCGAATTTTTTCAAAATCACGATGCGCCTAAGGCGGTCTCGGCTACTCTTTGATTCTTAAAGTGAGCTGGGGCTATATTTTGGCCCAGAAGCTCGAAAGTGAAAGTTCAAAAAGTTTTGCTGTGTCCATTTCACCGCAAACCAAGCCACATCAGCAGATTGTTTACAGTGTCCGGGACATCAAAATATCCCCCAAGTCCCGGGAAATCGAGCCGAAGTTTGTCAAAATCACGATGCGCGTGAGGCGGTCTCGGCTACTCTTTGATTCTTAAAGTGAACTGGGGCTATATTTCGGCCCAGAAGCTCGAAAGTGAAAGTTCAAAAAGTTTTGCTGTGTCCATTTCACCGCAAACCAAGCCACATCAGCAGATTGTTTACAGTGTCCGGGACATCAAAATATCCCCCAAGTCCCGGGAAATCGAGCCGAAGTTTGTGAAAATCACGATGCGCGTAAAGCAGTCTCGGCTACTCTTTTAGTCTTAAAGTGACGTGGCTGTATATTTCGGCCCAGAAGCTCGAAAGTGAGCGTTCAAAAAGTTTTGCTCTCTCAATTTAACTGAAAACCAAGGCCATCATGAGTTAGTTTAGAGTCCGCGGGACTAAAAAATATCCCTTAAGTTCTGGCAACTCAAGCCGAAGTTGGTCAAAATCACGATGCGTCTAAGGCGGTCTCGGCTACTTTTTCAGTCTTAAAGTGAAGTGGGGCTATATTTCGGCCCAGAATTTCGAAAGTAAGCGTTCAAAAAAATTTGCTGTGTCCATTTCACTGCAGACCAAGGCCATCAGGGATTAGTTTAGAGTCCTTGGAACTTGAATATATCCCCGAAGTTTCGGGAAATCGAGCCGAAGTTTGTCAAAATCACGATGCGCGTAAGACGGTCTTGGCTACTCTTTCAGTCTTAAACTGAAGTGGGGTTATATTACGGCTCAGAAGCCAGAAGGGGAGCGTTGAAAAAGTTTTCCTCTCCCCATTTTAGTGCAAACCAAGGGAATCAGGAGTTACTTTAGAGTCCCGGGTACCGGAAAATATTCCCCATTTCCTGGGAAATCAAGCCACAGTTGATCAAAATCACGATGCGCGTAAGGCGGTCTCGGCTATTCTTTCATTCTTAAAGTGAACTCGGGCTATATTTCGGCCCAGAAGCTCGAAAGTGAAAGTTCAAAAAGTTTTGCTGTGTCCATTTCACCGCGAACCAAGCCACATCAGGAGATAGTTTAAAGTCTCCGGGACATCAAAATATCCCCCAAGTTCCGGGAAATCGAGCCGAAGTTTGTGAAAATCACGATGCGCGTAAAGCAGTCTCGGCTACTCTTTTAGTCTTAAAGTGACGTGGCCGTATATTTTGGCCCAGAAGCTCGAAAGTGAGCGTTCAAAAAGTTATGCTGTGCCCATTTCACTGCAAAGAAAGGCCCTCAGGAAGTAGTTTACAGTCCCCGGAACTGGAAAATATCCTCCAAGTTCCGCCAAATCGAGACGAAGTTGGTCAAAATAACGATTCGCGTAAGGCGGTCTCGGCTACTCTTTGAGTCTGAAAGTGAAGTAGGGCTATATTTCGGTCCAGAAGCTCAAAAGTGAGCGTTCAAAAAGTTTTCCTCTCTCAATTTCACTGAAAACCAAGGCCTTCCTGAGTTAGTTTAGAGTCCCCGGGAGTGGAAAATATCTTTTAAGTTCTGGCAACTCAAGCCGAAGTTGGTCAAAATCACGATGCGCCTAAGGCGGCCTCGGCTACTCTTTCAGTCTTAAAGTGAAGTGGGGCTCTATTTCGGCCCAGAAGCTCCAAAGTGAGCGCTGCAAAAATTTTGCTGTGTCCATTTCACTGCAAACCAAGACCATCAGGAGTTAGTTTAAAGTTCCCGGGACTGCACTATATTTCTTAAGTTCCGGAAAATCGAGAAGACGTTGGTCAAAATCACGATGCGCGCAAGACGATCTTGGCTAGTCTTTCAGTCTTGAAGTGAAGTGGGGCTATATTTCGGCCCAGAAGCTCAAAAGTGAGCTTCAAAAAGTTTTGCTGTATCCATTTCAATGCAAACGAAGGCCATCAGGGGTTACTTAAGAGTCTTCGGGACTGGAAAATATTCCCCCAAGTTCAGGAAAATTTACCCGAAGTTGGTCAAAATCACGGTGCGCGTTAGGCGGTCTCGCTTACTGTTTCAGTGTTAAAGTGAAGTGAGGCTTTATTCCTGCCCAGGAGCTTGAAAGTGAGCGTTCAAAAAGTTTCCCTGTGTTTATTTCACTGGAAACCAAAGCCATCAGGAGCTAGTTTAGAGTCCCCGGGACTGGAAAATATCCCCCAACTTCCGGGAAATCGAGCCGAAGTTGGTCAAAATCACGATTTGCGTAAGGTAGTGTCGGTTACTCTTTCAGTCTTAGAGTGAAGTGGGGCTATATTTCGGGCCAGAAGCCCGAAAGTGAGCGTTCAAAAAGTCTTCCTGTGTTCATTTCACTGCAAACCAAGGTCATCAGAAGTTAGTTTAGCGTCCCCGGGACAAGAAAATATGCCCCAAGGTCCGGGAACTTCAGCCGAGGTTGGTCAAAATCACGATGCCCCTAAAGTGGTCTCGGCTACTCTTTCTGTCTTGAAGTGAGGTGGGGCTATATTTCGGGCCAGAAGCCCGAAATTGAGCGTTCAAAAAGTTTTGCTGTGTCCATTTCACTGAAAACCAAGGCCATCAGGGGTTAGTTTAGAGTCCCCGGGACTAAAAAATATTGCCCAAGTTCCGGGGAATCGAACCAAAGTTGATCAAAATCACGATGCGCGAAATGTGGTCTCGGCTACTGTTTCACTCTTAAAGTGAAGTGGGGCTATATTTCGGCCCAGAAGCCCGAAAGTGAGCGTTCAAAAAGTTTTCCTGTGTTCTTTGACTGAAAAACAAGGCGTTCACGAGTTAGTTTACCCTCCCTGGCACTGGAAAATATTCCCCAGGTTCCGGTAAATCGAGCTGAAGTTGGTCAAAATCACGATGCTCCCAAAGCGGTCTCGGCTACCCTTTCAGTCTTAAAGTCAAGTGGGGCTATATTTCTGTCCAGAAGCTCGAAAGTGAGCGTTCAAAAAGTTTTGCTGTGTGCATTTCACTGCAAACCAAAGCTATCAAAAGTTAGTTTAGGGTCCCCGAGACTGGAAAATATTCCCCAAGTTCCGGGAGATCCACCCGAAGTTTGTCAAAATCACAATGCGCGTAAGGTGGTCTCGGTTATTCTTTCAGTCTTAAAGTAAAGTGGGGTTTTATTACGGCCAGGAAGCTCGAAGGTGAGCGTTCAAAAAGTTTTGCTCTGTCCATTTCACTGCAAAGCAAGGCCATCAGGAGTTAGTTTAGAGTTCCTGGGACTGGAAAATATCCCCCAAGTTCCGGAATATCGACCGGAAGTTTGTCAAACTCACGATGCGAGCAAGCTGGTCTTGCTACTCTTTCAGTCAAGTGAAGTGGGGCTATATTTCGGCCCAGAGTCTCGAAAGTGTGCGTTCAAAAAATTGTGCTGTGTCCATTTCTATGCAAACCAAGGCCATCAGGAGTTAGTTTAGAGTCCCCGGGACTGGAACATATCCCCCAAGTCCCGGGAATTGGAGCCGAAGTTGATCAAAATCACGATGCGCGCAATGCGGTCTCGGCTACTTTTTCAGTCTTAAAGTCAAGTGTGCCTATATTTCGGCCCACAAGCTAGAAAGTGATCGTTCAAAAAGTTTTGCTCTGTCCATTTCAATGCAAAGCAAGGCGATCAGGAGTTAGGTTAGAGTCCCCGGGACTGGAAAATATCCCCCAAGTTCCGAGAAATCGATCCGAAAATGGTCAAAATCACGATGCGCGTAAGGCGATCTCGGCTACTCCTTCAGTCTTAACGTGAAGTAGGGCTATATTTCGGCCCAGAAGCTCCAAAGTGGGCGTTCAAAAATTTATGCTGTGCGCATTTCAGTGCAAACCAAGGCCATCCGGAGTTAGTTTACAGTCCCCCGGACTGGAAAATATCCCAAAAGTTGCGTGAAATCGAGCTGAACTTGGTCTAACTCACGATGCGCGTGAGGCGGTCTCGGCTACTATTTCAGTCTGAAAGTGAAGTGGGATTCTATTTCGGCCCAGAAGCTACAAAGTCAGTGTTCAAAAAGCTTTCCTTTGTCCATTTCACTGAAAACCAAGGCCATCAGTAGTTAGTTTAGAGCCCGCGGAAATGGAATATATTTCCCAAGTTCCGGAAAATCGAGAAGACGTTGGTCAAAATCACGATGCGCGTAAGACGGTCTCGGCTACTCTTTCAGTCTTAAAGTGAAGTGGGGCTATATTTCGGCCCAGAAGCTCAAAAGTGAGCGTTCAAAAAGTTTTGCTGTATCCATTTCAATGCAAACCAAGGCCATCAGGGGTTACTTAAGAGACCTCGGGACTGGAAAATATCCCCCAAGTTCCGGTAAATCGAGCCGAAGTTGGTCAAAATTACGATCTGCGTAAGGTGGTCTCGGCTACTCTTTCAGTCTTAAAGTGAAGTGGGGCTATATTTCGGCCCAGAAGCTCGAAAGTGAGTGTTTAAAAAGTTTTGCTCTGTCACTTTCAGTGCAAACCAAGGCCATCAGAAGTTAGTTTAGGGTTCCTGGGACTGGAGAATATCCCCCAAGTCCCGGGAAATCGAGCCGAAGTTGATCAAATATATGATGCGCGTAACGTGGTCTCGGCTACTGTGTCAGTCCTAAAGTGAAGTGTGACTATATTTCGGCCCACAAGCTAGAAAGTGAGCGTTCAAAAAGTTTTGTTGTGTCCATTTTACTTCAAAACAAGGCCACCAGAACTTAGTTTAGCGTGCAAGGGACTGCAAAATATCCCCCAAGTTCCGGGAAATCCATTCGAAGTTCGTCAAAATTACGATGCGCGTAACGCGGTCTCATCTACTCTTTCAGTCTTAAAGTAAAGTGGGGCTATATTTCTGCCCAGAAGCTCCAAAGTTGTGCTCTGTCCATTTCACTGAAAACCAAGGCCATCAGGAGTTACTGTAGAGTCCCTTTGACTGGAATATATCCCCCAAGTTTCGGGAAATAAACGCGAAATTGGTCAAAATCACGATTCGCTCAAGACGGTCTCGCCTACTCTTTCAGTCTTAAAGTAAAATGGGGCTCTATTTCGGCCCAGAAGCTCGAGAGTGAGCCTTCAAAAAGTTTCGCTGTGTCCATTTCACTGCAAACCAAGACAAGCAGGAGTTAGTTGAGAGTCCCCGGGACTGGAAAATATCCCCCAAGTTCCGGGAAATCAACCCAAAGTTTGTCAAAATCACGATGCACGTAAGGCGGTCTCGGCTACTCTTTCAGTGTTAAAGTAATGGGGGGCTATATTTTGGCCCAGAAGCTCGAAATTGAGCGTTTAAAAAGTTTTGCTGGCTCCATTTTACTGCAAACCAAGGCCATCAGGAAGTAGTTTAGGGTCCTCAGAACTGGAATATATCCCCTTAGTTCCGGCAAATCGAGCCGAAGTTGCTCAAAATCACCATGCACGTAAGGCGGTCTCGGCTACTCTTTCAGTCTTCAAGTGAAGTGGGGTTCTATTTCGGTCCAGAAGCTCGAAAGTATGCGTTCAAAAACTTTTTCTCTTTCCGTTTCACTGCAAACCAAGACCAGCACGAGTTAGTTTAGAGTCCCCGGGACTGGAAAATATTTCGCAAGTTCCGGGAAATCGAGCCGAAGTTGATCAAAATCACGTTGCGCGAAACGTGGTCTCGGCTACTGTTTCAGTCTTAAAGTGAAGTATGGCTGTATTTCGGCCCACAACATCGAAAGTGAGCCTTCAAAAAGCTTTGCTGTGTCCATTTCACTGCAAAACAAGGCCATCGGCACCTAGTTTAGCGTCCAAGGGACTGGAAAATATCCCCCAAGTTCCGGGAAATCAACCCGAAGTTTGTCAAAATCACGATGCACGTAAGGCGGTCTCGGCTACTCTTTCAGTGTTAAAGTAATTGGGGGCTATATTTTGGCCCAGAAGCTCGAAACTGATTGTTCAAAAAGATTTTCTGGGTCCATTTTACTGCAAACCAAGGCCATCAGGAAGTAGTTTAGTTTCCTCAGCACTGGAATATATCCCCTTAGTTCCGGCAAATCGAGCCGAAGTTGGCCAAAATCACCATGCACGTAAGGCGGTCTCCGCTACTCTTTCAGTCTTAAAGTGAAGTGGGGCTATATTTCGGCCCAGAAGCTCGAAAGTATGCGTTCAAAAACTTTTTCTCTTTCCGTTTCACTGCAAACCAAGACCAGCACGAGTTAGTTTAGAGTCCCCGGGACTGGAAAATATTTCGCAAGTTCCGGCAAATCGAGCCGAAGCACAGGCGGCCCAAGCTCACAATGCGAGGAGTTTTTTTTTTTTTAATCTTTATGCGAACGTTCAGCGCGCAAAACGTGACACGGTTACCGCCGACATCTACTATTACATAACGACCGAGTTTCGTTACGCGAAACGTGACCTTCGCCTTGCAGTATGTGGTGGTGTTGTGTTACAACGGTTTGAATTTATAAAGGTTTGTATGGGGAAAAACGGTAATCGACATTATAGCTGAAATTTCGGTATTTTTGCAATAAAAATGACTCAGCTCAATGCCTTGTTGTCTTTTCTATTGTCATCTCGCTTCTCAGCTCGATCCGAAGCTATTTAAGCAAGTTGTCGCTTTTTGGTTTTCCTCTACTAAGAAAGAGTAAAGGCTACACACTCGATTCTGGACTGACCCCCGCTCGAAGCGAAAAAAAAACACTGAAATCCCGCCAGCCGCCCCAATTCCTCCGCAGAATCATAGTACAGGTTTAAGCGCTCCCTTGCAGTTAAATTCCAAGCCAAATTCATCTCCACAGCGCACGATACAAAGCTCTGAATCGAAGAAAGCTAACCATCCGGAATCAGTGATCATGCTGCCGGCACCATTTGTGGACACATTCGAAACCCGAGCGGAATGCCGGGCTAACAAATTGACCCTGACCAGGGGAAGGGAGCGCACAGTTCTCGACAAGCCAGGTACTTTGCTCCATGGTCCTCTGGGAAGATTTTTGTCCAGGCCGCCGACGGAGCATTGTTGTGACAAGCCAATCAAAGCAACGACTAGACGTGTTTACAAATGTGAGATACTTTGATAACTCTCAGAGAAAACCCTTCACGCGATCTCGAATAGATACATTTTCCTACTGGACATGCTAGCTTCATCCCATATAATCACATCAATAGCCTTCACACGGTCGCAAACCAGAGAGTTACACAAAGATCGGTCGATAACCTGCCGCCAAGGCAATTCGGCTGTCATCAACCCATAAAATGAATGGACCGTCGACGCAACTCCACGGTCGTAAACTTGGCAGGCGATACCGCTCGAACATATCACACCTATCTTTCTTCCACGTGCTTTTGCAACTGATAGGATTCGTTTAATCACTTCACTTTTCCCAACTCCAGCTTGGCCGGTGATCAGAAGGTTGTGCCCCTTGGCAGCAAATGTAACTATTCGTTCCTGATCAGCGTTTAGTTTTATCCTGTAAAGCATTTGAACGAAATCAAGATGCGAACGATTTTTAGACGTGCGAAAATTTAAACGCGATCTGTTGGCACCGGTGTCCGTCCTGAAACCTGTTTCAAATATTTTCTTTGCTACGGAAAAGTACACCGTTAAAGGACAAAATTTGATACTGAAAAATTGCTAAATCTAGAGTAAGACATAATATGGCTGTGATGCAACAAAACTAAAGCAAATTTCCTTAGCTATTATGACATGTGCCGCGAATATTCAGTAATATTCAGTGCATACTTACATGTTGGCTAACGACCTTCATTCCTCTACACTTTGCAAAGCAGTATCTCCACAAACAAACCGTCTATTTCAGATCTTCAAAAGATCTTAACATAAACTAGATGAGCTCTGTTGATGATAGTGACCCACGAAGAATGTATCTATTCGAGATCGCGTGAAGGGTTTTCTCTGAGAGTTATCAAAGTATCTCACATTTGTAAACACGTCTAGTCGTTGCTTTGATTGGCTTGTCACAACAATGCTCCGTCGGCGGCCTGGACAAAAATCTTCCCAGAGGACCATGGAGCAAAGTACCTGGCTTGTCGAGAACTGTGCGCTCCCTTCCCCTGGTCAGGGTCAATTTGTTAGCCCGGCATTCCGCTCGGGTTTCGAATGTGTCCACAAATGGTGCCGGCAGCATGATCACTGATTCCGGATGGTTAGCTTTCTTCGATTCAGAGCTTTGTATCGTGCGCTGTGGAGATGAATTTGGCTTGGAATTTAACTGCAAGGGAGCGCTTAAACCTGTACTATGATTCTGCGGAGGAATTGGGGCGGCTGGCGGGATTTCAGTGTTTTTTTTTCGCTTCGAGCGGGGGTCAGTCCAGAATCGAGTGTGTAGCCTTTACTCTTTCTTAGTAGAGGAAAACCAAAAAGCGACAACTTGCTTAAATAGCTTCGGATCGAGCTGAGAAGCGAGAT
Source organism: Orbicella faveolata (assembly GCF_042242905.1). NCBI lineage: Eukaryota > Metazoa > Cnidaria > Anthozoa > Scleractinia > Merulinidae > Orbicella > Orbicella faveolata. The sequence continues at coordinate 537,568 of NW_028301577.1, forward strand.
GACAATAGAAAAGACAACAAGGCATTGAGCTGAGTCATTTTTATTGCAAAAATACCGAAATTTCAGCTATAATGTCGATTACCGTTTTTCCCCATACAAACCTTTATAAATTCAAACCGTTGTAACACAACACCACCACATACTGCAAGGCGAAGGTCACGTTTCGCGTAACGAAACTCGGTCGTTATGTAATAGTAGATGTCGGCGGTAACCGTGTCACGTTTCGCGCGCTGAACGTTCGCATAAAGATTTAAAAAAAAAACTCCTCGCATTGTGAGCTTGGGCCGCCTGTGGCCGAAGTTGATCAAAATCACGATGCGCGAAACGTGGTCTCGGCTACTGTTTCAGTCTTAAAGTGAAGTATGGCTATATTTCGGCCCACAACCTCGAAAGTGAGCCTTCAGAAAGCTTTGCTGTGTCCATTTCACTGCAAAACAAGGCCATCGGCACCTAGTTTAGCGTCCAAGAGACTGGAAAATATCCCCCAAGTTCCGGTAAATCCACCCGAAGTTTGTCAAAATCACGATGCGCGTAAGGCGGTCTCGGCTACTTTTTCAGTATTAAAGTAAAGTGGGCTATATTTCGGCCCAGAAGCTTGAAGGTGAGCGTTGAAAAAGTTTTACTCTCTCCATTTCACTGCAAACCAAGACCATCAAGACTTAGTTTACAGTCCCTGGGACTGGAAAATATCCCCCAAGTTCCGGAATATCGACCCGAAGTTGGTCAAAATCACGATGCGCGCACGCCGGTCTCGGCTACTCTTTAAGTCGTAAGTGATGTGGGACTATATTTCGGCCTATAAGCTCGAAAGTGTTCGTTCAAAAACTTGTGCTGTGTGAATTTGACTGCAAACCATGGCCGTCAGGAGTTAGTTTAGAGTCCCCGGGACTGGAAAATATTCCCCAAGTTCCAGGAAAGCGAGCAGAAGTTGCTCAAAATCACGATGCGCGTAACGCGGTCTCGGCTACTGCTTCAGTCTTAAAGTGAAGTGTGGCTATATTTAGGCCCACAAGCTCGAACGTGAGCGTTCAAAAAGTTTTGCTGTGTCCATTTGACTGCAAACCAAGGCAATCAGGAGTTAGTTTAGAGTCCCCGGAACTGGAAAATATTCTCCAAGTTCCAGGAAATGGCGCCGAAGTTGATGAAAATTACGATGCGCGTAACGGGCTCTCGATTATTCTTTCAGTCTTAAATTTAAGTAGGGCTATATTGCGGCACTGAAGCTCGAAGGTGAGCGTTCAGAATGTTTTGCTGTGTTCATTAAACTGCAAACCAAGGTCATCGGGAGTTAGTTTAGCGTCCCCGGGACTTTAAATTATTCGCCAACTTCCGGGAAATCGAGCAAAAGTGGCCCAAAATCACGATGCGCGTAAGGCGGTCTCGGCTACTCTTTCAGTCTTAAAATTAAGGAGGGCTATATTTCGACCTAGAAGCTCGAGACCGGGCGTCTGCTAATTTTACCTGTTTCCATTTCACTGACATCTTAGGCCATCAGGAGTTAGTTTAGAGTCCTTGGGACTGGAAAATATTTCCCAAATTCTGGCAGATCGAGCCAGAGTTGCTCAAAATCACGACGCGTGTAAGGCGGTCTCGGCTACTCTTTGAGTCTTAAAATGAAGTGGGGCTCTATTTCGGCCGAGAAGCTTAACACCGAGCGTGCGCTCCTTTTGCCTGTGTACATATTACTGAAAACTAAGTTCATCAGGAGTTAACATAGAGTCCTCGGGACTGGAAAATATTGCCCGAATTCCGCCAAATCGAGCCAAAGATGCTCAAAATCACGACGCGCGTAAGGCGGTCTCGGCTACTCGTTTACTCCGAAAATGAAGTGGGGCTATATTTCGGTTCTACAAGCTCGACACCGAGCGTGCTCTCCTTTTACCTGTGTCCATTTCACTAAGAACTAAGTCCATCAGGAGATAGTTTAGAATCCTCGAGACTGGAAGCTATCCTCCAAGTTTCGGCAAATTGAGCCATACTTTCTTAAAATTACGATAGGCGTACGGCAGTTTCGTTTACTCTTTCAGTCTTAAAATGAACTGGGGCTACATTTCAGCCTAGAAGCTCGACACCGAGCGTGCGCTCCTGTTACCTGTGACCATTTTACTGAAAACTAAGGCCATCAAGAGTTAGGGTAGAGTCCCCGGGACTGGAAAATATCCCCCAAGTCCAAGGAAATCAAGCCAAAGTTCGACAAAATTACCATGCGCGTAAGGCGGTCCCGGCTACTCTTTTAGTCTTAAAGTGAAGTGGGGCTATATTTCGGCCCAGAAGCTCGAAAGTGAACGTTCAAAAAGTTTGGCTGTGTCCATTTCACTGAAAACCAAGGCCATCAGGAATTAGTTTAGAGTGCCGGGGACTGGGAATTATCTCCCAAGTTCCGGGAAATCGAGCCGAAGTAGCCCAAAATCACGATGCGCGTAAGGCGGTCTCGGCTAGTCAACTGGGGCAATATTTCCCCCCAGAAGCTCGAAAGTGAGCGTTGGAAAAGTTGTGCTGTGTCCATTTTACTGCAGACCATGGACGTCGGGGGTCAGTTTAGAGTCCCCGGGACTGGAAAATATCCCCCAAGTTCCGGGAAATTTAACCGAAGTTGGTCAAAATCACGACGCGCGTACGGCGGTCTCGGCTACTCTTTCACTCTTAAAGTGAATTGGGGCAATATTTCCGCCCAGAAGCTCGAAACTGAGTGTTTAAAAAGTTTTGCTGTGTCCATTTCACTGCAAAACAAGGCCATTACGACTTAGTTTAGCGTCAAAGGAACTGGAAATATCCCCCAAGTTACGGGAAATCCACCCGAAGTTAGTCAAAATCACCATGCGCTTAAGGGGGTCTCGGCTATTCTTTCAGTCTTAAGGTAAATTGGGCTTAGATTTAACTCCAGAAGCTCGAAAGTAAGGCTTCAAAAATTTTTGTCTCTATTTCACTCACATCTTAGACAATCAGGAGTGAGTTTAGAGACTTTGGGACTGGAAAATATCTCCCAAGTTTCGCCAGATCGAGCCGAAGATCCTCAAAATCACAATGCGCGTAAGGCGCTCCCGCCTACTCTCTCAGTCTTAAAAACAAGTAGGGCTATATTGCGGCCAGCAAGGTCGAAAGTGCGCGTTCAAAAAGTGTTCCTGTGTCCATTTCACTGGAAACCAAGGCCATCAGGAGTTAGTTTAGAGTCCCCGGGACTGGAAAATATCCCCCTATTTCCGGGAAATCGAGCCCAAGTATCCCAAAATCACGATGCGCGTAAGGCGGTCTCGGCTACTCTTTCAGTCTTAAAGTAAAGTGGGGCTATATTTCGAGCCATAAGCTCGAAAGTGAGCGTTCAAAAAGTTTTGCTGTGTCCATTTAACTGCAAACTAAGGCCATCGGAAGTTAGTTTAGACTCCTCGGGACTGGAAAATATCGCCCAAGTTCGGGGAAATCGAGCCGAACTTTTTTCAAAATCACCATGCGCATAAGGCGGTCTCGGCTACTCCTTCAGTCTTAAAGTGAAGTAGGGATATATTTCGTCCGAGAAGCTAGAAAGTGAAAGTTCAAAAAGTTTTGCTGTGTCCATTTCACTGCAAACCAAGGCCATCAGGAGTTAGTTAAAACTCCTCGGGACTGGAAAATATCGCCCAAATTCGGGGAAATCGAGCCGAATTTTGTCAAAATCACGATGCGCGTAAGGCGGTCTCGGCTACTCTTTCAGTCTTAAAGTGAAGTAGGGCTATATTTCGGCCGAGAAGCTCGAAAGTGAGCGTTCAAAAAAATGTGCTGTGTCCATTTCACTGCAAACCAAGGCCATCAGCAGTTAGTTTAGAGTCCCCGGGACTGGAATATATCCCCGAAGTTCCGGGAAATCGAAGGGAAGTTGGCCAAAATCACGATGCGCGTAAGACGGTCTCGGCTACTCTTTCAGTCTTAAAGTAAAGTGGGGCTATATTTCGGCCCAGAAGCTCGAAAGTGAAACTTACGGTTTGTGCATTTAACTTTAAACCAAGGCCATCAGGAGTTACTTTAAAGTCTCCCGGACTGGAAAATATCCCCCAAGTTCCGGGAAATCGAGCTGTACTGGGTCAAAATCACGATGCTGGTAAGGAGGTCTCGGCTACTATTTCAGTCTTAAAGTGAAGTACGGTTGTATTTCGGCCCAGAAGCTCGAAACTGAGCGTTCAAAAAGTTTTCCTCCGTCCACTTCACATCAAACCAAGGCCATCAGGAGTTAGTTTAAAGTCCCCGGGACTTGAAAATATCGCCAAACTTCTAGAAAATCGAGCGGAAGTTGCTCAAAATCACGATGCGCGTAGGGCGGTCTCGCCTACTCTTTCAGTCTTAAAGTGAAATGGGGCTATATTTCATCCCAGAAGCTCGAAAATAAGCGTTCAAAAAGTGTTACCTTGTTCATTTCACTGCAAACCAAGGCCATCAGGAGTTAGTTTAGACTGCTCGGGACTGGAAAATATCGCCTAAGTTCGGGGAAATCGAGCCGAAGTTTGTCAAAATCACGATGCGCGTGAGGCGGTCTCGGCTACTCTTTGATTCTTAAAGTGAACTGGGGCTATATTTCGGCCCAGAAGCTCGAAAGTGAAAGTTCAAAAAGTTTTGCTGTGTCCATTTCACCGCAAACCAAGCCACATCAGCAGATTGTTTACAGTGTCCGGGACATCAAAATATCCCCCAAGTCCCGGGAAATCGAGCCGAAGTTTGTGAAAATCACGATGCGCGTAAAGCAGTCTCGGCTACTCTTTTAGTCTTAAAGTGACGTGGCTGTATATTTCGGCCCAGAAGCTCGAAAGTGAGCGTTCAAAAAGTTTTGCTCTCTCAATTTAACTGAAAACCAAGGCCATCATGAGTTAGTTTAGAGTCCGCGGGACTAAAAAATATCCCTTAAGTTCTGGCAACTCAAGCCGAAGTTGGTCAAAATCACGATGCGTCTAAGGCGGTCTCGGCTACTATTTCAGTCTTAAAGTGACGTGGGGCTATATTTCGGCCCAGAATTTCGAAAGTAAGCGTTCAAAAAAATTTGCTGTGTCCATTTCACTGCAGACCAAGGCCATCAGGGGTTAGTTTAGAGTCCTTGGAACTTGAATATATCCCCGAAGTTTCCGAAAATCGAGCCTAAGTTAGTGAAAATCGCGATGCGCGTAAGACGGTCTCGGCTACTCTTTCAGTCTTAAACTGAAGTGGGGCTATATTTCGGCTCAGAAGCCCGAAGGGGAGCGTTGAAAAACTTTTGCTCTCTCCATTTCAATGCAAACCAAGGCAATCAGGAGTTACTTTAGAGTCCTCGGTACCGGAAAATATTCCTCATTTCCTGGGAACTCGAGCCAAAGTTGGCCAAAATCACGATTCGCGTAAGGCGGTCTCGGCTATTCTTTCATTCTTAAAGTGAACTCGGGCTATATTTCGGCCCAGAAGCTCGAAAGTGAAAGTTCAAAAAGTTTTGCTGTGTCCATTTCACCGTGAACCAAGCCACATCAGGAGATAGCGTACAGTCTCCGGGACATCAAAATATCCCCCAAGTTCCGGGAAATCGAGCCGAAGTTTGTCAAAATCACGATGCGCGTAAAGCAGTCTCGGCTACCCTTTTAGTCTTAAAGTGACGTGGCTGTATATTTTGGCCCAGAAGCTCGAAAGTGAGCCTTCAAAAAGTTATGCTGTGCCCATTTCACTGCAAAGCAAGGCCCTCAGGAAGTAGTTTACAGTCCTCGGAACTGGAAAATATCCTCCAAGTTCCGCCAAATCGAGACGAAGTTGGTCAAAATAACGATTCGCGTTATTCGCGGTCTCGGCTACTCTTTGAGCCTGAAAGTGAAATAGGGCTATATTTCGGTCCAGAAGCTCGAAAGTGAGCGTTCAAAAAGTTTTCCTCTCTCAATTTCACTGAAAACCAAGGCCATCCTGAGTTAATTTAGAGTCCCCGGGAGTGGAAAATATCTTTTAAGTTCTGGACACTCAAGCCGAAGTTGGTCAAAATCACGATGCGCCTAAGGCGGCCTCGGCTACTCTTTCAGTCTTAAAGTGAAGTGGGGCTCTATTTCGGCCCAGAAGCTCCAAAGTGAGCGCTGCAAAAATTTTGCTGTGTCCATTTCACTGCAAACCAAGGCCATCAGGAGTTAATTTAGAGTCCCCGGGACTGCAATATATTTCCCAAGTTCCGGAAAATCGAGAAGACGTTGGTCAAAATCACGATGCGCGCAAGACGGTCTTGGCTAGTCTTTCAGTCTTAAAGTGAAGTGGGGCTATATTTCGGCCCAGAAGCTCAATAGTGAGCTTCAAAAAGTTTTGCTGTATCCATTTCAATGCAAACGAGGGCCATCAGGGGTTACTTAAGAGTCTTCGGGACTGGAAAATATCTCCCCAAGTTCAGGAAAATTTACCCGAAGTTGGTCAGAATCACCGTGCGCGTTAGGCGGTCTCGCTTACTGTTTCAGTCTTAAAGTGAAGTGAGGCTTTATTCCTGCCCAGGAGCTTGAAAGTGAGCGTTCAAAAAGTTTCCCTGTGTTTATTTGACTGCAAACCAAAGCCATCAGGAGCTAGTTTAAAGTCCCCGGAACTGGAAAATATCCCCCAACTTCCGGGAAATCGAGCCGAAGTTGGTCAAAATCACGATTTGCGTAAGGTAGTGTCGGCTACTCTTTCAGTCTTAGAGTGAAGTGGGGCTATATTTCGGGCGAGAAGCCCGAAAGTGAGCGTTCAAAAAGTTTTGCTGTGTTCATTTCACTGCAAACCAAGGCCATCAGGAGTTAGTTTAGCGTCCCCGGGACAGGAAAGTATGCCCCAAGGTCCGGGAAATTCAGCCGAGGTTGGTCAAAATCACGATGCCCCTAAAGTGGTCTCGGCTACTCTTTCTGTCTTAAAGTGAAGTGGGGCTATATTTCGGGCCAGAAGCCCGAAAGTGAGCGTTCACAAAGTTTTGCTGTGCCCATTTCACTGCAAACCAAGGCCATCAGGGGTTAGTTTAGAGTCCCTGGGACTGAAAAATATTGGCCAAGTTCCGGGGAATCGAACGGAAGTTGATCAAAATCACGATGCGCGAAATGCGGTATCGGCTACTGTTTCAGTCTTAAAGTGAAGTGGGGCTATATTTCGGCCCAGAAGCCCGAAAGTGAGCGTTCAAAAAGTTTTCCTGTGTTCTTTTACTAAAAAACAAGGCCATCACGAGTTAGTTTACCGTCCCTGGGACTGGAAAATATTCCACAAGTTCCGGTAAATCGAGCTGAAGTTGGTCAAAATCACGATGCTCCCAAAGCGGTCTCGGCTACCCTTTCAGTCTTAAAGTCAAGTGGGGCTATATTTCTGTCCAGAAGCTCGAAAGTGAGCGTTCAAAAAGTTTTGCTGTGTGCATTTCACTGCATACCAAAGCTATCAAAAGTTAGTTTAGGGTCCCCGGGACTGGAAAATATTCCCCAAGTTCCGGGAAAGCGAGCCGAAGTTGATCAAAATCACGATGCGCGAAATGCGGTCTCGGCTACTGTTTCAGTCTTAAAGTAAAGTGTGCCTATATTTCGGCCCACAAGCTCGAAAGTGGGCGTTCAAAAAGTTTTCCTCTGTCCATTTCAATGCAAAGCAAGGCGATCAGGAGATAGTTTACAGTCCCCCGGACTGGAAAATATCCCCCAAGCTCCGAGAAATCGATCCGAAAATGGTCAAAATCACGATGCGCGTAAGGCGATCTCGGCTACTCTTTCAGTCTTGAAGTGAAGTGGGGCTATATTTCGGCCCAGAAGCTCTAAAGTGGGCGTTCAAAAATTTATGCTGTGCGCATCTCAGTGCAAACCAAGGCCATCCGGAGTTAGTTTAGAGTCCCCCGGACTGGAAAATATCCCAAAAGTTGCGTGAAATCGAGCTGAACTTGGTCCAACTCACGATGCGCGCGAGGCGGTCTCCGCTACTATTTCAGTCTGAAAGTGAAGTGGGATTCTATTTCGGCCCAGAACCTACAAAGAGAGTGTTCAAAAAGCTTTCCTTTTTCCATTTCACTGAGAACCAAGGCTATCAGGAGTTAGTTTAGAGCCCGCGGAAATGGAATATATCCCCCAAGCTCCGGGAAACCGACCCGAAGTTGGTCAAAATCACGATTTGCGCAAGACGGTCTCGCATACTCTTTCGGTCTTAAAGTAAAGTGGGGCTATATTTCGGTCCAGAAGCTCGAGAGTGAGCGTTCAAAAAGTTTCGCTGTGTCCATTTCAGTGAAAACCAAGACAATCAGGAGTTACTTTAGAGTCCCCGGGATTGGAAAATATCCCCCAAGTTCCGGCAAATCGAGCCGAAGTTGCTCAAAATCACGGTGCGCTTAAGGCGGTGTCGGCTACTCCTTCAGTCTTAAAGTGAAGCGGGGCTCTATTTCGGCCCACAAGCTTAAAGCTCAAAAAAAATTCCTGTCTCTATTTCACTGCAAACCAAGGCTATCAGTAGTTAGTTTAGAGTCCCCGGGAGTGGAATGTATTTCCCAAGTTCCGGAAAATCGAGAAGACGTTGGTCAAAATCACGATGCGCGTAAGACCGTCTCGGCTACTCTTTCAGTCTTAAAGTGAAGTGGGACTATATTTCGGCCCAGAAGCTCAAAAGTGAGCGTTCAAAAAGTTTTGCTGTATCCATTTCAATGCAAACCAAGGCCATCAGGGGTTACTTAAGAGACCTCGGGACTGGAAAATATCGCCCAAGTTTCGGAAAATCGACCCGAAGTTGGTCAAAATCACGATGCGCGCACGCCGCTCTCGGCTACTCTTTAAGTCGTAAGTGATGTGGGACTATATTTCGGCCTACAAGCTCGAAAGTTTTCGTTCAAAAACTTGTGCTGTGTGAATTTGACTGCAAACCATGGCCGTCAGGAGTTAGTTTAGAGTCCCCGGGACTGGAAAATATTCCCCAAGTTCCAGGAAAGCGAGCAGAAGTTGCTCAAAATCACGATGCGCGTAACGCGGTCTCGGCTACTGCTTCAGTCTTAAAGTGAAGTGTGGCTATATTTAGGCCCACAAGCTCGAACGTGAGCGTTCAAAAAGTTTTGCTGTGTCCATTTAACTGCAAACCAAGGCAATCAGGAGTTAGTTTAGAGTCCCCGGAACTGGAAAATATTCTCCAAGTTCCAGGAAATGGCGCCGAAGTTGATGAAAATTACGATGCGCGTAACGGGCTCTCGGTTATTCTTTCAGTCTTAAATTTAAGTAGGGCTATATTGCGGCACTGAAGCTCGAAGGTGAGCGTTCAGAATGTTTTGCTGTGTTCATTAAACTGCAAAACAAGGTCATCCGGAGTTAGTTTAGCGTCCCCGGGACTTTAAATTATTCGCTAACTTCCGGGAAATCGAGCAAAAGTGGCCCAAACTCACGATGCGCGTAAGGCGGTCTTGGCTACTCTTTCCGTCTTAAAATGAAGGGGGGCTATATTTCGACCTAGAAGCTCGAGACCGGGCGTGCGTTAATTTTACCTGTATCCATTTCACTGACATCTTAGGCCATCAGGAGTTAGTTTAGAGTCCTTGGGACTGGAAACTATTTCCCAAATTCTGGCAGATCGAGCCAAAGTTGCTCAAAATTACGATGCGCGTAAGGCGATATCGGCTACTCTTTCAGCCTTAAAGTGAATTGGGGCAATATTTCGGCCCACAAGCTCGAAACTGAGTGTTTAAAAAGTTTTGCTGTGTCCATTTAACTGCAAAACAAGGCCATCACGACTTAGTTTAGCGTCATAGGAACTGGAAATATTCCCCAAGTTACGGGAAATCCACCCGAAGTTAGTCAAAATCACCATGCGCTTAAGGGGGTCTCGGCTACTCTTTGAGTCTTAAGGTAAAGTGGGCTTAGATTTAACTCCAGAAGCTCGAAAGTAAGGCTTCAAAAATTTTTGTCTCTATTTCACTCACATCTTAGACAATCAGGAGTGAGTTTAGAGACTTTGGGACTGGAAAATATCTCCCAAGTTTCGCCAGATCGAGCCGAAGATCCTCAAAATCACAATGCGCGTAAGGCGCTCCCGCCTACTCTTTCAGTCTTAAAAAGAAGTAGGGCTATATTTCGGCCAGCAAGCTCGAAAGTGCGCGTTCAAAAAGTGTTCCTGTGTCCATTTCACTGGAAACCAAGGCCATCAGGAGTTAGTTTAGAGTCCCCGGGACTGGAAAATATCCCCCTATTTGCGGGAAATCGAGCCGAAGTATCCCAAAATCACGATGCGCGTAAGGCGGTCTCGGCTACTCTTTCAGTCTTAAAGTAAAGTGGGGCTATATTTCGAGCCATAAGCTCGAAAGTGAGCGTTCAAAAAGTTTTGCCGTGTCCATTTAACTGCAAACTAAGGCCATCGGAAGTTAGTTTAGCTTCCCCGGGAATTGAAAATATTCGCCAACTTCCGGCAAATCGAGCCGAAAAAGGTCAAAATTACGATGCGCATAAGGCGGTCTCGGCTACTCTTTCAGTGTTAAAGTGAAGTAGGGCTATATTTCGGCCGAGAAGCTCGAAAGTGAGCGTTCAAAAAAATGTGCTGTGTCCATTTCACTGCAAACCAAGGCCATCAGCAGTTAGTTTAGAGTCCCCGGGACTGGAATATATCCCCGAAGCTCCGGCAAATCGAACGGAAGGTTGTCAAAATCACGATGCGCGTAAGACGGTCTCGGCTACCCTTTCAGTCTTAAAGTAAAGTGTTGCTATATTTCGGCCCAGAAGATCGAAAGTGAACCTTTAAGAGGCCCTGCGCCTAAGAAACGACCGATGATTTCCGGCTAAAAAATAAAATCGGCCGATTTTTATCTCCCAAGTAGAGGTCACCGAATACTATTTAAAAATGAATTTCTTTTGTTTCAGTTTCGCTTTAAACCAAAAATATCGAGCCGCAAACTTTTTCCGTCTGATAGCAGCAAAATCAGGCCGAAAATAAGCCCCCGCAAAAAAACTGTTCAGAAATTACTATCGCAACGCAAAATAATGAGAAAACTACACAGTGTTGAAGAAAAAGGCCTTTTAATGCAATATCATTCGATAAACATAAAAAAACTGCCGAAGCGATCAAAAAAATAAAGTTTCAAATATTGCATACTTAATTAGATGGAGGTTGGAGCTGATTTTAAAATAATTATTTCTCAAAAGTTCAACGCTTTTGAAAGCAATCACAGTGATGAATTAGACATTGGAGGGATATACATCATGTTTCTGGAAAAACTTTTTTCGGCCAAAGTATATTGACCTTGTACAAAGCGTTCAAAGTTACCGTGTTTACCGTTATCCTGCTACTTCGGCGAAACACTTCTCTTTTGCCAATACGGCCGTGGATAGCGTGTTAAACGCCACTTTAAACCTTGCTAGGCATTCAAAGACCATCCTAAGTAGAAGGACGTAGAATTAAAAGACAAAGGAAGATGAAAAATACGCAGAAAAAGAAAATAAATCGAAATTACCATCTGCTAACGAAAGTTGAATCTGGAAAATGTCGTGGCGTGACAGCGGCCATTGACGTCATTCGTATAAATAGCGACGGAATCCAAACGAATGCACAAATAGGAAAGCGATTTTTCCCGGCCAGAAAACGTTTGGTGGAACAATGTTATGTTATTTTTCACAAATGATGGTCACTGAAAAAGAAAAACTTCCCCAACCGCCACACCGTTTTGGCCGCAGCGTGATCTGAGTTATGGGGTCACGACTGGATCCCTAGCCGCTGACCGCCCGAAGGACGTTGCAGACTCGTTTTCCCACGCTCTTTCGACTTGACGTGACAAATGACGTCAATGGCCGCTGTCACGCCACGACATTTTCCAGATTCAACTTTCGTTGGGAGATGGTAATTTCGAGTTATTTTCTTTTTCTGCGTATTTTTCATCTTCCTTTCTCTTTCAATTCTACATCCTTCTACTCAGGATGGTCTTTGTATGCCTAGCAAGGTTTAAAGTTGCGTTTACCACGCCATCCACGGCCGTATTGGCAAAAGGGAAGTGTTTCGCCGAAGTAGCAGGATAACGGTAAACACGGTAACTTTGAACGCTTTGTACAAGGTCAATATACTTTGGCCGAAAAATGTTTTTCCAGAAACGTGATGTATATCCCTCCAATGTCTAATTCATCACTGTGATTGCTTTCAAAAGCGTTGAACTTTTGAGAAATAATTATTTTAAAATCAGCTCCAACCTCCATCTAATTTAGTATGCAATATTTCAAACTTTATTTTTTTAATCGCTTCGGCAGTTTTTTTATGTTTATCGAATGATATTGCATTAAAAGGCCTTTTTCTTCAACACTGTGTAGTTTTCTCATTATTTTGCGTTGCGATAGTAATTTCTGAACAGTTTTTTTGCGGGGGCTTATTTTCGGCCTGATTTTGCTGCTATCAGACGGAAAAAGTTTGCGGCTCGATATTTTTGGTTTAAAGCGAAACTGAAACAAAAGAAATTCATTTTTAAATAGTATTCGGTGACCTCTACTTGGGAGATAAAAATCGGCCGATTTTATTTTTTAGCCGGAAATCATCGGTCGTTTCTTAGGCGCAGGGCCTCTTAAAAAGTTACGCTTTGTGCATTTAACTGAAAACTAAGGCCATCAGGAGTTAGTTTAACGTCCCCCGGACTGGAAAATATCCCCCAAGTTCCGGGAGATCGAGCTGAACTGGGTCAAAATCACGATGCTCTTAAGGAGGTCTCAGCTAGTATTTCAGTCTTAAAGTGAAGTAGGGTTGTATTTCGGCCCAGAAGCTCGAAACTGAGCGTTCAAAAAGTTTTCCTGCGTCCATTTCACATCAAACCAAGGCCATCAAGAGTTAGTTTAGAGTCCCCGGGACTTGAAAATATCGCCAAACTTCTAGAAAATCGAGCGGAAGTTGCTCAAAATCACGATGCGCGTAGGGCGGTCTCGCCTACTCTTTCAGTCTTAAAGTGAAGTGGGGCTATATTTCATCCCAGAAGCTCGAAAATAAGCGTTCAAAAAGTGTTACCTTGTTCATTTCACTGCAAACCAAGGCCATCAGGAGTTAGTTTAGACTGCTCGGGACTGGAAAATATCGCCTAAGTTCGGGGAAATCGAGCCGAATGTTGTCAAAATCACGATGCACGTAAGGCGGTCTCGGCTACTCTTTGATTCTTAAAGTGAACTGGGGCTATATTTCGGCCGAGAAGCTAGAAAGTGGAAGTTCAAAAAGTTTTGCTGTGTTCATTTCACTGCAAACCAAGGCCATCAGGAGTTAGTTAAGACTCCTCGGGACTGGAAAATATCGCCCAAGTTCGGGGAAATCGAGCCGAAGTTTGTCAAAATTACGATGCGCGTGAGGCGGTCTCGGCTACTCTTTGATTCTTAAAGTGAACTGGGCTATATTTCGGCCCAGAAGCTCGAAAGTGAAAGTTCAAAAAGTTTTGCTGTGTCCATTTCACCGCAAACCAAGCCACATCAGCAGATTGTTTACAGTGTCCGGGACATCAAAATATCCCCCAAGTCCCGGGAAATCGAGCCGAAGTTTGTCAAAATCACGATGCGCGTAGAGCAGTCTCGGCTACTCTTTTAGTCTTAAAGTGACGTGGCTGTATATTTCGGCCCAGAAGCTTGAAAGTGAGCGTTCAAAAAGTTTTGCTCTCTCAATTTAACTGAAAACCAAGGCCATCATGAGTTAGTTTAGGGTCCGCGGGACTAAAAAATATCCCTTAAGTTCTGGCAACTCAAGCCGAAGTTGGTCAAAATCACGATGCGTCTAAGACGGTCTCGGCTACTATTTCAGTCTTAAAGTGAAGTGGGGCTATATTTCGGCCCAGAATTTCGAAAGTAAGCGTTCAAAAAAATTTGCTGTGTCCATTTCACTGCAGACCAAGGCCATCAGGGATTAGTTTAGAGTCCTTGGAACTTGAATATATCCCCGAAGTTTCGGGAAATCGAGCCGAAGTTTGTCAAAATCACGATGCGCGTAAGACGGTGTCGGCTACTCTTTCAGTCTTAAACTGAAGTGGGGCTATATTTCGGCTCAGAAGCCCGAAGGGGAGCGTTGAAAAACTTTTGCTCTCTCCATTTCAGTGCAAACGAAGGCAATCAGGAGTTACTTTAGAGTCCCCGGTACCGGAAAATATTCCCCATTTCCTGGGAAATATAGCCAAAGGTTGTCAAAATCACGATGCGCGTATGGCGGTTTCGGCTATTCTTTTATTCTTGAAGTGAACTCGGGCTATATTTCGGCCCAGAAGCTCGAAAGTGAAAGTTCAAAAAGTTTTGCTGTGTCCATTTCACCGCGAACCAAGCCACGTCAGGAGATAGTTTAAAGTCTCCGGGACATCAAAATATCCCCCAAGTTCCGGGAAATCGAGCCGAAGTTTGTCAAAATCACGATGCGCGTAAAGCAGTCTCGGCTACCCTTTTAGTCTTAAAGTGACGTGGCTGTATATTTTGGCCCAGAAGCTCGAAAGTGAGCCTTCAAAAAGTTATGCTGTGCCCATTTCACTGCAAAGCAAGGCCCTCAGGAAGTAGTTTACAGTCCCCGGAACTGCAAAATATCCTCCAAGTTCCGCCAAATCGAGACGAAGTTGGTCAAAATAACGATTCGCGTAAGGCGGTCTCGGCTACTCTTTGAGTCTGAAAGTGAAGTAGGGCTATATTTGGGTCCAGAAAATCGAAAGTGAGCGTTCAAAAAGTTTTCCCTCTCAATTTCACTGAAAACCAAGGCCATCATGAGTTAGTTTAGAGTCCCCGGGAGTGGAAAATATCTTTTAAGTTCTGGCAACTCAAGCCGAAATTGGTCAAAATCACGATGCACCTAACGCGGCCTCGGCTACTCTTTCAGTCTTAAAGTGAAGTGGGGCTCTATTTCGGCCCAGAAGCTCCAAAGTGAGCGCTGCAAAAATTTTGCTGTGTCCATTTCACTGCAAACCAAGGCCATCCGGAGTTAGTTTAGAGTCCCCGGGACTGCAATATATTTCCCAAGTTCCGGAAAATCGAGAAGACGTTGGTCAAAATCACGATGCGCGCAAGACGGTCTTGGCTAGTCTTTCAGTCTTAAAGTGAAGTGGGGCTATATTTCGGCCCAGAAGCTCAAAAATGAGCTTCAAAAAGTTTTGCTGTATCCATTTCAATGTAAACGAGGGCCATCAGGGGTTACTTAAGAGTCTTCAGGACTGGAAAATATCCCCCCAAGTTCAGGGAAATTTAGCCGAAGTTGGTCAGAATCACGGTGCGCGTTAGGCGGTCTCGCTTACTGTTTCAGTCTTAAAGTGAAGTGAGGCTTTATTCCTGCCCAGGAGCTTGAAAGTGAGCGTTCAAAACGTTTCCCTGTTTTTATTTGACTGCAAACAAAAGCCATCAGGAGCTAGTTTAGAGTCCCCGGGACTGGAAAATATCCCCCAACTTCCTGGAAATCGAGTCGAAGTTGGTCAAAATCACGATTTGCGTAAGGTAGTGTCGGCTACTCTTTCAGTCTTAAAGTGAAGTGGGGCTATATTTCGGGCGAGAAGCCCGAAAGTGAGCGTTCAAAAAGTTTTGCTGTGTTCATTTCACTGAAAACCAAGGCCATCAGGAGTTAGTTTAGCGTCTCCGAGACAAGAAAGTATGCCCCAAGGTCCGGGAAATTGAGCCGAGTTGGTCAAAATCACGATGCCCGTAAAGTGGTCTCGGCTACTCTTTCTGTCTTAAAGTGAAGTGGGGCTATATTTCGGGCCAGAAGCCCGAAAGTGAGCGTTCAAAAAGTTTTGCTGTGTCCATTTCACTGCAAACCAAGGCCATCAGGGGTTAGTTTAGAGTCCCCGGGACTGAACAATATTGCCCAAGTTCCGGGCAATCGAACCGAAGTTGATCAAAATCACGATGCGCGAAATGCGGTATCGGCTACTGTTTCAGTCTTAAAGTGAAGTGGGGCTATATTTCGGCCATAAAGCCCGAAAGTGAGCGTTCAAAAAGTTTTGCCGTGTTCTTTGACTGAAAAACAAGGCCATCACGAGTTAGTCTAGCGTCCCTGGGACTGGAAAATATTCCCCAAGTTCCGGTATATCGAACTGAAGTTGGTCAAAATCACGATGCTCCCAAAGCGGTCTCGGCTACCCTTTCAGTCTTAAAGTGAAGTGGGGCTATATTTCTGTCCAGAAGCTCGAAAGTGAGCGTTCAAAAAGTTTTGCTGTGTCCATTTCACTGCAAACCAAAGCTATCAAAAGTTAGTTTAGGGTCCCCGGGACTGGAAAATATTCGCCATGTTCCGGGAAAGCGAGCTGAACTTGGTCAAAATCACGGTGTTCGTAAGGCGGTCTCGCCTACTATTTCAGTCTTAAAGTGAAATACGGTTGTATTTCGGCCCAGAAGCTCGAAACTGAGCGTTCAAAAAGTTTTCCTGCGTCCATTTCACTGCAAACCAAGGCAATCAGGAGTTTGTTTAGAGTCCCCGGGACTTGAAAATATCGCCAAAATTCTAGAAAATCGAGCGGAAGTTGCTCAAAATCACGATGCGCGTAAGGCGGTCTCCCCTACTCTTTTAGTCTTAAAGTGAAGTGGGGCTATATTTCATCCCAGAGGCTCGAAAATAAGCCTTCAAAAAGTGTTACTGTGTTCATTTCACTGCAAACCAAGGCCATCAGGAGTTAGTTTAGACTCCTCGGGACTGGAAAATATCGCCAGAGTTCGGGGAAATGGAGCCGAATTTTGTCAAAATCACGATGCGCGTAAGGCGGTCTCGGCTACTCTTTCAGTCTTAAAGTGAACTGGGGCTATATTTCGGCCGAGAAGCTAGAAAGTGAAAGTTCAAAAGGTTTTGCTGTGTTAATTTCAGTGCAAACCAAGGCCATCAGGAGTTAGTTTAGACTCCTCGGGACTGGAAAATATCGCCCAAGTTCGGGGAAATCGAGCTGAATTTTGTCAAAATCACGATGCGCGTAAGGCGGTCTCGGCCACCCTTTCATTCTTAAAGTGAACTGGCGCTATATTTCGGCCCAGAAGCTCGAAATTGAAAGTTCAAAAAGTTTTGCTGTGTCCATTTCACCGCAAACCAAGCCACATCAGCAGATTGTTTACAGTGTCCGGGACATCAAAATATCCCCCAAGTCCCGGGAAATCGAGCCGAAGTTTGTGAAAATCACGATGCGCGTAAAGCAGTCTCGGCTACTCTTTTAGTCTTAAAGTGACGTGGCTGTATATTTCGGCCCAGAAGCTTGAAAGTGAGCGTTCAAAAACTTTTGCTCTCTCAATTTAACTGAAAACCAAGGCCATCATGAGTTAGTTTGGAGTCCACGGGACTGGAAAATATCCCTTAAGTTCTGGCAACTCAAGCCGATGTTGGTCAAAATCACGATGCGTCTAAGGCGGTCACGGCTACTATTTCAGTCTTAAAGTGAAGTGGGGCTATATTTCGGCCCAGGATTTCGAAAGTAAGGGTTCAAAAAAGTTTTGTGTGTTCATTTCACTGCAAACCAAGGCCATCAGGAGTTAGTTTAGACCCCTCGGGACTGGAATATATCGCCCAAGTTCGGGGAAAGCGAGCCGAATTTTGTCAAAATCACGATGCGCGTAAGGCGTTCTCGGCTACTCTTTGATTCTTAAAGTGAACTCGGGCTATATTTCGGCCCAGAAGCTCGAAAGTGAAAGTTCAAAAAGTTTTGCTGTGTCCATTTCACCGCAAACCAAGCCACATCAGCAGGTTGTTTACAGTGTCCGGGACATCAAAATATCCCCCAAGTCTCGGGAAATCGAGCCGAAGTTTGTGAAAATCACGATGCGCGTAAAGCAGTCTCGGCTACTCTTTTAGTCTTAAAGTGACGTGGCTTTATATTTCGGCCCAGAAGCTTGAAAGTGAGCGTTCAAAAACTTTTGCTCTCTCAATTTAACTGAAAACCAAGGCCATCATGAGTTAGTTTAGAGTCCACGGGACTGGAAAATATCCCTTAAGTTCTGGCAACTCAAGCCGATGTTGGTCAAAATCACGATGCGTCTAAGGCGGTCACGGCTACTATTTCAGTCTTAAAGTGAAGTGGGGCTATATTTCGGCCCAGAATTTCGAAAGTAAGGGTTCAAAAAAGTTTGCTGTGTCCATTTCACTGCAGACCAAGGCCATCAGGGGTTAGTTTAGAGTCCTTGGGACTGGAATATATCCCCGAAGTTTCGGGAAATCGAGCCGAAGTTGGTCAAAATCACCATGCGCGTAAGACGGTGTCGGCTACTCTTTCAGTCTTAAACTGAAGTGGGGCTATATTTCGGCTCAGAAGCCCGAAGGGGAGCGTTGAAAAACTTTTGCTCTCTCCATTTCAATGCAAACCAAGGCAATCAGGAGTTAGTTTAGAGTCCCCGCTACCGGAAAATATTCCCCATTTTCCGGGAAATCGAGCCAAAGTTGGTCAAAATCACGATGCGCGTAAGGCGGTCTCGGCTATTCTTTCATTCTTAAAGTGAACTCGGGCTATATTTCGGCCCAGAAGCTCGAAAGTGAAAGTTCAAAAAGTTTTGCTGTGTCCATTTCACCGCGAACCAAGCCACATCAGGAGATAGTTTACAGTCTCCGGGACATCAAAATATCCAACGATTTGCCGGAACTAAGGGGATATATTCCAGTTCTGAGGACTCTAAACTTATTCCTGATGGCCTTGGTTTGCAGTAAAATGGACCCAGCAAAACTTTCTGAACGCTCAATTTCGAGCTTCTGGGCCAAAATATAGCCCCCCATTACTTTAACACTGAAAGAGTAGCCGAGACCGCCTTACGCGCATCGTGATTTTGACAAACTTCGGGTTGATTTCCCGGATTTTAAGGGATATTTTCCAGTCCCGGGGACTCTCAACTAACTCCTGCTTGTCTTGGTTTGCAGTGAAATGGACACAGCGAAAGTTTCTGAAGGCTCACTCTCGAGCTTCTGGGCCGAAATAGAGCCCCATTTTACTTTAAGACTGAAAGAGTAGGCGAGACCGTCTTGAGCGAATCGTGATTTTGACCAATTTCGCGTTTATTTCCCGAAACTTGGGGGATATATTCCAGTCAAAGGGACTCTAAAGTAACTCCTGATGGCCTTGGTTTTCAGTGAAAGGGACAGAGCACAACTTTGGAGCTTCTGGGCAGAAATATAGCCCCACTTTACTTTAAGACTGAAAGAGTAGATGAGACCGCCCTACGCGCATCGTAATTTTGACGAACTTCGAATGGATTTCCCGGAACTTGGGGGATATTTTGCAGTCCCTTGGACGCTAAACTAAGTCCTGATGGCCTTGTTTTGAAGTAAAATGGACACAACAAAACTTTTTGAACGCTTACTTTCTAGCTTGTAGGCCGAAATATACCCACACTTCACTTTAGGACTGACACAGTAGCCGAGACCACGTTACGCGCATCATGAATTTGATCAACTTCGGCTCGATTACCCGGGACTTGGGGGATATTCTCCAGTCCCGGGGACTCTAAACTAACTTCTGATGGCCTTGGTTTTTTGAACGCTCACTTTTGAGCTTCTGGGCCGAAATATAGCCCCACTTCACTTGAAGACTGAAAGAGTAGCGGAGACCGTCTTACGCGCATCGTGATTTTGACCAACGTCTTCTCGATTTACCGGAACTTGGGAAATACATTCCACTCCCGGGGACTCTAAACTAACTCCTGATAGCCTTGGTTTGCAGTCAAATAGACACAGTAATTTTTTTTGAGCTTTGAGCTTGTGGGCCGAAATAGAGGCCCACTTCACTTTAAGACTGAAGGAGTAGCCGACACCGCCTTAAGCGCACCGTGATTTTGACCAACTTCGGCTCGATTTGCCGGAACTTTGGGGATATTTTCCAGTCCTGGGGACTCTAAACTAACTCCTGATTGTCTTGGTTTTTAGTGAAATGGACACAGCGAAACTTTTTGAACGCTCACTCTCGAGCTTCTGGACCGAAATATAGCCCCACTTTACTTTAAGACTGAAAGAGTAGCCGAGACCGTCTTGCGCAAATCGTGATTTTGACCAACTTTGGGTCGGTTTGCCGGAACTTGGGGGATATATTCCATTTCCGCGGACTCTAAACTAACTCCTGATTGCCTTGGTTTTCAGTGAAATGGACAAAGGAAAGCTTTTTGAACACTCTCTTTGTAGCTACTGGGCCGAAATAGAATCCCACTTCACTTTTAGACTGAAATAGTAGTCGAGACCGCCTCACGCGCATCGCGAGTAACACCAAGTTCAACTCGATTTCACGCAACTTTTGGGATATTTTCCAGTTCGGGGGACTCTAAACTAACTCCGGATGGCCTTGGTTTGCACTGAAATGCGCACAGCATAACTTTTTGAACGCCCACTTTGGAGCTTGTGGGCCGAAATATAGCCCCACTTCACTTTAAGACTGAAAGAGTAGCCGAGATCGCCTTACGCGCATCGTGATTTTGACCATTTTCGGATCGATTTCTCGGAACTTGGGGGATATTTTCGAGTCCCGGGGACTCTAAACTAGCTCCTGATCGCCTTGCTTTGCATTGAAATGGACAGATCAAAACTTTTTGAACGCTCACTTTCGAGCTTGTGGGCCGAAATATAGCCACACTTTACTTTAAGACTGAAACAGTAGCCGAGACCGCATTTCGCGCATCGTGATTTTCATCAACTTCGGCTCGCTTTCCCGGAACATGGGGAATATTTTCCAGTCCTGGGGACCCTAAACTAACTTTTGATAGCTTTGGTTTGCAGTGAAATGCACACAGCAAAACTTTTTGAACGCTCACTTTCGAGCTTCTGGACAGAAATATAGCCCGACCTTACTTTAAGACTGAAAGAGTAGCCGAAACCGCCTTACGTATATCGTAATTTTGACGAACTTCGAATGGATTTCCCGGAGCTTGGGGGATATTTTCCAGTCCCTTGGACGCTAAACTAAGTCCTGATGGCCTGGTTTTGAAGTGAAATGGACACAGCCAAACTTTTTGAACGCTCACTTTCTAGCTTGTGGGCCGAAATATAGGCACACTTGACTTTAAGACTGAAAAAGTAGCCGAGACCACGTTACGCGCATCATGAATTTGATCAACTTCGGCTCGATTTCCCGGGACTTGGGGGATATTTTCCAGGCCCGGGGACTCTAAACTCACTCCTGATGGCCTTGGTTTGCATTGAAATGGACACAGCACAATTTTTTGAACGCACAGTTTCGAGATTCTGGGCCGAAATATAGCCCCACTTCACTTAAGACTGAAAGAGTAGCCGAGACCGCCTTACTCGCATCGTGAGTTTGACAAACTTCGGGTCGATATTCCGGAACTTGGGGGATATTTTCCAGTCCCAGGAACTCTAAACTAACTCCTGATGGCCTTGGTTTGCAGTGAAATGGACAGAGCAAAACTTTTTGAACGCTCACCTTCGAGCTTCCTGGCCGAAATAAAGCCCCACTTTACTTTAAGACTTAAAGAGTAACCGAGACTACCTTACGCGCATTGTGATTTTGACAAACTTCGGTAGGATCTCCCGGAACTTGGGGAACATTTTCCAGTCCCTTGGACGCTAAACTAAGTCCTGATGGCCTTGTTTTGCAGAGAAATGGACACAGCAAAAAATGTTTGAACGCTCACTTTCGAGCTTGTGGGCCGAAATATAGCCACACTTCACTTTAAAACTGAAACAGTAGCCGAGACCGCATTTCGCGCATCGTGATTTTCATCAACTTCGGCTCGCTTTCCCGGAACTTGGGGAATATTTTCCAGTCCCGGGGACCCTAAACTATTTTTGATAGCTTTGATTTGCAGTGAAATGGACACAGCAAAACTTTTTGAACGCTCACTTTCGAGCTTCTTGAAAGAAATATAGCCCCACTTCACTTTAAGACTGAAAGGGTAGCCGAGACCGCTTTGGGAGCATCGTGATTTTGACCAACTTCAGCTCGATTTACCGGAACTTGGGGAATATTTTCCAGTCCTAGGAACGCTAAACTAACTCGTGATGGCCTTGTTTTTCAGTCAATGAACACAGCAAAACTTTTTGAACGCTCACTTTCGGGCTTCTGGCCCGAAATATAGCCCCACTTCACTTTAAGACAGAAAGAGTAGCCGAGACCACTTTAGGGGCATCGTGATTTTGGCCAACCTCGGCTCAATTTTCCGGACCTTGGGGCATATTTTCTTGTCCCGGGGACAATAAACTAACTCCTGATGGCCTTGGTTTCCAGTGAAATGAACACAGCAAAACTTTTTGAACGCTCACTTTCGGGCTTCTGGCCCGAAATATAGCCCCACTTCACTTTAAGACTGAAGGAGTAGCCGACACTACCTTACGCAAATCGTGATTTTGACCGACTTCGGCTCGATTTCCCGAAAGCTGGGGGATATTTTCCAGTCCCGGGGACTCTAAACTAGCTCCTGATGGCTTTGGTTTCCAGTGAAATAAACGCAGGGAAACTTTTTGAACGCTCACTTTCAAGCTCCTGGGCAGGAATAAAGCCTCACTTCGCTTTAAGACTGAAACAGTAAGCGAGACCGCCTAACGCGCACCGTGATTTTGACCAACTTCGGCTAAATTTCCCTGAACTTGGGGGATATTTTCCAGTCCCGAAGACTCTTAAATAGCCCCTGATGGCCTTCGTTTGCATTGAAATGGATACAGCAAAACTTTTTGAAGCTCACTTTTGAGCTTCTGGGCCGAAATATAGCCCCACTTCACTTTAAGACTGAAAGACTAGCCAAGACCGTCTTGCGCGCATCGTGATTTTGACCAACGTCTTCTCGATTTTCCGGAACTTGGGAAATATATTGCAGTCCCGGGGACTCTAAACTAACTCATGATGGCCTTGGTTTTCAGTGAAATTCAGAGAGGAAAATTTTCAAAACGCTCACTTTCGAGCTTCTGGACCGAAATATAGCCCTACTTCACTTTAAGACTGAAAGAGCAGCCGAGACCGCCTTCCGCAAACCGTTATTTTGACCAACTTCGTCTCGATTTCGCGGAACTTGGAGGATATTTTCCAGTTCCGGGGACTGTAAACTACTTCCTGAGGGTCTTGCTTTGCAGTGAAATGGGCACAGCATAACTTTTTGAACGCTCACTTTCGAGCTTCTGGGCCGAAATATACAGCCACCTCACTTTAAGTCTGAAAGAGTAGCCGAGACTGCTTTACGCGCATCGTGATTTTGACAAACTTCGGCTCGATTTCCCGGAACCTGGGGGATATTTTGATGTCCCGGAGACTGTAAACTATCTCCTGATGTGGCTTGGTTCGCGGTGAAATGGACACAGCAAAACTTTTTGAACTTTCACTTTCGAGCTTCTGGGCCGAAATATAGCCCGAGTTCACTTTAAGAATGAAAGAATAGCCGAGACCGCCTTACGCGCACCGTGATTTTGACCAACTTTGGCTCGATTTCCCAGGAAATGGGGAATATTTTCCGGTACCGGGGACTCTAAAGTAACTCCTGATTGCCTTGGTTTGCATTGAAATGGAGAGAGCAAAAGTTTCTCAACGCTCCCCTTCGGGCTTCTGAGCCGAAATATAGCCCCACTTCAGCTTAAGACTGAAAGAGTAGCCGACACCGTCTTACGCGCATGGTGATTTTGACCAACTTCGGCTCGATTTCCCGAAACTTCGGGGATATATTCAAGTCCCAAGGGCACTAAACTAACCCCTGATGGCCTTGGTCTGCAGTGAAATGGACACAGCAAACTTTTTTGAACCCTTACTTTCGAAATTCTGGGCCGAAATATAGCCCCACTTCACTTTAAGAATGAAATAGTAGCCGAGACCGCCTTAGACGCATCGTGATTTTGACCAACTTCGGCTTGAGTTGCCAGAACTTAAGGGATATTTTCCAGTCCCGTGGACTCTAAACTAACTCATGATGGCCTTGGTTTTCAGTTAAATTGAGAGAGCAAAACTTTTTGAACGCTCACTTTTGAGCTTCTCGGCCGAAATATAGCTCTACTTCACTTTAAGACTGAAAGAGTAGCCGAGACCGTCTCACGAGCATCGTGATTTTGACCAACTTCCGTTCGATTTCCCGGAGCTTCGGGGATATATTCCAGTCCCAAGGACTCTAAACTAACTGCTGATGGCCTTGGTTTGCAGTGAAATGGACACAGCACATTTTTTTGAACGCTCACTTTCGAGCTTCTCGGCCGAAATATAGCCCTACTTCACTTTAACACTGAAAGAGTAGCCGAGACCGCCTGACGCGCATCGTAATTTTGACCTTTTTCGGCTCGATTTGCCGGAAGTTGGCGAATATTTTCAATTCCCGGGGAAGCTAAACTAACTTCCGATGGCCTTAGTTTGCAGTTAAATGGACACAGCAAAACTTTTTGAACCCTCACTTTCGAGCTTATGGGTCGAAATATAGCCCCACTTAACTTTAAGACTGAAAGAGTAGCCGAGACCGCCTTACGCGCATCGTGATTTTGGGATACTTCGGCTCGATTTCCCGCAAATAGGGGGATATTTTCCAGTCCCGGGGACTCTAAACTAACTCCTGATGGCCTTGGTTTCCAGTGAAATGGACACAGGAACACTTTTTGAACGCGCACTTTCGAGCTTGCTGGCCGAAATATAGCCCTACTTCTTTTTAAGACTGAAAGAGTAGACGGGAGCGCCTTACGCGCATTGTGATTTTGAGGATCTTCGGCTCGATCTGGCGAAACTTGGGACATATTTTCCAGTCCCAAAGTCTCTAAACTCACTCCTGATTGTCTAAGATGTGAGTGAAATAGAGACAAAAATTTTTGAAGCCTTACTTTCGAGCTTCTGGAGTTAAATCTAAGCCCACCTTACCTTAAGACTGAAAGAGTAGCAGAGACCCCCTTAAGCGCATCGTGATTTTGACTAACTTCGGGTGGATTTGCCGTAACTTGGTGGATATTTCCAGTCCCTTGGACGCTAAACTAAGTCGTGATGGCCTTGTTTTGCAGTGAAATGGACACAGCAAAACTTTTTAAACACTCAGTTTCGAGCTTCTGGGCCGAAATATTGCCCCACTTCACTTTAAGACTCAAAGAGTAACCGAGACCGCCGTACGCGCGTTGTGATTTTGACCAACTTCGGTTAAATTTCCCGGAATTTGGGGGATATTTTCCAGTCCCGGGGACTCTAAACTGACCCCCGATGTCCTTGGTCTGCAGTAAAATGGACACAGCAAAACTTTTTGAACGCTCACTTTTGAGCTTCTGGGCCGAAATATAGCTCCACTTCACTTTAAGAGTGAAAGAGTAGCCGAGACCGCCTTACGCCCATCGTAATTTTGACCAACTTCGGCTCGATTTCCCGGAACTTGGGGGATATTTTCCAATCCCGCGGACTCTAAAGTAACTCCTGATGGCCTTGCTCTTGAGTGAATTGGGCAAAGTACAACTTTTTGAACGCTCAATTTTGAGCTTCTGGGCGGAAATATTGCCCCGGTTGACTTTAAGAATGAAAGAGTAACCGGGACCGCCTTACGCGCATCGTGATTTTGAACAACTTTGGCTCGATTTCCCGGGAAATGGGGGATATTTTCCGGTACCGGGGACTCTAAACTAACTCCTGATTGCCTTGGTTTGCAGTGAAATGGACCAGCACACCTTTTTGAACGCTCACGTTTGAGCTTCTGGGCCGAAGCATAGCCCTACTTTACTTTAAGACTGAAGGACTAGCCGAGACCGCCTTCCGCGCATCGTGATTTTGGGCTACTTGGGCTCGATTTCCCGGAACTTGGGAGATAATTCCCAGTCCCGGGCACTCTAAACTAATTCCTGATGGCCTTGGTTTTCAGTGAAATGGACATAGCCAAACTTTTTGAACGTTTACTTTCGAGCTTCTGGGCCGAAATATAGCCCCACTTCACTTTATGACTGAAAGAGTAGCCGGGACCGCCTTACGCGCATGGTAATTTTGTCGAACTTCGGCTTGATTTACTAGGACTTGGGGGATATTTTCCAGTCCCGGAAGCTCTAAACTAACTCCTGAATGCCTTCGTTTTTAGTGAAATGGACACAAGTAAAAGGGGCGCACGCTAGGTTTCCAGGTTGTAGGCCGAAATTTAGCCCCTCTTTATTTTAAGACTGAAAGTGTACACGAAACCTCCTTAAGCGCATCCAAATTTTTAGCCACTATGGCTCGATCTGCCAAAACTTGGGGGATATTTTCCAGTCCCGGGGACTCTACCCTAACTCTTGATGGCCTTAGTTTTCAGTAAAATGGTCACAGGTAACAGGAGCGCACGCTCGGTGTCGAGCTTCTAGGTCGAAATGTAGCCCCACTTCATTTTAAGACTGAAAGAATAAACGAAACTGCCGTACGCTCATCGTAATTTTAAGAAAGTATGGCTCAATTTGCCGAAACTTGGAGGATAGCTTCCAGTCTCGAGGATTCTAAACTATCTCCTGATGGACTTAGTTCTTAGTGAAATGGACACAGGTAAAAGGAGAGCACGCTCGGTGTCGAGCTTGTAGAACCGAAATATAGCCCCACTTCATTTTCGGAGTAAACGAGTAGCCGAGACCGCCTTACGCGCATCGTAATTTTGAGCATCTTTGGCTCGATTTGCCGGAATTCGGGGAATATTTTCCAGTCCCCAGGACTATATGCTAACTCCTGATGAACTTAGTGTTCAGTGATATGTACACAGGCAAAAGGAGCGCACGCTCGGTGTTGAGCTTCTCGGCCGAAATATAGCCCCACCTCATTTTAAGACTGAAAGAGTAGCCGAGACCGCCTTACGCGCATCGTGATTTTGAGCAACTTTGGCTCGATCTGCCAGAATTTGGGAAATATTTTCCAGTCCCAAGGACTCTAAACTAACTCCTGATGGCCTAAGATGTCAGTGAAATGGACACAGGTAAAATTAGCGCACGCCCGGTCTCGAGCTTCTAGGTCGAAATATAGCCCCCCTTAATTTTAAGACTGAAAGTGTAGCCGAGACCGCCTTACGCGCATCGTGATTCTGGGCCGTGATTCTGGCGAATAATTTAAAGTCCCGGGGACGCTAAACTAACTCCCGATGACCTTGGTTTGCAGTTTAATGAACACAGCAAAACATTCTGAACGCTCACCTTCGAGCTTCAGGGCCGAAATATAGCCCTACTTAAATTTAAGACTGAAAGAATAGCCGAGAGCCCGTTACGCGCATCGTAATTTTCATCAACTTCGGCGCCATTTCCTGGAACTTGGAGAATATTTTCCAGTCCCGGGGACTCTAAACTAAGTCCTGATGCCCTTGGTTTGGAGTGAAATGGACACAGCAAAACTTTTTGAACGCTCACTTTCTAGCTTGTGGGCCGAAATATAGGCACACTTGACTTTAAGACTGAAACAGTAGCCGAGACCACGTTACGCGCATCATGAATTTGATCAACTTCGGCTCCAATTCCTGGGACATGGGGGATATTTTCCAGTCCCGGGGACTCTAAACTAACTCGTGGACGCCTTGGTTTGCATTGAAATGGACACAGCACAATTTTTTGAACGCACAGTTTCGAGATTCTGGGGCCGAAATATAGCCGCACTTCACTTAAGACTGAAAGAGTAGCCGAGACCGCCTTGCTCGCATCGTGAGTTTGACAAACTCCGGGTCGATATTCCGGAACTTGGGGGATATTTTCCAGTCCCAGGAACTCTAAACTAACTCCTGATGGCCTTGGTTTGCAGTGAAATGGACAGAGCAAAACTTTTTGAACGCTCACCTTCGAGCTTCCTGGCCGAAATAAAGCCCCACTTTACTTTAAGACTTAAAGAGTAACCGAGACCACCTTACGCGCATTATGATTTTGACAAACTTCGGGTGGATCTCCCGGAACTTGGGGAACATTTTCCAGTCCCTTGGACGCTAAACTAAGTCCTGATGGCCTTGTTTTGAAGTGAAATGGACACAGCAAAACTTTTTGAACGCTCACTTTCGAGCTTGTGGGCCGAAATATAGCCACACTTTACTTTAAGACTGAAACAGTAGCCGAGACTGTATTTCGCGCATCGTGATTTTGATGAACTTCGGCTCGCTTTCCCGGAACTTGGGGAATATTTTCCAGTCCCGGGCACCCTAAACTAACTTTTGATAGCTTTGGTTTGCAGTGAAATGCACACAGTAAAACTTTTTGAACGCTCACTTTCGAGCTTCTGGACAGAAATATAGCCCCACTTCACTTTAAGACTGAAAGGACAGCCGACACCGCTTTGGGAGCATCGTGATTTTGACAAACTTCAGCTCGATTTACCGGAACTTGGGGAATATTTTCCAGTCCCAGGGACGCTAGACTAACTCGTGATGGCCTTGTTTTTCAGTCAAAGAACACAGCAAAACTTTTTGAACGCTTACTTTCGGGCTTCTGGGCCGAAATATAGCCCCACTTCACTTTAAGACTGAAACAGTAGCCGATACCGCATTTCGCGCATCGTGATTTTGATCAACTTCGGTTCGATTCCCCGGAACTTGGCCAATATTTTTCAGTCCCGCGGACTCTAAACTAACCCCTGATGGCCTTGGTTTGCAGTGAAATGGACACAGCAAAACTTTGTGAACGCTCACTTTCGGGCTTCTGGCCCGAAATATAGCCCCACTTCACTTTAAGACAGAAAGAGTAGCCGAGACCATTTTAGGGCATCATGATTTTGACCAACCTCGGCTCAATTTTCCGGACCTTGCGGGAAATTTTCTTGTCCCGGGTACGCTAAACTAACTCCTGATGGCCTTGGTTTGCAGTGAAATGAACACAGCAAAACTTTTTGAACGCTCACTTTCGGGCTTCTGGCCCGAAATATAGCCCCACTTCACTTTAAGACTGAAGGAGTAGCCGACACTACCTTACGCAAATCGTGATTTTGACTAACCTCGGCTCGATTTTCCGGAAGCTGGGGGATATTTTCCAGTCCCGGGGACTCTAAACTAGCTCCTGATGGCTTTGGTTTCCAGTGAAATAAACACATGAAAACTTTTTGAACGCTCACTTCCAAGCTCCTGGGCAGGAATAAAGCCTCACTTCACTTTAAGACTGAAACAGTAAGCGAGACCGCCTAACGCGCACCGTGATTTTGACCAACTTCGGCTAAATTTCCCTGAACTTGGGGGATATTTTCCAGTCCCGAAGACTCTTAAGTAACCCCTGATGGCCTTTGTTTG
This sequence comes from Orbicella faveolata, assembly GCF_042242905.1. Classification (NCBI taxonomy): domain Eukaryota; kingdom Metazoa; phylum Cnidaria; class Anthozoa; order Scleractinia; family Merulinidae; genus Orbicella; species Orbicella faveolata. Next base: position 566,490 of record NW_028301577.1, read on the forward strand.
CATTGAAATGGATACAGCAAAACTTTTTGAAGCTCATTTTTTAGCTTCTGGGGCGAAATATAGCCCCACTTCACTTTAAGACTTAAAGACTAGCCAAGACCGTCTTGCGCGCATTGTGATTTTAACCAACCTCTTCTCGATTTTCCGGAACTTGGGAAATATATTGCAGTCCCGGGGACTATAAACTAACTCCTGATGGCCTTGGTGTGCAGTGAAATGGACACAGCAAATTTTTTGCAGCGCTCACTTTGGAGCTTCTGGGCCGAAATAGAGCCCCACTTCACTTTAAGACTGAAAGAGTAGCCGAGGCCTCCTTAGGCGCATCGTGATTGTGACCAACTTCGGCTTGAGTTGGCAGAACTTAAAAGATAGTTTTTAGTCCCGGGGACTCTAAACTAACTCATGATGGCCTTGGTTTTCAGTGAAATTGAGAGAGGAAAACTTTTTGAACGCTCACTTTCGAGCTTCTGGACCGAAATATAGCCCTACTTCACTTTAAGACTGAAAGAGTAGCTGAGAAAGCCTTACGCGAATCGTTATTTTGACCAACTTAGTGTCGATTTCGCGGAACTTGGGGGATATCTTCCAGTTCCGGGGACTGTAAACTACTTCCTGAGGGCCTTGCTTTGCAGTGAAATAGGCACAGCATAACTTTTTGAACGCTCACTTTCGAGCTTCTGGGCCGAAATATACAGCCACGTCACTTTAAGACTGAAAGAGTAGCCGAGACTGCTTTACGCGCATCGTGATTTTGACAAACTTCGGCTCGATTTCCCGGGACTTGGGGGATATTTTGATGTCCCGGACACTGTAACCAATCTGCTGATGCGGCTTGGTTTGCGGTGAAATGGACACAGCAAAACTCTTTGAACTTTCACTTTCTAGCTTCTCGGCCGAAATATAGCCCCAGTTCACTTTAAGACTGATAGAGTAGCCGAGACCGCCTTACGCGCATCGTGATTTTGACAAAATTCGGCTCGATTTCCCCGAACTTGGGCGATATTTTCCAGTCCCGAGGAGTCTAAACTAACTCCTGATTACCTTGGTTTGCAGTGAAATGAACATAGTAACACTTTTTGAAGACTTATTTTCGAGCTTCTGGGATGAAATATAGCTTCACTTCACTTTAAGACTGAAAGAGTAGGCGAGACCGCCTTACGCGCATCGTGATTTTGAGCAACTTCCGCTCGATTTTCTAGAATTTTGGCGATATTTTCAAGTCCCGGGGACTCTAAACTAACTCCTGATTGCCTTGGTTTGCAGTGAAATGGACGCAGGAAAACTGTTTGAACGCTCAGTTTCGACCATCTGGGCCGAAATACAACCGTACTTCACTTTAAGACTGAAATAGTAGCCGAGACCGCCTTACGAGCATCGTGATTTTGACCAAGTTCAGCTCGATTTCCCGGAACTTGGGGGATATTTTCCAGTCCGGGGGACTTTAAACTAACTCCTGATGGCCTTGGTTTGAAATTAAATGCACAAAGCGTAACTTTTTAAAGGGTCACTTTCGAGCTTCTGGGCCGAAATATAGCCCCACTTTACTTTAAGACTGAAAGAGTAGCCGAGACCGTCTTACGCGCATCGTGATTTTGACGAACTTCCGTTGGATTTCCCGGAACTTCGGCGATATATTCCAGTCCCCGGGACTCTAAACTAACTGCTGATGGCCTTGGTTTGCAGTGAAATGGACACAGCACATTTTTTTGATGGGTCACTTTCGAGCTTCTCGCCCGAAATATACCCCTACTTCATTTTAAGACTGCAAGAGTAGCCGAGACCGCCTTACGCGCATCGTAATTTTGACCAACTTTGGCTCGATTTCCCGGAAGTTGGCGAATATTTTCAATTCCCTGGGAAGCTAAACTAACTTCCGATGGCCTCAGTTTGCAGTTAAATGGACAGAGAAAAACTTTTTCAACGCTCACTTTCGAGCTTATGGGTCGAAATATAGCCTCATTTAACTTTAAGACTGAAAGAGTAGCCGAGACCGCCTTACGCGCATCGTGATTTTGGGATACTTTGGCTCGATTTCCCGCAAATAGGGGGATATTTTCCAGTCCCGGGGACTCTAAACTAACTCCTGATGGCCTTGGTTTCCAGTGAAATGGACACAGGAACACTTTTTGAACGCGCACTTTCGAGCTTGCTGGCCGAAATATAGCCCTACTTCTTTTTAAGACTGAAAGAGTAGGCGAGAGCGCCTTACGCGCATTGTGATTTTGAGGATCTTCGGCTCGATCTGGCGAAACTTGGGACATATTTTCCAGTCCCAAAGTCTCTAAACTCACTCCTTATTGTCTAAGATGTGAGTGAAATAGAGACAAAAATTTTTGAAGCCTTACTTTTGAGCTTCTGGAGTTAAATGTAAGCCCACTTTACCTTAAGACTCAAAGAGTAGCCGAGACCCCCTTAAGCGCATGGTGATTTTGACTAACTTCGGGTGGATTTGCCGTAGCTTGGGGGATATTTCCAGTCCCTTGGACGCTAAACTAAGTCGTGATGGCCTTGTTTTGCAGTGAAATGGACACAGCAAAACTTTTTAAACACTCAGTTTCGAGCTTCTGGGCCGAAATATTGCCCCACTTCACTTTAAGACTCAAAGAGTAGGCGAGACCGCCGTACGCGCGTCGTGATTTTGACCAACTTCGGTTAAATTTCCCGGAACGTGGGGGATATTTTCCAGTCCCCGGGACTCTAAACTGACCCCCGACATCCTTGGTCTGCAGTAAAATGGACACAGCAAAACTTTTTGAACGCTCACTTTTGAGCTTGTGGGCGGAAATATTGCCCCAGTTGAATTTAAGAATGAAAGAGTAACCGGGACCGCCTTACGCGCATCGTCATTTTGACCAACTTTGGCTCGATTTCCCGGGAAATGGGGGATATTTTCCGTTACCGGGGACTCTAAACTAACTCCTGATTGCCTTGGTTTGCATTCAAGTGGACACAGCACAACTTTTGAACGCTCACGTTTGAGCTTCTGGGCCGAAGCATAGCCCTACTTCACTTTAAGACTGAAAGACTAGCCGAGACCGCCTAACGCGCATCGTGATTTTGGGCTACTTGGGCTCGATTTCCCGGAACTTGGGAGATAATTCCTAGTCCCGGGCACTCTAAACTAATTCCTGATGGCCTTGGTTTTCAGTGAAATGGACACAGCCAAACTTTTTGAACGTTTACTTTCGAGCTTCTGGGCTGAAATATAGCCCCACTTCACTTTAAGACTGAAAGAGTAGCCGTGACCGCCTTATGCGCATGGTAATTTTGTCGAACTTAGGCTTGATTTCCTGGGACTAGGGGGATTTTTTCCAGTATCGGAAGCTCTGAACTAACTCCTGAATGCCTTCGTTTTTAGTGAAATGGACACAGGTAAAAGGGGCGCACGCTAGGTTTCCAGGTTGTAGGCCGAAATATAGCCCCACTTTATTTTAAGACTGAAAGTGTACACGAAATCGCCTTAAGCGCATCGAAATTTTTAACCATTATGGCTCGATCTGCCAAAACTTGGGGGATATTTTCCAGTCCCGGGGACTCTACCCTAACTCTTGATGGCCTTAGTTTTCAGTAAAATGGTCACAGGTAACAGGAGCGCACGCTCGGTGTCGAGCTTCTAGGTCGAAATGTAGCCCCACTTCATTTTAAGACTGAAAGAGTAAACGAAACTGCCGTACGGTTATCGTAATTTTAAGAAAGTATGGCTCAATTTGCCGAAACTTGGAGGATAGCTTCCAGTCTCGAGGATTCTAAACTATCTCCTGATGGACTTAGTTCTTAGTGAAATGGACACAGGTAAAAGGAGAGCACGCTCGGTGTCGAGCTTGTAGAACCGAAATATAGCCCCACTTCATTTTCGGAGTAAACGAGTAGCCGAGACCGCGTTACGCGCGTCGTGATTTTGAGCATCTTTGGCTCGATTTGCCGGAATTCGGGGAATATTGTCCAGTCCCGAGGACTCTATGCTAACTCCTGATGAACTTAGTGTTCAGTGATATGTACACAGGCAAAAGGAGCGCACGCTCGGTGTTGAGCTTCTCGGCCGAAATATAGCCCCACCTCATTTTAAGACTGAAAGAGTAGCCGAGACCGCCTTACGCGCATCGTGATTTTTAACAACTTTGGCTCGATCTGCCAGAATTTGGGAAATATTTTCCAGTCCCAAGGACTCTAAACTAACTCCTGATGGCCATGGTTTGCAGTGAAATTCACAAAGCACAAGTTTTTCAACGCACACTTTCGAGCTTCTAGGCCGAAATATAGTCCCACATCACTTACGACTTAAAGAGTAGCCGAGACCGGCGTGCGCGCATTGTGATTTTGACAAACTTCGGGTCGATATTCCGGAACTTGGGGCATATTTTCCAGTCCCTTTGACGCTAAACTAGCTGCGGATGGCCTTGTTTTGCAGTGAAATAGACACAGCAAAGCTTTTTGAACGCTCACTTTCGAGCTTGTGGGCCGAAATATAGCCATACTTCACTTTAAGACTGAAACAGTAGCCGAGACCACGTTTCGCGCATCGTGATTTTGATCAACTTCGGCTCGATTTCCCGGAACTTGCGAAATATTTTCCAGTCCCGGGGACTCTAAACTAACTCGTGCTGGTCTTGGTTTGCAGTGAAACGGAAACAGAAAAAGTTTTTGAACGCATACTTTCGAGCTTCTGGACCGAAATAGAGCCCCACTTCACTTGAAGACTGAAAGAGTAGCCGATATCGCCTTATGTGCATCGTGATTTTGAGCCACTTCGGCTCGATTTGCCGGAACTAAGGGGATATATTCCAGTTCTGAGGACTCTAAACTAATTCCTGATGGCCTTGGTTTGCAGTAAAATGGACCCAGCAAAACTTTTTGAACGCTCAATTTCGACCTTCTGGGCCAAAATATAGCCCCCCATTACTTTAACACTGAAAGAGTAGCCGAGACCGCCTTACGCGCATCGTGATTTTGACAAACTTCGGGTTGATTTCCCGGAACTTGGGGGATATTTTCCAGTCCCGGGGACTCTCAACTAACTCCTGCTTGTCTTGGTTTGCAGTGAAATGGACACAGCGAAAGTTTTTGAAGGCTCACTCTCGAGCTTCTGGGCCGAAATAGAGCCCCATTTTACTTTAAGACTGAAAGAGTAGATGAGACCGCCTTACGCGCATCGTAATTTTGACGAACTTCGAATGGATTTCCCGGAACTTGGGGTATATTTTGCAGTCCCTTGGACGTTAAACTAAGTCCTGATGGCCTTGTTTTGAAGTAAAATGGACACAACAAAACTTTTTGAACGCTCACTTTCTAGCTTGATGGCCGAAATATAGCCACACTTCACTTTAGGACTGACACAGTAGCCGAGACCACGTTACGCGCATCATGAATTTGATCAACTTCGGCTCGATTTCCCGGGACTTGGGGGATATTCTTCAGTCCCGGGGACTCTAAACTAACTTCTGATGGCCTTGGTTTGCACTGAAAGTGACAGAGCAAAACTTTTTAAACACTCACTTTGGAGCTTCTGGGCCGAAATATTGCCCCACTTCACTTTAAGACTGAAAGAGTTGCCGAGACCACCTTACGCACATCGCGATTTTGACCAACTTCGGCTCGATTTACCGGAATTTGGGGGATATTTTCCAGTCCCGAGGACTCTTAAGTAGCCTCTGATGGCCTTGGTTTGCATTGAAATGGATACAGCAAAACTTTTTGAACGCTCACTTTTTAGCTTCTGGGCCGAAAATAGCCCCACTTCACTTTAAGACTGAAAGAATAGCCAAGACCGTCTTACGCGCATCGTGATTTTTGCCAACGTCTTCTCGATTTTCCGGAACTTGGGAAATACATTCCACTCCCGGGGACTCTAAACTAACTCCTGATAGCCTTGGTTTCCAGTGAAATAGACACAGTAATTTTGTTTTGAGGTTTGAGCTTGTGGGCCGAAATAGAGGCCCACTTCACTTTAAGACTGAAGGAGTAGCCGACACCGCCTTAAGCGCACCGTGATTTTGACCAACTTCGGCTCGATTTGCCGGAACTTGGGGGATATTTTTTAGTCCCGGGGACTCTAAACTAACTCCTGATTGTCTTGGTTTTCAGTGAAATGGACACAGCGAAACTTTTTGAACGCTCCTCTCGAGCTTCTGGACCGAAATATAGCCCCACTTTACTTTAAGACTGAAAGAGTAGCCGAGACCGTCTTGCGCAAATCGTGATTTTGACCAACTTCGGGTCGGTTTCCCGGAACTTGGGGGATATATTCCATTTCCGCGGACTCTAAACTAACTCCTGATGGCCTTGGTTTTCAGTCAAATGGACAAAGGAAAGCTTTTTGAACACTCTCTTTGTAGCTTCTGGGCCGAAATAGAATCCCACTTCACTTTCAGACTGAAATAGTAGCAGAGAGCGCCTCACGCGCATCGTGAGTTAGACCAAGTTCAGCTCGATTTCACGCAACTTTTGGGATATTTTCCAGTCCGGGGGACTCTAAACTAACTCCGGATGGCCTTGGTTTGCACTGAAATGCGCACAGCATAACTTTTTGAACGCCCACTTTGGAGCTTCTGGGCCGAAATATAGCCCCACTTCACTTTAAGACTGAAAGAGTAGCCGAGATCGCCTTACGCGCATCGTGATTTTAACCATTTTCGGATCGATTTCTCGGAACTTGGGGGATATTTTCCAGTCCCGGGGACTCTAAACTAACTCCGGATTGCCTTGCTTTGCATTGAAATGGACAGAGCAAAACTTTTTGAACGATCACTTTCGAGCTTGTGGGCCGAAATATAGCCACACTTTACTTTAAGACTGAAACAGTAGCCGAGACCGCATTTCGCGCATCGTGATTTTCATCAACTTCGGCTCGCTTTCCCGGAACTTGGGGAATATTTTCCAGTCCCGGGGACCCTAAACTAACTTTTGATAGCTTTGGTTTGCAGTGAAATGCACACAGAAAAACTTTTTGAACGCTCACTTTCGAGCTTCTGGGCAGAAATATAGCCCGACTTTACTTTAAGACTGAAAGAGTAGCCGCAACCGCCTTACGTATATCGTAATTTTGACGAACTTCGAATGGATTTCCCGGAACTTGGGGTATATTTTCCAGTCCCTTGGACGGTAAACTAAGTCCTGATGGCCTTGTTTTGAAGTGAAATGGACATAGCAAAACTTTTTGAACGCTCACTTTCTAGCATGTGGGCCGAAATATAGGCACACTTGACTTTTAGACTGAAACAGTAGCCGAGACCACGTTACGCGCATCATGAATTTGATCAACTTCGGCTCCAATTCCCGGGACTTGGGGCATATTTTCCAGGCCCAGGGACTCTAAACTAACTGCTGATGGCCTTGGTTTGCATTGAAATGGACACAGCACAATTTTTTGAACGTACACTTTCGAGATTCTGGGCCGAAATATAGCCCCACTTCACTTAAGACTGAAAGAGTAGCCGAGACCGCCTTACTCGCATCGTGAGTTTGACAAACTTCGGGTCGATATTCCGGAACTTGGGGGATATTTTCCAGTCCCAGGAACTCTAAACTAACTCCTGATGGCCTTGGTTTACAGTGAAATAAACAGAGAAAAACTTTTTGAACGCTCACCTTCGAGCTTCCTGGCCGAAATAAAGCCCTACTTTACTTTAAGACTTAAGAGTCCCTGTCCATAAAAATGGAACATAACTCGGCAAGAGTCGAAAATTCGATTTCGCTCATATTTTCATGGTAGATAGGCTAGGGCGTGACAAAAACTACTGGATAGTTTTTTTGGCAAAATATCCTTTTTTTTCAAAGAAATATGCAAATTACCAAATTCCGTTAAAATCGTCATTTGACGCACCATTTTATTAAACAAGTTTGAGAGCCTCGCATGCAAAACCACATCATTCTTCCGTCTTTAAAACACTCAAATATTTTTGTGCAATGTTTAAATGTGTACTGGGTTGATTTTAGGAAATGTTGCGTTGTCTTTTTGGGTGCAAAATAATTAAACCTCGAAGACGTGTATTTCATTCACTTAAACGTACTTCGTGAATATAATTAATTTTCACCATGTGCGAAACCTTCAAATGGATCAAGCTTCTGGTAGTTGAATCGCGGAAGGATGGTCTACAGATTCCTGTAAACATTTCTTTGGGCAAATGATTGGGAGCGACGCGAGAGCTTTTCAAAGTACGTCAAAAATGCAAATATTTGACCATTCGTCGTCAAATTTCAATTTACGGGTTAGAACTTAGACATATATTTTAGCACGCGCCACATGACTTGAGCTATGTTAAGTTGAAATAGACACAGAGTTGATAATTTCGAAATGTTCTAACCTCATTTGCTGTAAAAGGCAGGTCCAAAGCCGATTTGATGTGTTTCTCTCACCATTCGTCGCACATAAAGCAGAAGTTTGCCTTTGTTTACATAACGTCCGATGTACATCGCCAACTGTCAACTTATTTAACGGTCGAATACCATGAATCTGTGACCCTCTTTCGACACATATGATCACCACTGCATCTAAGTCAAAAACGGCCAAGTCATTTGTAGATAGTTGCTGGCTTTGCACTAAACCAAACGTTTGATCATCATGGTTTGATGGCTTGAATCCTTGCTTGCAGCGGTTCCTTGTTCGTCACGCAATGTTGTCATCCCTTTTTAGGGGGTAGAGGTAGGACAATTTCTATCCTAATACGTAAGGCTCCGTAAGGCTTGGAATCACTGGGAGCACACAACGGCAGGTATATTTTGCAGGGTGCAGGGTGCAGGGTGCAGGTTGAAATGTAATTATAACTGGAAAACCGCTGGCACTTGAAAGAACGTACAGTTGGTAGAATTACCGTGACTGTTACATGACGCTGTTTACAGTCGCTCAGAAAGGTGGCTTCCACCTAAGTGCCAAACCGGCCGAAGCGATGGGAGGAGAGTATATTTCAATGATTTTAAGCCTGCAATGAATTATTGTTTTTGAAGAAACATCTGAATTTGGTTTCTTCCCAGTGAGTACCAAAATGAAAGCACACTGAGCTTGCGCTAGTATATTCCGTCGGTTAAAATCTTATATTATTTCATTTCTTTATTTATTTGCTTCATTTGTGATGGCAATCTTCTGTTGTTGAGGGAAGACTCGAGCCAAATCTGGAGTCGATGGAGACATCTGTGGAGCGGCCATCCAGATGGCATTGAAGAGATTTCACCAGTCCCTGCGTGTCGATCGATAAGTACTTATAGCGGATCGATCGTGTTTTCGATGGACATGAGAACATCGCTCAAACCAAGTGCGATCACAAACATGTTGGGAAGCGTACGAAGTCTCTGGCTTCTGTACACGGCGTAACAAGTTAGAAGATTGCCAAAGAAGACCTAAATATTAATAACAGCGTGTTTTCACTACGTGAAAGAGGCGAACTACTTTATGTAAGAACCCCCAACGAGTAAATAGGTTATTAATTATTTTTAGTGCCAGCGGTTTTTCAGTTATAATTAAATTTCAACCTGCAACCTGCACCCTGCACCCTGCAAAATATACCTGCCGAGCACACAATCGTGTTGAGTAGGCAGAGATTGAATTAAGAAATGAAAAGAATGAATAGTTTACCATTGCCCCTGTTGTTATCTTTTAGTCGACCACCGCTACCTACATGCCCTGCGTAATACTGTAACGCTAAACTCATACCTAGGTCTTTTCGCGCTATGCAATTATTTTTGGTTTACATGTATGTAATACAGTGGGTTACCCTCTGGGAAATGGGTGGTGGCTAGCCGCTTAAGGTGGCTCCATAGAGTAATCATTTGTGGCGTTGCGCGTGCAAGTGTTATGCTTTGAATGCCGTTTTTGCATTCGTTTTTACACCCAGTCCTCTCAAACTAATTACATGTAATAAGCAATGATTAACTGAGTGTTTTACTATTATCTCTGTTGAAATTATTGGTTTTAGTCTTGAATTATAAATGGCCAAGCAAATATGTTTTTTACTTTTTTTATGGATTTACTTGCGATTTTCTTGAATTTCCTTCGGTGAAATCTTCCCAAATTTTCACAGCGTATCGCTTCCTGCGGGATACAAATTTTAAAGACGTAAAAAGTAGGGTTTGCGAAGGCAGGTTTTTCGAGTTTTGCAAATTTACGTCTTTTACCGCTGCGAGAAATCTGGTCTTATAGATTTCCCTGAAAAACGAGCTCCGACTAACGTAAAACATTCATTACCAATCTGCCAAGTTTTACGGAATTTCACCGAAGGAAACGCGAGAAAATTCACTCTCAGTTTTGCTTGTTGTGCTCATGTTGACGCAGATTACTTGAGCTTTCGTCGTCAGCGCGCGTGCGATCGTAAAACTATAGGGAGCCACCTTAAATAGAGGTTGGTGTACCTTGAATATTTAATTTTTCACTGTCGGGTTATAAATTTCTTGGTGAACATGGAGTCACTTCAAGACAATCAGGATAGATGTGTGTTTGAATTATCACTCGTCATGCACCTTCGATTTCAGACTCTTATCTGCCATCGCCCTTTCCAAAACAAATTAAGTTCTTAAATTTTGGGTGGCCGCTTAATAGGGGTAAGGACAATAATGAAACCCTTATCGGAATAACCAAATGGTGGCCGCGGAGGTAACCGGTCAATAGGTGATTTATTTACAACATTTTACTGACGATAATTTTGGACTGTATTGAAAACAGTCCACTATTTTCTGTTACATACCAATGCCTCGCCACTAAGCAAACAAAATACGCCAAATAAAATGGCATGGCTAGGGCTATTTACTCACGTAATTACTAATTAAATTTAGTCTCTTTTTCTCACGAATTAGACACGTTGTGATTTCCTATTTTTATTTCAGCTAGTTCTTGCTTCATTGATCTATAATTTGTTTATGGCGATTTTCTTAAAATTCTAGTGAGTACAGGCACTAGCTTTATCAGCTGTTGTCTGAAACGTCAGAGCGTACAACAAACGTTATTAGGACCGACGCCACGTACACTATAGAACACGATTATATAAATATACACATATTATTATATATATGAACAAACAGATGAACAATGATTAAATTGTTTCACTTATCCTGAGAGTACTCTATACAAAATAGATCAAAATGTGCAGCATATGCCGTGACAGCATTGCGTGACGAACAAATAACGGCTGTAAGATTGTGGTGCGCCGACATGCTTATCAGCAATGGTCAGCAATCGATCAAACGCAATATTTTGGCGAAGCGTAAAGCAAGCAACTATCTACAAATGACTCAGCCGTTTTAGACTTAGATGCAGTGATGTTCATCACGGCAGATAGATGGTCACAGATTCATAGTATTCGACCAATAATAGGTTGACAGTAGGCGATGTACATTGGATGTTAACCTTGTGTAAACAATAGCAAACTTCTGCTTTACGTGCGACGAATGGCGAGAGATCGACTAGAAACACGTCAAATCGGCTTTGGACCTGCCTTTTACAACAAATAAGGTTAGAACATTTCGAAATCATCAGCTCTGTGTCTATTTCAACTTATTATCGGTTAAGTCGTGTGGCGCATGCTAAAATATACGTCTAACCCGTAAATTGAAATTTGACGACGGATGGTCAAATATTTGCATTTTTGACGTACTTTGAAAAGCTCTCGCGTCGCTCACAATCATTTGCACAAAGAAATTTTTACAGGAATCTGTAGACCATCCTTCTGCAATTCAACCACCTGAAGCTTGATCCATTTGAAGGTTTCGCACATGGTGAAAATTAATTATATTCACGAAGTACTTTTAAGTGAATGAAATACACGTCTTCGAGGTTTAATTATTTTGCACCCAAAAAGACAACGCAACATTCCCTAAAACCAACCCAGTACATATTTAAACATCGCAAAAAAATATTTGGGTTTTTTAAAGACGGAAGAATGATGTGGTTTTGCATGCGAGGCTCTCAAACTTGTTTAATAAAATGGTGCGTCAAATGACGATTTTAACGGAATTTGGTAATTTGCATATTTCTTTGAAATAAAAGGATATTTTGCCAAAAAAACTGTCCAATAATTTTTGTCATCCCCTAGCCCATCTACTATAAGAATATGAGCGAAATCGAATTTTCGACCCTTGCCGCGAAATCAAGAATTTGTCTGATTTTTACAGGCAGGCACTCTTAAAGCCTAACCGAGACCACCTTACGCGCATTGTGATTTTGACAAACTTTGGGTGGATCTCCCGGAACTTGGGGAACATTTTTCAGTCCCTTGGACGCTAAACTAAGTCCTGATGGCCTTGTTTTGCAGTGAAATGGACACAGCAAAACTTTTTGAACGATCACTTTCGAGCTTGTGGGCCGAAATATAGCCACACTTTACTTTAAGACTGAAACAGTAGCCGAGACCGCATTTCGCCCATCGTGATTTTCATCAACTTCGGCTTGCTTTCCCGGAACTTGGGGAATATTTTCCAGTCCCGGGGATCCTAAACTAACTTTTGATAGCTTTGGTTTGCAGTGAAATGCACACAGCAAAACTTTTTGAACCCTCACTTTCGAGCTTCTGGACAGAAATATAGCCCCACTTCACTTTAAGACTGAAAGGGCAGCAGAGACTGCTTTGGGAGCATCGTGATTTTGACAAACTTCAGCTCGATTTACCGGAACTTGGGGAATATTTTCCAGTCCCAGGGACGCTAAACTAACTCGTGATGGCCTTGTTTTTCAGTCAAAGAACACAGCAAAACTTTTTGAACGCTCACTTTCGGGCTTCTGGGCCGAAATATAGCCTCACTTCTCTTTAAGACTGGAACAGTAGCCGATACCGCATTTCGCGCATTGTCATTTTGATCAACTTCGGTTCGATTCCCCGGAACTTGGCCAATATTTTTCAGTCCCGGGGACGCTAAACTAACCCCTGATGGCCTTGGTTTGCAGTGAAATGGACACAGCAAAACTTTGTGAACGCTCACTTTCGGGCTTCTGGCCCGAAATATAGCCCCACTTCACTTTAAGACAGAAAGAGTAGCCGAGACCACTTTAGGGGCATCATGATTTTGACCAACCTCGGCTCAATTTCCCGGACCTTGAGGCATATTTTCTTGTCTCGGGGACGCTAAACTAACTCCTGATGGCCTTGGTTTGCAGTGAAATGAACACAGCAAAACTTTTTGAACGCTCACTTTCGGGCTTCTCGCCCGAAATATAGCCCCACTTCACTTTAAGACTGAAAGAGTAGCCGAGACTACCTTACGCAAATCGTGATTTTGACCAACTTCAGCTCGATTTCGCGGAAGTTGGGTAATAGTTTCCAGTCCCGGGGACTCTAAACTAGCTCCTGATGGCTTTGGTTTCCAGTGAAATAAACACAGGCACACTTTTAGAACGCTCACTTTCAAGCTCCTGGGCAGGAATAAAGCCTCACTTCACTTTAAGACTGAAACAGTAAGCGAGACCGCCTAACGCGCACCGTGATTTTGACCAACTTCGCCTAAATTTCCCTGAACTTGGGGGATATTTTCCAGTCCCGAAGACTCTTAAGTAACCCCTGATGGCCTTCGTTTGCATTGAAATGGATACAGCAAAACTTTTTGAAGCTCACTTTTGAGCTTCTGGGCCGAAATATAGCCCCACTTCACTTTAAGACTGAAAGACTAGCCAAGACCGTCTTGAGCGCATCGTGATTTTGGCCAACGTCTTCTCGATTTTCCGGAACTTGGGAAATATATTGCAGTCCCGGGGACTCTAAACTAACTCCTGATGCCCTTGGTTTGCAGTGAAATGGACACAGCAAATTTTTTGCAGCGCTCACTTTGGAGCTTCTGGGCCGAAATAGAGCCCCACTTCACTTTAAGACTGAAAGAGTAGCCGAGGCCGCCTTAGGCGCATCGTGATTTTGACAAACTTCGGCTTGAGTTGGCAGAACTTAAAAGATATTTTTCAGTCCCGTGGACTCTAAATTAACTCATGATGGCCTTGGTTTTCAGTGAAATTGAGAGAGGAAAACTTTTTGAACGCTCACTTTGGAGCTTCTGGACCGAAATATAGCCCTACCTCACTTTAAGACTGAAAGAGTAGCCGAGGCCGCCTTAGACGCATCGTGATTTTGACCAACTTCGGCTTGAGTTGCCACAACTTAAAAGATATTTTCGTGTCCCGGGGACTCTAAACTAACTCATGATGGCCTTGGTTTTCAGTGAAATTCAGAGAGGAAAACTTTTTGAACGCTCACTTTCGAGCTTCTGGACCGAAATATAGCCCTACTTCACTTTAAGACTGAAAGAGTAGCTGAGACCGCCTTACGCGAATCGTTATTTTGACCAACTTCGTCTCGATTTCGCGGAACTTGGGGGATATTTTCCAGTTCCGGGGACTGTAAACTACTTCCTGAGGGCCTTGCTTTGCAGTGAAATGGGCACAGCATAACTTTTTGAACGCTCACTTTCGAGCTTCTGGGCCTAAATATACAGCCACGTCACTTTAAGACTAAAAGAGTAGCCGAGACTGCTTTACGCGCATCGTGATTTTGACAAACTTCGGCTCGATTTCCCGGAACTTGGGGGATATTTTGATGTCCAGGAGACTGTAAACTATCTCTTGATTTGGCTTGGTTCGCGGTGAAATGGACACAGCAAAACTTTTTGAACTTTCACCTTCGAGCTTCTGGGCCGAAATATAGCGCCAGTTCACTTTAAGAATAAAAGAATACCCCAGACCGCCTTACGCGCATCGTGATTTTGACCAACTTTGGCTCGATTTCCCGGGAAATGGGGAATATTTTCCGGTACCGGGGACTCTTAAGTAACTCCTGATTGCCTTGGTTTGCATTGAAATGGAGAGAGCAAAACTTTTTCAACGCTCCCCTTCGGGCTTCTGAGCCGAAATATAGCCCCACTTCAGTTTAAGACTGAAAGAGTAGCCGACACCGTCTTACGCGCATGGTGATTTTGACAAACTTCGGCTCGATTTCCCGAAACTTCGGGGATATATTCAAGTCCCAAGGACTCTAAACTAACCCCTGATGGCCTTGGTCTGCAGTGAAATGGACACAGCCAATTTTTTTGAACGCTTACTTTCGAAATTCTGGGCCGAAATATAGCCCACCTCACTTTAAGACTGAAATAGTAGCCGAGACCGCCTTAGACGCATCGTGATTTTGACCAACTTCGGCTTGAGTTGCCAGAACTTAAGGGATATTTTCCAGTACCGTGGACTCTAAACTAGCTCATGATGGCCTTGGTTTTCATTTAAATCGAGAGAGCAAAACTTTTTGAACGCTCACTTTCGAGCTTCTGGGCCGAAATATACAGCCACGTCACTTTAAGACTAAAAGAGTAGCCGAGACTGCTTTACGCGCATCGTGATTTTGACAAACTTCGGCTCGATTTCCCGGGACTTGGGGGATATTTTGATGTCCCGGACACTGTAAACAATCTGCTGATGTGCCTTGGTTTGCGGTGAAATGGACACAGCAAAACTTTTTGAACTTTCACTTTCTAGCTTCTGGGCCGAAATATAGCCCCAGTTCACTTTAAGAATGAAAGAGTAGCCGAGACCGCCTTACGCGCATCGTGATTTTGACAAAAATCGCCCCGATTTCCCCGAACTTGGGCGATATTTTCCAGTCCCGAGGAGTCTAAACTAACTCCTGATGGCCTTGGTTTGCAGTGAAATGAACACAGCAAAACTTTTTGAACTTTCACTTTCTAGCTTCTCGGCCGAAATATAGCCCCAGTTCACTTTAAGAATGAAAGAGTAGCCGAGACCGCCTTACGCGCATCGTAATTTTGACGAAATTCGGCTTCATTTCCCCGAACGTGGGCGATATTTTCAAGTCCCAAGGAGTCTAAACTAACTCCTGATTGCCTTGGTTTGCAGTGAAATGAACACAGTAACACTTTTTGAAGGCTTATTTTCGAGCTTCTGGGATGAAATATAGCCCCACTTCACTTTAAGACTGAAAGAGTAGGCGGGAGCGCCTTACGCGCATTGTGATTTTTAGGATCTTCGGCTCGATCTGGCGAAACTTGGGACATATTTTCCAGTCCCAAAGTCTCTAAACTCACTCCTGATTGTCTAAGATGTGAGTGAAATAGAGACAAAAATTTTTGAAGCCTTACTTTCGAGCTTCTGGAGTTAAATCTAAACCCACTTTACCTTAAGACTGAAAGAGTAGCCGAGATCCCCTTAAGCGCATCGTGATTTTGACTAACTTCGGGTGGATTTCCCGTAACTTGGGGGATATTTCCAGTCCCTTGGACGCTAAACTAAGTCGTGATGGCCTTGTTTTGCAGTGAAATGGACACAGGAAAGCTTTTTGAACGCTCACTTTTGAGCTTCTGGGCCGAAATATAGCTCCACTTCACTTTAAGAGTAAAAGACTAGCCGAGACCGCCTTATGCCCATCGTAGTTTTGACCAACTTCGGCTCGATTTCCCGGAACGTGGGGGATATTTTCCAGTTCCGCGGACTCTAAAGTAACTCCTGATGGCCTTTTTCTGGAGTGAAATAGACACAGCACAACTTTTTGAACGCTCACTTTCGAGCTTCTGGGCTGAAATATTGCCCCAGTTGACTTTAAGAATGAAAGAGTAACGGGGACCGCCTTACGCGCATCGTGATTTTGACCAACTTTGGCTCGATTTCCCGGGAAATGGGGGATATTTTCCGGTACCGGGGACTCTAAACTAACTCCTGATTGCCTTGGTTTGCAGTGAAATGGACAGAGCACAACTTTTTGAACGCTCACGTTTGAGCTTCTGGGCCGAAGCATAGCCCTACTTCACTTTAAGACTGAAAGACTAGCCGAGACCGCCTTTCGCGCATCGTGATTTTGGGCTACTTCGGCTCGATTTCCCGGAACTTGGGAGATAATTTCCAGTCCCGGGAACTCTGAAGTAATTCCTAATGGCCTCGGTTTTCAGTGAAATGGACACAGCCAAGCTCTTTGAACGTTCACTTTCCAGCTTTTGGGCGGATATATAGCCCACTTCACTTTAAGATTGAAAGAGTAGCCCGGACCGCCATACGCGCATTTTTAATTTTGTCGAACTTCGGCTTGATTTCCTGGGACTTGGGGGATATTTTCCAGTCCCGGAAGCTCTAAACTAACTCCTGAATGCCTTGGTTTTTAGTGAAATGGACACAGGTAAAAGGGGCGCACGCTAGGTTTCCAGGTTGTAGGCCGAAATATAGCCCCACTTTATTTTAAGACTGAAAGTGTACACGAAACCGCCTTAAGCGCATCCAAATTTTTAGCCACTATCGCTCGATCTGCCAAAACTTGGGGGATATTTTCCAGTCCCGGAGACTCTACCCTAACTCTTGATGGCCTTAGTTTTCAGTAAAATGGTCACAGGTAACAGGAGCGCACGCTCGGTGTCGAGCTTCTAGGCCGAAATGTAGCCCCACTTCATTTTAAGACTGAAAGAGTAAACAAAACTGCCGTACGCTTATCGTAATTTTAAGAAAGTATGGCTCAATTTGCCGAAACTTGGAGGATAGCTTCCAGTCTCGAGGATTCTAAACTATCTCCTGATAGACTTAGTTCTTAGTGAAATGGACACAGGTAAAAGGAGAGCACGCTCGGTGTCGAGCTTGTAGAACCGAAATATAGTCCCACTTCATTTTCGGAGTAAACGAGTAGCCGAGACCGCCTTACGCGCATCGTGATTTTGAGCATCTTTGGCTCGATTTGCCGGAATTCGGGGAATATTTTCCAGTCCCGAGGACTCTATGCTAACTCCTGATGAACTTAGTTTTCAGTGATATGTACACAGGCAAAAGGAGCGCACGCTCGGTGTTGAGCTTCTCGGCCGAAATATAGCCCCACTTCATTTTAAGACTCAAAGAGTAGCCGAGACCGCCTTACGCGCATCGTGATTTTGAGCAACTTTGGCTCGATCTGCCAGAATTTGGGAAATATTTTCCAGTCCCAAGGACTCTAAACTAACTCCTGATGGCCTAAGATGTCAGTGAAATGGACACAGGTAAAATTAGCGCACGCCCGGTCTCGAGCTTCTAGGTCGAAATATAGCCCCACTTCATTTTAAGACTCAAAGAGTAGCCGAGACCGCCTTACGCGCATCGTGATTTTGAGCAACTTTGGTTCGATCTGCCAGAATTTGGGAAATATTTTCCAGTTCCAAGGACTTTAAACTAACTCCTGATGGCCTAAGATGTCAGTGAAATGGACACAGGTAAAATTAGCGCACGCCCGGTCTCGAGCTTCTAGGTCGAAATATAGCCCCCCCTTAATTTTAAGACTGAAAGAGTAGCCGAGACCGCCTTACGCGCATCGTGATTTTGGGCCACTTTTGCGCGATTTCCCGGAAGTTGGCGCAAAATTTAAAGTCCCGGGCACGCTAAACTAACTCCCGATGACCTTGGTTTGCAGTTTAATGAACACAGCAAAACATTCTGAACGCTCACCTTCGAGCTTCAGGGCCGAAATATAGCCCTACTTAAATTTAAGACTGAAAGAATAGCCGAGAGCCCGTTACGCGCATCGTAATTTTCATCAACTTCGGCGCCATTTCCTGGAACTTGGAGAATATTTTCCAGTCTCGGGGACTCTAAACTAACTCCTGAAGGCCTTGGTTTGCAGTGAAATGGACACAGCAAAACTTTTTGAACGCTCACTTTCGAGCTTCTGGGCCTAAATATAGCCACACTTCACTTTAAGACTGAAACAATAGCCGAGACCGCGTTACGCGCATGGTGATTTTGATCAACTTCTGCTCGCTTTCCTGGAACTTGGGGAATATTTTCCGGTCCCGGGGAGTCTAAACTAACTCCTGATAGCCATGGTTTGCAGTGAAATTCACACAGTTTTTGAACGCACACTTTCGAGCTTCTAGGCCGAAATATAGTCCCACATCACTTACGATCGATATTCCGGAACTTGGGGGTATTTTCCAGTCCCAGGGACTCTAAACTAACTCTTGATGGCCTTGGTTTGCAGTGAAATGGAGACAGCAAAACTTTTTGAACGCTCACCTTCAAGCTTCTGGGCCGAAATATAGCCCACTTTACTTTAATACTGAAAAAGTAGCCGAGACCGCCTTACGCGCATCCTGATTTTGACAAACTTCGGGTGGATTTCCCGGAACTTGGGGCATATTTTCCAGTCCCTTGGACGCTAAACTAGGTGCCGATGGCCTTGTTTTGCAGTGAAATGGACACAGCAAAGCTTTTTGAACGCTCACTTTCGAGCTTGTGGGCCGAAATATAGCCATACTTCACTTAAAGACTGAAACAGTAGCCGAGACCACGTTTCGCGCATCGTGATTTTGATCAACTTCGGCTCGATTTCCCGGAACTTGCGAAATATTTTCCAGTCCCGGGGACTCTAAACTAACTGGTGCTGGTCTTGGTTTGCAGTGAAACGGAAACAGAAAAAGTTTTTGAACAGAATAGAAGCCCACTTCACTTGAAGACTGAAAGAGTAGCCGAGACCGCCTTACGTGCATCGTGATTTTGAGCAACTTCGGCTCGATTTGCCGGAACTAAGGGGATATATTCCAGTTCTGAGGACTCTAAACTAATTCCTGATGGCCTTGGTTTGCAGTAAAATGGACCCAGCAAAACTTTTTGAACGCTCAATTTCGAGCTTCTGGGCCAAAATATAGCCCCCCATTACTTTAACACTGAAAGAGTAGCCGAGACCGCCTTACGCGCATCGTGATTTTGACAAACTTCGGGTTGATTTCCCGGAACTTGAGGGATATTTTCCAGTCCCGGGGACTCTCAACTAACTCCTGCTTGTCTTGGTTTGCAGTGAAATGGACACAGCGAAAGTTTTTGAAGGCTCACTCTCGAGCTTCTGGGCCGAAATAGAGCCGCATTTTACTTTGGGACTGAAGGAGTAACCGAGACCACCTTACGCGCATTGTGATATTGACAAACTTCAGGTGGATCTCCCGGAACTTAGGGAACATTTACCAGTCCCTTGGACGCTAAACTAAGTCCTGATGGCCTTGTTTTGCAGTGAAATGGACACAGCAAAACTTTTTGAACGCTCCCTTTCGAGCTTGTGGGCCGAATTATAGCCACACTTTACTTTAAGACTGAAAGAGTATTCGAGACCGTATTTCGCGCATCGTGATTTTCATTAACTTCGGCTCGCTTTCCCGGAACTTGGGGAATATTTTCCAGTCCCGGGGACCCTAAACTAACTTTTGAGAGCTTTGGTTTGCAGTGAAATGCACACAGAAAAACTTTTTGAACGCTCACTTTCGAGCTTCTGGACAGAAATATAGCCCGACTTTACTTTAAGACTGAAAGAGTAGCCGCAACCGCCTTACGTATATCGTAATTTTGACGAACTTCGAACGGATTTCCCGGAACTTGGGGTATATTTTCCAGTCCCTTGGACGTTAAACTAAGTCCTGATGGCCTTGTTTTGAAGTGAAATGTACACAGCAAAACTTTTTGAACGAACACTTTCGAGCTTGTGGGCCGAAATATAGGCACACTTGACTTTAAGACTGAAACAGTAGCCGAGACCACGTTACGCGCATCATGAATTTGATCAACTTCGGCTCCAATTCCCGGGACTTGGGGCATATTTTCCAGTCCCGGGGACTCTAAACTAACTCCTGATGGCCTTGGTTTGCATTGAAATGGACACAGCACAATTTTTTGAAGGCACACTTTCGAGATTCTGGGCCGAAATATAGCCCCACTTCACTTAAGACTGAAAGAGTAGCCGAGACCGCCTTGCTCGCATCGTGAGTTTGACAAACTTCGGGTCGATATTCCGGAACTTGGAGGATATTTTCCAGTCCCAGGAACTGTAAACTAACTCCTGATGGCCTTCGTTTGCAGTGAAATGGACAGAGCAAAACTTTTTGAACGCTCACCTTCGAGCTTCCTGGTCGAAATATAGCCCCACTATACTTTAAGACTTAAAGAGTAACCGAGACAACCTTACGCGCATTGTGATTTCGACAAACTTCGGGTGGATCTCCCGGAACCTGGGGAACATTTTCCAGTCCCTTGGACGCTAACCTCAGTCCTGATGGCCTTGTTTTGCAGTGAAATGGACACAGCAAAACTTTTTGAATGCTCACTTTCGAGCTTGTGGGCCGAAATATAGCCACACTTTACTTTAAGACTGAAACAGTAGCCGAGACTGCATTTCACGCATCGTGATTTTCATCAACTTCGGCTTGCTTTCCCGGAACTTGGGGAATATTTTCCAGTCCCGGGGACCCTAAATTAACTTTTGAAAGCTTTGCTTTGAAGTGATATGCACACAGCAAAACTTTTTGAACGCTCACTTTCGAGCTTCTGGACAGAAATATAGCCCCACTTCATTTTAAGACTGAAAGGGTAGCCGTGACCACTTCGGGAGCATCGTGATTTTGACAAACTTCAGCTCGATTTACCGGAACTTGGGGAATATTTTCCAGTCCCACGGACGCTAAACTAACTCGTGATGGCCTTGTTTTTCAGTCAAAGAACACAGCAAAACTTTTTGAACGCTCACTTTCGGGTTTCTGAGCCGAAATATAGCCTCACTTCTCTTTAAGACTGAAACAGTAGCCGATACCGCATTTCGCGCATCGTGATTTTCATCAACTTCGGTTCGATTCCCCGGAACTTGGCCAATATTTTTCAGTTCCGGGGACTCTAAACTAACCCCTGATGGCCTTGGTTTGCAGTGAAATGGACACAGCAAAACTTTTTGAACGCTCACTTTCGGGCTTCTGGCCCGAAATATAGCCCCACTTCACTTTAAGACAGAAAGAGTAGCCGAGACCACTTTAGGGGCATCGTGATTTTGACCAACCTCGGCTCAATTTCCCGGACCTTGGGGCATATTTTTTTGTCTCGGAGACGCTAAACTAACTCCTGATGGCCTTGGTTTGCAGTGAAATGAACACAGCAAAACTTTTTGAACGCTCACTTTCGGGCTTCTGGCCCGAAATATAGCCCCACTTCAATTTAAGACTGAAGGAGTAGCCGACACTACCTTACGCAAATCGTGATTTTGACCAACTTCGGCTCGATCTCCCGCAAGTTGGGGGATAGTTTCCAGTCCCGGGGACTCTAAACTAGCTCCTGATGGCTTTGGTTTGCAGTGAAATAAACACAGGGAAACTTTTAGAACGCTCACTTTCAAGCTCCTGGGCAGGAATAAAGCCTCACTTCACTTTAAGACTGAAACAGTAAGCGAGACCGCCTAACGCGCACCGTGATTTTGACCAACTTCGGCTAAATTTCCCTGAACTTGGGGGATATTTTCCAGTCCCGAAGACTCTCAAGTAACCCCTGATGGCCTTAGTTTGCATTGAAATGGATACAGCAAAACTTTTTGAACGCTCACTTTTGAGCTTCTGGGCCGAAATATAGCCCCACTTCACTTTAAGACTGAAAGACTAGCCAAGACCGTCTTGCGCGCATCGTGATTTTGACCAACGTCTTCTCGATTTCCCTGAACTTGGGGGATATTTTCCAGTCCCGAAGACTCTTAAGTAACCCCTGATGGCCTTAGTTTGCATTGAAATGGACACAGCAAATTTTTTTGCAGCGCTCACTTTGGAGCTTCTGGGCCGAAATAGAGCTCCACTTCACTTTAAGACTGAAAGAGTAGCCGAGGCTGCCTTAGGCGCATCGTGATATTGACCAACTTCGGCTTGAGTTGCCGCAACTTAAAAGATATTTTTTAGTCCCGTGGACTCTAAATTAACTCATGATGGCCTTGGTTTTCAGTGAAATTCAAGGAGGAAAACTTTTTGAACGCTCACTTTGGAGCTTCTGGACCCAAATATAGCACTACTTCACTTTAAGACTGAAAGAGTAGCCGAGACCGCCTTACGCGAATCGTTATTTTGACCAACTTCGTCTCGATTTCGCGGAACTTAGGGGATATTTTCCAGTTCCGGGGACTGTAAACTACTTCCTGAGGGTCTTGCTTTGCAGTGAAATGGGCACAGCATAACGTTTTGAACGCTCACTTTCGAGCTTCTGGGCCGAAATATGGCCCCACTTCACTTTAAGACTGAAAGACTAGCCAAGACCGTCTTCCGCGCATCGTGATTTTGACCAACTTCGGCTTGAGTTGCCACAACTTAAAAGATATTTTCCAGTCCCGGGGACTCTAAACTAACTCATGATGGCCTTGGTTTTCAGTGAAATTCAGAGAGGAAAACTTTTTGAACGCTCACTTTCGAGCTTCTGGACCGAAATATAGCCCTACTTCACTTTAAGACTGAAAGAGTAGCCGAGACCATCTTACGCAAATCGTTATTTTGACCAACTTCGTCTCGATTTCGCGGAACTTGGGGGATATTTTCCAGTTCCGGGGACTGTAAACTACTTCCTGAGGGCCTTGCTTTGCAGTGCAATGGGCACAGCATAACTATTTGAACGCTCACTTTGGAGCTTCTGGGCCGAAATATACAGCCACGTCACTTTAAGACTAAAAGAGTAGCCGAGACTGCTTTACGCGCATCGTGATTTTGACAAACTTCGGCTCGATTTCCCGGAACTTGGGGGATATCTTGATGTCCCGGAGACTGTAAACTATCTCTTGATTTGGCTTGGTTTGCGGTGAAATGGACACAGCAAAACTTTTTGAACTTTCACTTTCGAGCTTCTGGGCCGAAATATAGCCCGAGTTCACTTTAAGAATAAAAGAATAGCCCAGACCGCCTTACGCGCATCGTTATTTTGACCAACTTTGGCTCGATTTCCCGGGAAATGGGGAATATTTTCCGCTACCGGGGACTCTAAAGTAACTCCTGATTGCCTTGGTTTGCATTGAAATGGAGAGAGCTAAACTTTTTCAACGCTCCCCTTCGGGCTTCTGAGCCGAAATATAGCCCCACTTCAGTTTAAGACTGAAAGAGTAGCCGGGACCGTCTTACGCGCATGGTGATTTTGACCAACTTCGGCTCGATTTCCCGAAACTTCGGGGATATATTCAAGTCCCAAGGACTCTAAACTAACCCCTGATGGCCTTGGTCTGCAGTGAAATGGACACAGCCAATTTTTTTGAACGCTTACTTTCGAAATTCTGGGCCGAAATATAGCCCACCTCACTTTAAGACTGAAATAGTAGCCGAGACCGCCTTAGACGCATCGTGATTTTGACCAACTTCGGCTTGAGTTGCCAGAACTTAAGGGATATTTTCCAGTCCCGTGGACTCTAAACTAACTCATGATGGCCTTGGTGTTCAGTTAAATTGAGAGAGCAAAACTTTTTGAACGCTCACTTTGGAGCTTCTGGCCCAAATATACAGCCACGTCACTTTAAGACTAAAAGAGTAGCCGAGACTGCTTTACGCGCATCGTGATTTTGACAAACTTCGGCTCGATTTCCCGGAACTTGGGGGATATCTTGATGTCCCGGACACTGTAAACAATCTGCTGATGTGGCTTGGTTTGCGGTGAAATGGACACAGGAAAACGTTTGGAACTTTCACTTTCTAGCTTCTGGGCCGAAATATAGCCCGAGTTCACTTTAAGAATGAAAGAGTAGCCGCGACCGCCTTACGCGCATCGTAATTTTGACAAACCTCGGCCCGATTTCCCCGAACTTGGTCGATATTTTCCAGTCCCGAGGAGTCTAAACTAACTCCTGATGGCCTTGGTTTGCAGTTAAATGGACAAAGCGTAACTTTTTAAAGGGTCACTTTCGAGCTTCTGGGATGAAATATAGCCCCACTTCACTTTAAGACTAAAAGAGTAGGCGAGACCGCCTTACGTGCATCGTGATTTTGAGCAACTTCCGCTCGATTTTCTAGAATTTTGGCGATATTTTCAAGTCCCGTGGACTTTACAGTAACTCCTGATGGCCTTGGTTTGCAGTGAAATGGACGCAGGAAAACTTTTTGAACGCTCAGTCTCGAGCTTCTGCGCCGAAATACAACCGTATTTCACTTTAAGACTGAAATAGTAGCCGAGACCGCCTTACGAGCATCGTGATTTTGACCAAGTTCAGCTCGATTTCCCGGAACTTGAGGCATATTTTCCAGTCCGGGGGACTTTAAACTAACTCCTGATGGCCTTGGTTTGCAGTTAAATGCACAAAGCGTAACTTTTTAAAGGGTCACTTTCGAGCTTCTGGGCCGAAATATAGCCCCACTTTACTTTAAGACTGAAAGACTAGCCGAGACCGTCTAACGCGCATCGTGATTTTGACCAACTTCCGTTGGATTTCCCGGAACTTCGGGGATATATTCCAGTCCCGGGGACTCTAAACTAACTGCTGATGGCCTTGGTTTGCAGTGAAATGGACACAGCACATTTTTTTGAACGCTCACTTTCGAGCTTCTCGGCCGAAATATAGCCCTACTTAACTTTAACACTGAAAGAGTAGCCGAGACCGCCTTACGCGCATCGTAATTTTGACCAACGTCGGCTCGATTTCCCGGAAGTTGGCGAATATTTTCAATTCCCGGGGAAGCTAAACTAACTTCCGATGGCCTTAGTTTGCAGTTAAATGGACACGGCAAAACCTTTTGAACGCTCACTTTCGAGCTTATGGGTCGAAATATAGCCCCACTTAACTTTAAGACTGAAAGAGTAGCCGAGACCGCCTTACGCGCATCGTGATTTTGGGATACTTCGGCTCGATTTCCCGCAAATAGGGGGATATTTTCCAGTCCCGGGGACTCTAAACTAACTCCTGATGGCCTTGGTTTCCAGTGAAATGGACACAGGAACACTTTTTGAACGCGCACTTTCGGGCTTCTGGGCCGAAATATAGCCTCACTTCTCTTTAAGACTGAAACAGTAGCCGATACCGCATTTCGCGCATCGTGATTTTCATCAACTTCGGTTCGATTCCCCGGAACTTGGCCAATATTTTTCAGTTCCGGGGACTCTAAACTAACCCCTGATGGCCTTGGTTTGCAGTGAAATGGACACAGCAAAACTTTTTGAACGCTCACTTTCGGGCTTCTGGCCCGAAATATAGCCCCACTTCACTTTAAGACAGAAAGAGTAGCCGAGACCACTTTAGGGGCATCGTGATTTTGACCAACCTCGGCTCAATTTCCCGGACCTTGGGGCATATTTTTTTGTCTCGGAGACGCTAAACTAACTCCTGATGGCCTTGGTTTGCAGTGAAATGAACACAGCAAAACTTTTTGAACGCTCACTTTCGGGCTTCTGGCCCGAAATATAGCCCCACTTCAATTTAAGACTGAAGGAGTAGCCGACACTACCTTACGCAAATCGTGATTTTGACCAACTTCGGCTCGATCTCCCGCAAGTTGGGGGATAGTTTCCAGTCCCGGGGACTCTAAACTAGCTCCTGATGGCTTTGGTTTGCAGTGAAATAAACACAGGGAAACTTTTAGAACGCTCACTTTCAAGCTCCTGGGCAGGAATAAAGCCTCACTTCACTTTAAGACTGAAACAGTAAGCGAGACCGCCTAACGCGCACCGTGATTTTGACCAACTTCGGCTAAATTTCCCTGAACTTGGGGGATATTTTCCAGTCCCGAAGACTCTCAAGTAACCCCTGATGGCCTTAGTTTGCATTGAAATGGATACAGCAAAACTTTTTGAACGCTCACTTTTGAGCTTCTGGGCCGAAATATAGCCCCACTTCACTTTAAGACTGAAAGACTAGCCAAGACCGTCTTGCGCGCATCGTGATTTTGACCAACGTCTTCTCGATTTCCCTGAACTTGGGGGATATTTTCCAGTCCCGAAGACTCTTAAGTAACCCCTGATGGCCTTAGTTTGCATTGAAATGGACACAGCAAATTTTTTTGCAGCGCTCACTTTGGAGCTTCTGGGCCGAAATAGAGCTCCACTTCACTTTAAGACTGAAAGAGTAGCCGAGGCTGCCTTAGGCGCATCGTGATATTGACCAACTTCGGCTTGAGTTGCCGCAACTTAAAAGATATTTTTTAGTCCCGTGGACTCTAAATTAACTCATGATGGCCTTGGTTTTCAGTGAAATTCAAGGAGGAAAACTTTTTGAACGCTCACTTTGGAGCTTCTGGACCCAAATATAGCACTACTTCACTTTAAGACTGAAAGAGTAGCCGAGACCGCCTTACGCGAATCGTTATTTTGACCAACTTCGTCTCGATTTCGCGGAACTTAGGGGATATTTTCCAGTTCCGGGGACTGTAAACTACTTCCTGAGGGTCTTGCTTTGCAGTGAAATGGGCACAGCATAACGTTTTGAACGCTCACTTTCGAGCTTCTGGGCCGAAATATGGCCCCACTTCACTTTAAGACTGAAAGACTAGCCAAGACCGTCTTCCGCGCATCGTGATTTTGACCAACTTCGGCTTGAGTTGCCACAACTTAAAAGATATTTTCCAGTCCCGGGGACTCTAAACTAACTCATGATGGCCTTGGTTTTCAGTGAAATTCAGAGAGGAAAACTTTTTGAACGCTCACTTTCGAGCTTCTGGACCGAAATATAGCCCTACTTCACTTTAAGACTGAAAGAGTAGCCGAGACCATCTTACGCAAATCGTTATTTTGACCAACTTCGTCTCGATTTCGCGGAACTTGGGGGATATTTTCCAGTTCCGGGGACTGTAAACTACTTCCTGAGGGCCTTGCTTTGCAGTGCAATGGGCACAGCATAACTATTTGAACGCTCACTTTGGAGCTTCTGGGCCGAAATATACAGCCACGTCACTTTAAGACTAAAAGAGTAGCCGAGACTGCTTTACGCGCATCGTGATTTTGACAAACTTCGGCTCGATTTCCCGGAACTTGGGGGATATCTTGATGTCCCGGAGACTGTAAACTATCTCTTGATTTGGCTTGGTTTGCGGTGAAATGGACACAGCAAAACTTTTTGAACTTTCACTTTCGAGCTTCTGGGCCGAAATATAGCCCGAGTTCACTTTAAGAATAAAAGAATAGCCCAGACCGCCTTACGCGCATCGTTATTTTGACCAACTTTGGCTCGATTTCCCGGGAAATGGGGAATATTTTCCGCTACCGGGGACTCTAAAGTAACTCCTGATTGCCTTGGTTTGCATTGAAATGGAGAGAGCTAAACTTTTTCAACGCTCCCCTTCGGGCTTCTGAGCCGAAATATAGCCCCACTTCAGTTTAAGACTGAAAGAGTAGCCGGGACCGTCTTACGCGCATGGTGATTTTGACCAACTTCGGCTCGATTTCCCGAAACTTCGGGGATATATTCAAGTCCCAAGGACTCTAAACTAACCCCTGATGGCCTTGGTCTGCAGTGAAATGGACACAGCCAATTTTTTTGAACGCTTACTTTCGAAATTCTGGGCCGAAATATAGCCCACCTCACTTTAAGACTGAAATAGTAGCCGAGACCGCCTTAGACGCATCGTGATTTTGACCAACTTCGGCTTGAGTTGCCAGAACTTAAGGGATATTTTCCAGTCCCGTGGACTCTAAACTAACTCATGATGGCCTTGGTGTTCAGTTAAATTGAGAGAGCAAAACTTTTTGAACGCTCACTTTGGAGCTTCTGGCCCAAATATACAGCCACGTCACTTTAAGACTAAAAGAGTAGCCGAGACTGCTTTACGCGCATCGTGATTTTGACAAACTTCGGCTCGATTTCCCGGAACTTGGGGGATATCTTGATGTCCCGGACACTGTAAACAATCTGCTGATGTGGCTTGGTTTGCGGTGAAATGGACACAGGAAAACGTTTGGAACTTTCACTTTCTAGCTTCTGGGCCGAAATATAGCCCGAGTTCACTTTAAGAATGAAAGAGTAGCCGCGACCGCCTTACGCGCATCGTAATTTTGACAAACCTCGGCCCGATTTCCCCGAACTTGGTCGATATTTTCCAGTCCCGAGGAGTCTAAACTAACTCCTGATGGCCTTGGTTTGCAGTTAAATGGACAAAGCGTAACTTTTTAAAGGGTCACTTTCGAGCTTCTGGGATGAAATATAGCCCCACTTCACTTTAAGACTAAAAGAGTAGGCGAGACCGCCTTACGTGCATCGTGATTTTGAGCAACTTCCGCTCGATTTTCTAGAATTTTGGCGATATTTTCAAGTCCCGTGGACTTTACAGTAACTCCTGATGGCCTTGGTTTGCAGTGAAATGGACGCAGGAAAACTTTTTGAACGCTCAGTCTCGAGCTTCTGCGCCGAAATACAACCGTATTTCACTTTAAGACTGAAATAGTAGCCGAGACCGCCTTACGAGCATCGTGATTTTGACCAAGTTCAGCTCGATTTCCCGGAACTTGAGGCATATTTTCCAGTCCGGGGGACTTTAAACTAACTCCTGATGGCCTTGGTTTGCAGTTAAATGCACAAAGCGTAACTTTTTAAAGGGTCACTTTCGAGCTTCTGGGCCGAAATATAGCCCCACTTTACTTTAAGACTGAAAGACTAGCCGAGACCGTCTAACGCGCATCGTGATTTTGACCAACTTCCGTTGGATTTCCCGGAACTTCGGGGATATATTCCAGTCCCGGGGACTCTAAACTAACTGCTGATGGCCTTGGTTTGCAGTGAAATGGACACAGCACATTTTTTTGAACGCTCACTTTCGAGCTTCTCGGCCGAAATATAGCCCTACTTAACTTTAACACTGAAAGAGTAGCCGAGACCGCCTTACGCGCATCGTAATTTTGACCAACGTCGGCTCGATTTCCCGGAAGTTGGCGAATATTTTCAATTCCCGGGGAAGCTAAACTAACTTCCGATGGCCTTAGTTTGCAGTTAAATGGACACGGCAAAACCTTTTGAACGCTCACTTTCGAGCTTATGGGTCGAAATATAGCCCCACTTAACTTTAAGACTGAAAGAGTAGCCGAGACCGCCTTACGCGCATCGTGATTTTGGGATACTTCGGCTCGATTTCCCGCAAATAGGGGGATATTTTCCAGTCCCGGGGACTCTAAACTAACTCCTGATGGCCTTGGTTTCCAGTGAAATGGACACAGGAACACTTTTTGAACGCGCACTTTCGGGCTTCTGGGCCGAAATATAGCCTCACTTCTCTTTAAGACTGAAACAGTAGCCGATACCGCATTTCGCGCATCGTGATTTTCATCAACTTCGGTTCGATTCCCCGGAACTTGGCCAATATTTTTCAGTTCCGGGGACTCTAAACTAACCCCTGATGGCCTTGGTTTGCAGTGAAATGGACACAGCAAAACTTTTTGAACGCTCACTTTCGGGCTTCTGGCCCGAAATATAGCCCCACTTCACTTTAAGACAGAAAGAGTAGCCGAGACCACTTTAGGGGCATCGTGATTTTGACCAACCTCGGCTCAATTTCCCGGACCTTGGGGCATATTTTTTTGTCTCGGAGACGCTAAACTAACTCCTGATGGCCTTGGTTTGCAGTGAAATGAACACAGCAAAACTTTTTGAACGCTCACTTTCGGGCTTCTGGCCCGAAATATAGCCCCACTTCAATTTAAGACTGAAGGAGTAGCCGACACTACCTTACGCAAATCGTGATTTTGACCAACTTCGGCTCGATCTCCCGCAAGTTGGGGGATAGTTTCCAGTCCCGGGGACTCTAAACTAGCTCCTGATGGCTTTGGTTTGCAGTGAAATAAACACAGGGAAACTTTTAGAACGCTCACTTTCAAGCTCCTGGGCAGGAATAAAGCCTCACTTCACTTTAAGACTGAAACAGTAAGCGAGACCGCCTAACGCGCACCGTGATTTTGACCAACTTCGGCTAAATTTCCCTGAACTTGGGGGATATTTTCCAGTCCCGAAGACTCTCAAGTAACCCCTGATGGCCTTAGTTTGCATTGAAATGGATACAGCAAAACTTTTTGAACGCTCACTTTTGAGCTTCTGGGCCGAAATATAGCCCCACTTCACTTTAAGACTGAAAGACTAGCCAAGACCGTCTTGCGCGCATCGTGATTTTGACCAACGTCTTCTCGATTTCCCTGAACTTGGGGGATATTTTCCAGTCCCGAAGACTCTTAAGTAACCCCTGATGGCCTTAGTTTGCATTGAAATGGACACAGCAAATTTTTTTGCAGCGCTCACTTTGGAGCTTCTGGGCCGAAATAGAGCTCCACTTCACTTTAAGACTGAAAGAGTAGCCGAGGCTGCCTTAGGCGCATCGTGATATTGACCAACTTCGGCTTGAGTTGCCGCAACTTAAAAGATATTTTTTAGTCCCGTGGACTCTAAATTAACTCATGATGGCCTTGGTTTTCAGTGAAATTCAAGGAGGAAAACTTTTTGAACGCTCACTTTGGAGCTTCTGGACCCAAATATAGCACTACTTCACTTTAAGACTGAAAGAGTAGCCGAGACCGCCTTACGCGAATCGTTATTTTGACCAACTTCGTCTCGATTTCGCGGAACTTAGGGGATATTTTCCAGTTCCGGGGACTGTAAACTACTTCCTGAGGGTCTTGCTTTGCAGTGAAATGGGCACAGCATAACGTTTTGAACGCTCACTTTCGAGCTTCTGGGCCGAAATATGGCCCCACTTCACTTTAAGACTGAAAGACTAGCCAAGACCGTCTTCCGCGCATCGTGATTTTGACCAACTTCGGCTTGAGTTGCCACAACTTAAAAGATATTTTCCAGTCCCGGGGACTCTAAACTAACTCATGATGGCCTTGGTTTTCAGTGAAATTCAGAGAGGAAAACTTTTTGAACGCTCACTTTCGAGCTTCTGGACCGAAATATAGCCCTACTTCACTTTAAGACTGAAAGAGTAGCCGAGACCATCTTACGCAAATCGTTATTTTGACCAACTTCGTCTCGATTTCGCGGAACTTGGGGGATATTTTCCAGTTCCGGGGACTGTAAACTACTTCCTGAGGGCCTTGCTTTGCAGTGCAATGGGCACAGCATAACTATTTGAACGCTCACTTTGGAGCTTCTGGGCCGAAATATACAGCCACGTCACTTTAAGACTAAAAGAGTAGCCGAGACTGCTTTACGCGCATCGTGATTTTGACAAACTTCGGCTCGATTTCCCGGAACTTGGGGGATATCTTGATGTCCCGGAGACTGTAAACTATCTCTTGATTTGGCTTGGTTTGCGGTGAAATGGACACAGCAAAACTTTTTGAACTTTCACCTTCGAGCTTCTGGGCCGAAATATAGCCCGAGTTCACTTTAAGAATAAAAGAATAGCCCAGACCGCCTTACGCGCATCGTTATTTTGACCAACTTTGGCTCGATTTCCCGGGAAATGGGGAATATTTTCCGCTACCGGGGACTCTAAAGTAACTCCTGATTGCCTTGGTTTGCATTGAAATGGAGAGAGCTAAACTTTTTCAACGCTCCCCTTCGGGCTTCTGAGCCGAAATATAGCCCCACTTCAGTTTAAGACTGAAAGAGTAGCCGGGACCGTCTTACGCGCATGGTGATTTTGACCAACTTCGGCTCGATTTCCCGAAACTTCGGGGATATATTCAAGTCCCAAGGACTCTAAACTAGCCCCTGATGGCCTTGGTCTGCAGTGAAATGGACACAGCCAATTTTTTTGAACGCTTACTTTCGAAATTCTGGGCCGAAATATAGCCCACCTCACTTTAAGACTGAAATAGTAGCCGAGACCGCCTTAGACGCATCGTGATTTTGACCAACTTCGGCTTGAGTTGCCAGAACTTAAGGGATATTTTCCAGTCCCGTGGACTCTAAACTAACTCATGATGGCCTTGGTGTTCAGTTAAATTGAGAGAGCAAAACTTTTTGAACGCTCACTTTGGAGCTTCTGGCCCAAATATACAGCCACGTCACTTTAAGACTAAAAGAGTAGCCGAGACTGCTTTACGCGCATCGTGATTTTGACAAACTTCGGCTCGATTTCCCGGAACTTGGGGGATATCTTGATGTCCCGGACACTGTAAACAATCTGCTGATGTGGCTTGGTTTGCGGTGAAATGGACACAGGAAAACGTTTGGAACTTTCACTTTCTAGCTTCTGGGCCGAAATATAGCCCGAGTTCACTTTAAGAATGAAAGAGTAGCCGCGACCGCCTTACGCGCATCGTAATTTTGACAAACCTCGGCCCGATTTCCCCGAACTTGGTCGATATTTTCCAGTCCCGAGGAGTCTAAACTAACTCCTGATGGCCTTGGTTTGCAGTTAAATGGACAAAGCGTAACTTTTTAAAGGGTCACTTTCGAGCTTCTGGGATGAAATATAGCCCCACTTCACTTTAAGACTAAAAGAGTAGGCGAGACCGCCTTACGTGCATCGTGATTTTGAGCAACTTCCGCTCGATTTTCTAGAATTTTGGCGATATTTTCAAGTCCCGTGGACTCTACAGTAACTCCTGATGGCCTTGGTTTGCAGTGAAATGGACGCAGGAAAACTTTTTGAACGCTCAGTCTCGAGCTTCTGCGCCGAAATACAACCGTATTTCACTTTAAGACTGAAATAGTAGCCGAGACCGCCTTACGAGCATCGTGATTTTGACCAAGTTCAGCTCGATTTCCCGGAACTTGAGGCATATTTTCCAGTCCGGGGGACTTTAAACTAACTCCTGATGGCCTTGGTTTGCAGTTAAATGCACAAAGCGTAACTTTTTAAAGGGTCACTTTCGAGCTTCTGGGCCGAAATATAGCCCCACTTTACTTTAAGACTGAAAGACTAGCCGAGACCGTCTAACGCGCATCGTGATTTTGACCAACTTCCGTTGGATTTCCCGGAACTTCGGGGATATATTCCAGTCCCGGGGACTCTAAACTAACTGCTGATGGCCTTGGTTTGCAGTGAAATGGACACAGCACATTTTTTTGAACGCTCACTTTCGAGCTTCTCGGCCGAAATATAGCCCTACTTAACTTTAACACTGAAAGAGTAGCCGAGACCGCCTTACGCGCATCGTAATTTTGACCAACGTCGGCTCGATTTCCCGGAAGTTGGCGAATATTTTCAATTCCCGGGGAAGCTAAACTAACTTCCGATGGCCTTAGTTTGCAGTTAAATGGACACGGCAAAACCTTTTGAACGCTCACTTTCGAGCTTATGGGTCGAAATATAGCCCCACTTAACTTTAAGACTGAAAGAGTAGCCGAGACCGCCTTACGCGCATCGTGATTTTGGGATACTTCGGCTCGATTTCCCGCAAATAGGGGGATATTTTCCAGTCCCGGGGACTCTAAACTAACTCCTGATGGCCTTGGTTTCCAGTGAAATGGACACAGGAACACTTTTTGAACGCGCACTTTCGGGCTTCTGGGCCGAAATATAGCCTCACTTCTCTTTAAGACTGAAACAGTAGCCGATACCGCATTTCGCGCATCGTGATTTTCATCAACTTCGGTTCGATTCCCCGGAACTTGGCCAATATTTTTCAGTTCCGGGGACTCTAAACTAACCCCTGATGGCCTTGGTTTGCAGTGAAATGGACACAGCAAAACTTTTTGAACGCTCACTTTCGGGCTTCTGGCCCGAAATATAGCCCCACTTCACTTTAAGACAGAAAGAGTAGCCGAGACCACTTTAGGGGCATCGTGATTTTGACCAACCTCGGCTCAATTTCCCGGACCTTGGGGCATATTTTTTTGTCTCGGAGACGCTAAACTAACTCCTGATGGCCTTGGTTTGCAGTGAAATGAACACAGCAAAACTTTTTGAACGCTCACTTTCGGGCTTCTGGCCCGAAATATAGCCCCACTTCAATTTAAGACTGAAGGAGTAGCCGACACTACCTTACGCAAATCGTGATTTTGACCAACTTCGGCTCGATCTCCCGCAAGTTGGGGGATAGTTTCCAGTCCCGGGGACTCTAAACTAGCTCCTGATGGCTTTGGTTTGCAGTGAAATAAACACAGGGAAACTTTTAGAACGCTCACTTTCAAGCTCCTGGGCAGGAATAAAGCCTCACTTCACTTTAAGACTGAAACAGTAAGCGAGACCGCCTAACGCGCACCGTGATTTTGACCAACTTCGGCTAAATTTCCCTGAACTTGGGGGATATTTTCCAGTCCCGAAGACTCTCAAGTAACCCCTGATGGCCTTAGTTTGCATTGAAATGGATACAGCAAAACTTTTTGAACGCTCACTTTTGAGCTTCTGGGCCGAAATATAGCCCCACTTCACTTTAAGACTGAAAGACTAGCCAAGACCGTCTTGCGCGCATCGTGATTTTGACCAACGTCTTCTCGATTTCCCTGAACTTGGGGGATATTTTCCAGTCCCGAAGACTCTTAAGTAACCCCTGATGGCCTTAGTTTGCATTGAAATGGACACAGCAAATTTTTTTGCAGCGCTCACTTTGGAGCTTCTGGGCCGAAATAGAGCTCCACTTCACTTTAAGACTGAAAGAGTAGCCGAGGCTGCCTTAGGCGCATCGTGATATTGACCAACTTCGGCTTGAGTTGCCGCAACTTAAAAGATATTTTTTAGTCCCGTGGACTCTAAATTAACTCATGATGGCCTTGGTTTTCAGTGAAATTCAAGGAGGAAAACTTTTTGAACGCTCACTTTGGAGCTTCTGGACCCAAATATAGCACTACTTCACTTTAAGACTGAAAGAGTAGCCGAGACCGCCTTACGCGAATCGTTATTTTGACCAACTTCGTCTCGATTTCGCGGAACTTAGGGGATATTTTCCAGTTCCGGGGACTGTAAACTACTTCCTGAGGGTCTTGCTTTGCAGTGAAATGGGCACAGCATAACGTTTTGAACGCTCACTTTCGAGCTTCTGGGCCGAAATATGGCCCCACTTCACTTTAAGACTGAAAGACTAGCCAAGACCGTCTTCCGCGCATCGTGATTTTGACCAACTTCGGCTTGAGTTGCCACAACTTAAAAGATATTTTCCAGTCCCGGGGACTCTAAACTAACTCATGATGGCCTTGGTTTTCAGTGAAATTCAGAGAGGAAAACTTTTTGAACGCTCACTTTCGAGCTTCTGGACCGAAATATAGCCCTACTTCACTTTAAGACTGAAAGAGTAGCCGAGACCATCTTACGCAAATCGTTATTTTGACCAACTTCGTCTCGATTTCGCGGAACTTGGGGGATATTTTCCAGTTCCGGGGACTGTAAACTACTTCCTGAGGGCCTTGCTTTGCAGTGCAATGGGCACAGCATAACTATTTGAACGCTCACTTTGGAGCTTCTGGGCCGAAATATACAGCCACGTCACTTTAAGACTAAAAGAGTAGCCGAGACTGCTTTACGCGCATCGTGATTTTGACAAACTTCGGCTCGATTTCCCGGAACTTGGGGGATATCTTGATGTCCCGGAGACTGTAAACTATCTCTTGATTTGGCTTGGTTTGCGGTGAAATGGACACAGCAAAACTTTTTGAACTTTCACTTTCGAGCTTCTGGGCCGAAATATAGCCCGAGTTCACTTTAAGAATAAAAGAATAGCCCAGACCGCCTTACGCGCATCGTTATTTTGACCAACTTTGGCTCGATTTCCCGGGAAATGGGGAATATTTTCCGCTACCGGGGACTCTAAAGTAACTCCTGATTGCCTTGGTTTGCATTGAAATGGAGAGAGCTAAACTTTTTCAACGCTCCCCTTCGGGCTTCTGAGCCGAAATATAGCCCCACTTCAGTTTAAGACTGAAAGAGTAGCCGGGACCGTCTTACGCGCATGGTGATTTTGACCAACTTCGGCTCGATTTCCCGAAACTTCGGGGATATATTCAAGTCCCAAGGACTCTAAACTAACCCCTGATGGCCTTGGTCTGCAGTGAAATGGACACAGCCAATTTTTTTGAACGCTTACTTTCGAAATTCTGGGCCGAAATATAGCCCACCTCACTTTAAGACTGAAATAGTAGCCGAGACCGCCTTAGACGCATCGTGATTTTGACCAACTTCGGCTTGAGTTGCCAGAACTTAAGGGATATTTTCCAGTCCCGTGGACTCTAAACTAACTCATGATGGCCTTGGTGTTCAGTTAAATTGAGAGAGCAAAACTTTTTGAACGCTCACTTTGGAGCTTCTGGCCCAAATATACAGCCACGTCACTTTAAGACTAAAAGAGTAGCCGAGACTGCTTTACGCGCATCGTGATTTTGACAAACTTCGGCTCGATTTCCCGGAACTTGGGGGATATCTTGATGTCCCGGACACTGTAAACAATCTGCTGATGTGGCTTGGTTTGCGGTGAAATGGACACAGGAAAACGTTTGGAACTTTCACTTTCTAGCTTCTGGGCCGAAATATAGCCCGAGTTCACTTTAAGAATGAAAGAGTAGCCGCGACCGCCTTACGCGCATCGTAATTTTGACAAACCTCGGCCCGATTTCCCCGAACTTGGTCGATATTTTCCAGTCCCGAGGAGTCTAAACTAACTCCTGATGGCCTTGGTTTGCAGTTAAATGGACAAAGCGTAACTTTTTAAAGGGTCACTTTCGAGCTTCTGGGATGAAATATAGCCCCACTTCACTTTAAGACTAAAAGAGTAGGCGAGACCGCCTTACGTGCATCGTGATTTTGAGCAACTTCCGCTCGATTTTCTAGAATTTTGGCGATATTTTCAAGTCCCGTGGACTCTACAGTAACTCCTGATGGCCTTGGTTTGCAGTGAAATGGACGCAGGAAAACTTTTTGAACGCTCAGTCTCG
Source organism: Orbicella faveolata (assembly GCF_042242905.1). Classification (NCBI taxonomy): domain Eukaryota; kingdom Metazoa; phylum Cnidaria; class Anthozoa; order Scleractinia; family Merulinidae; genus Orbicella; species Orbicella faveolata. The sequence continues at coordinate 603,875 of NW_028301577.1, forward strand.
AGCTTCTGCGCCGAAATACAACCGTATTTCACTTTAAGACTGAAATAGTAGCCGAGACCGCCTTACGAGCATCGTGATTTTGACCAAGTTCAGCTCGATTTCCCGGAACTTGAGGCATATTTTCCAGTCCGGGGGACTTTAAACTAACTCCTGATGGCCTTGGTTTGCAGTTAAATGCACAAAGCGTAACTTTTTAAAGGGTCACTTTCGAGCTTCTGGGCCGAAATATAGCCCCACTTTACTTTAAGACTGAAAGACTAGCCGAGACCGTCTAACGCGCATCGTGATTTTGACCAACTTCCGTTGGATTTCCCGGAACTTCGGGGATATATTCCAGTCCCGGGGACTCTAAACTAACTGCTGATGGCCTTGGTTTGCAGTGAAATGGACACAGCACATTTTTTTGAACGCTCACTTTCGAGCTTCTCGGCCGAAATATAGCCCTACTTAACTTTAACACTGAAAGAGTAGCCGAGACCGCCTTACGCGCATCGTAATTTTGACCAACGTCGGCTCGATTTCCCGGAAGTTGGCGAATATTTTCAATTCCCGGGGAAGCTAAACTAACTTCCGATGGCCTTAGTTTGCAGTTAAATGGACACGGCAAAACCTTTTGAACGCTCACTTTCGAGCTTATGGGTCGAAATATAGCCCCACTTAACTTTAAGACTGAAAGAGTAGCCGAGACCGCCTTACGCGCATCGTGATTTTGGGATACTTCGGCTCGATTTCCCGCAAATAGGGGGATATTTTCCAGTCCCGGGGACTCTAAACTAACTCCTGATGGCCTTGGTTTCCAGTGAAATGGACACAGGAACACTTTTTGAACGCGCACTTTCGAGCTTGCTGGCCGAAATATAGCCCTACTTCTTTTTAAGACTGAAAGAGTAGGCGGGAGCGCCTTACGCGCATTGTGATTTTGAGGATCTTCGGCTCGATCTGGCGAAACTTGGGACATATTTTCCAGTCCCAAAGTCTCTAAACTCACTCCTGATTGTCTAAGATGTGAGTGAAATAGAGACAAAAATTTTTGAAGCCTTACTTTCGAGCTTCTGGAGTTAAATCTAAGCCCACTTTACCTTAAGACTCAAAGAGTAGCCGAGACCCCCTTAAGCGCATCGTGATTTTGACTAACTTCGGGTGGATTTCCCGTAACTTCGGGGATACTTCCAGTCCCTTGGACGCTAAACTAAGACGTGATGGCCTTGTTTTGCAGTGAATTGAACACAGCAAAACTTTTTAAACACTCAGTTTCGAGCTTCTGGGCAGAAATATTGCCCCACTTCACTTAAAGACTGAAAGAGTAGCCGAGACCGCCCTACGCGCGTCGTGATTTTCACCAGCTTCGGTTAAATTTCCCGGAGCTTGGGGGATATTTTCCAGTCCTGGGGACTCTAAACTGACCCCCGACGTCCTTGGTGTGCAGTAAAATGGACACAGCAAAACTTTTTGAACGCTCACTTTTGAGCTTCTGGGCCGAAATATAGCTCCACTTCACTTTAAGAGTGAAAGACTAGCCGAGACCGCCTTACGCCCATCGTAATTTTGACCAACTTCGGCTCGATTTCCCGGAACTTGGGGGATATTTTCCAGTCCCGCGGACTCTAAAGTAACTCCTGATGGCCTTCCTCTGGAGTGAAATGGACACAGCACAACTTTTTGAACGCTCACTTTCGAGCTTCTGGGCGGAAATATTGCCCCAGTTGACTTTAAGAATGAAAGAGTAACCGGGACCGCCTTACGTGCATCGTGATTTTGACCAACTTTGGCTCGATTTCCCGGGAAATGGGGGATATTTTCCGGTACCGAGGACTCTAAACTAACTCCTGATTGCCTTGGTTTGCAGTGAAATGGACACAGCACAACTTTTTGAATGCTCACGTTTGAGGTTCTGGGCCGAAGCATAGCCCTACTTCACTTTAAGACTGAAAGACTAGCCGAGACGGCCTTATGCGCATCGTGATTTTGGGCTACTTCGGCTCGATTTCCCGGAACTTGGGAGATAAGTCCCAGTCCCGGGCACTCTAAACTAAGTCCTCATGGCCTTGGTTTTCAGTGAAATGGACACAGCCAAGCTCTTTGAACGTTCACTTTCCAGCTTCTGGGCAGAAATATAGCCCCACTTCACTTTAAGACTGAAAGAGTAGCCGGGACCGCCTTACGCGCATGGTAATTTTGTCGAACTTCGGCTTGATTTCCTGGGACTTGGGGGATATTTTCCAGTCTCGGAAGCTCTAAACTAACTCCTGAATGCCTTGGTTTTTAGTGAAATGGACACAGGTAAAAGGGGCGCACGCTAGGTTTCCAGGTTGTAGGCCGAAATATAGTTCCACTTTATTTTAAGACTGAAAGTGTACACGAAACCTCCTTAAGCGCATCGAAATTTTTAGCCACTATGGCTCGATCTGCCAAAACTTGGGGGATATTTTCCAGTCCCGGGGACTCTACCCTAACTCTTGATGGCCTTAATTTTCAGTAAAATGGTCACAGGTAACAGGAGCGCACGCTCGGTGTCGAGCTTCTAGGCCGAAATGTAGCGCCACTTCATTTTAAGACTGAAAGAGTAAACGAAATTGCCATACGCTTATCGTAATTTTAAGAAAGTATGGCTCAATTTGCCGAAACTTGGAGGATAGCTTCCAGTCTCGAGGATTCTAAACTATCTCCTGATGGACTTAGTTCTTAGTGAAATGGACACAGGTAAAAGGAGAGCACGCTCGGTGTCGAGCTTGTAGAACCGAAATATAGCCCCACTTCGTTTTCGGAGTAAACGAGTAGCCGAGACCGCACGCTCGGTGTTGAGCTTCTCGGCCGAAATATAGCCCCACTTCATTTTAAGACTGAAAGAGTAGCCGAGACCGCCTTACCCACATCGTGATTTTGAGCAACTTTGGCTCGACCTGCCAGAATTTGGGAAATATTTTCCAGTCCCAAGGACTCTAAACTAACTCCTGATGGCCTAAGATGTCAGTGAAATGGACACAGGTAAAATTAGCGCACGCCCGGTCTCGAGCTTCTATGTCGAAATATAGAGAAAGAGTAGCCGAGACCGCCTTACGCGCATCGTGATTTTGGGCCACTTTTGCTGGATTTCCCGGAAGTTGGCGAATAACTTAAAGTCCCGGAAACGCTAAACTAACTCCCGATGACCTTGGTTTGCAGTTTAATGAACGCAGCAAAACATTCTGAACGCTCACCTTCGAGCTTCAGGGCCGAAATATAGCCCTACTTAAATTTAAGACTGAAAGAATAGCCGACAGCCCGTTAGGCGCATCGTAATTTTCATCAACTTCGGCGCCATTTCCTGGAACTTGGAGAATATTTTCCAGTCCTGGGGACTCTAAACTAACTCCTGATGGCCTTGGTTTGTAGTGAAATGGACACAGCAAACCTTTTTGAACGCTCACTTTCGAGCTTGAAGGCCTAACTATAGCCACACTTCACTTTAAGACTGAAACAGTAGCCGAGACCGCGTTACGCGCATGGTGATTTTGATCAACTTCTGCTCGCTTTCCTGGAACTTGGGGAATATTTTCCGGTCCCGGGGACTCTAAACTTACTCCTGATAGCCATGGTTTGCAGTGAAATTCACACAGCACAAGTTTTTGAACGTACACTTTCGATCTTCTAGGCCGAAATATAGTCCCACATCACTTACGACTTAAAGAGTAGCGGAGACCGGCGTGCGCGCATCGTCATTTTGACCAACTTCGGGTCGATATTCCGGAACTTGGGGGATACTTTCCAGTTGCAGGGACTCTAAACTAACTCTTGATGGCCTTGGTTTGCAGTGAAATGGAGACAGCAAAACTTTTTGAACGCTCAATTTCGAGCTTCTGGGCCAAAATATAGCCCCCCATTACTTTAACACTGAAAGAGTAGCCGAGACCGCCTTACGCGCATCGTGATTTTGACAAACTTCGGGTTGATTTCCCGGAACTTGGGGGATATTTTCCAGTCCCGGGGACTCTCAACTAACTCCTGCTTGTCTTGGTTTGCAGTGAAATGGACACAGCGAAACTTTTTGAAGGCTCACTCTCGAGCTTCTGGGCCGAAATAGAGCCCCATTTTACTTTAAGACTGAAAGAGTAGGCGAGACCGTCTTGAGCGAATCGTGAGTTTCGAATGGATTTCCCGGAACTTGGGGTATATTTTGCAATCCCTTGGACGCTAAACTAAGTCCGGATGGCCTTGTTTTGAAGTAAAATGGACACAACAAAACGTTTTGAACGCTCACTTTCTAGCTTGTGGGCCGAAATATAGCCACACTTCACTTTAGGACTGACACAGTAGCCGAGACCACGTTACGCGCATCATGAATTTGATCAACTTCGGCTCGATTTCCCGGGACTTGGGGGATATTCTTCAGTCCCGGGGACTCTAAACTAACTTCTGATGGCCTTGGTTTGCACTGAAAGTGACAGACCAAAACTTTTTAAACACTCACTTTGGAGCTTCTGGGCCGAAATATTCCCCCACTTCACTTTAAGACTCTAAGAGTAGCCGATACCACCTTACGCACATCGTGATTTTGACCAACTTCGGCTCGATTTACCGGAACTTGGGGGATATTTTCCAGTCCCAGGGACTCTTAAGTAACCCCTGATGGCCTTGGTTTGCATTGAAATGGATACAGCAAAACGTTTTGAACGCTCACTTTTAAGCTTCTGGGCCGAAATATAGCCCCACTTCACTTTAAGACTGAAAGACTAGCCGAGACCGTCTTACCCGCATCGTGATTTTGACCAACGTCTTCTCGATTTTCCGGAACTTGGGAAATACATTCCACTCCCGGGGACTCTAAACTCACTCCTGATAGCCTTAGTTTGCAGTGAAATAGACACAGTAATTTTTTTGAGCTTTGAGCTTGTGGGCCGAAATAGAGCCCCACTTCACTTTAAGACTGAAGGAGTAGCCGACACTGCCTTAAGCGCACCGTGATTTTGACCAACTTCGGCTCGATTTGCCGGAACTTGGGGGACATTTTCCAGTCCCGGGGACTCTAAACTAACTCCTGATTGTCTTGGTTTTTAGTGAAATGGACACAGCGAAACTTTTTGAACGCTCACTCTCGAGCTTCTGGACCGAAATATAGCCCCACTTTACTTTAAGACTGAAAGAGTAGCCGAGACCGTCTTGCGCAAATCGTGATTTTGACCAACTTCGGGTCGGTTTCCCGGAACTTGAGGGATATATTCCATTTCCGCGGACTCTAAACTAACTCCTGATGGCCTTGGTTTTCAGTGAAATGGACAAAGGAAAGCTTTTTGAACACTCTCTTTGTAGCTTCTGGGCCGAAATAGAATCCCACCTCACTTTCAGACTGAAATAGTAGCCGAGACCGCCTGACGCGCATCGTGAGTTAGACCAAGTTCAGCTCGATTTCACGCAACTTTTGGGATATTTTCCGGTCCGGGGGACTCTAAACTAACTCTGGATGGCCTTGGTTTGCAATGAAATGCGCACAGCTTAACTTTTTGAACGCCCACTTTGGAGCTTCTGGGCCGAAATATAGCCCCACTTCACTTTAAGACTGAAAGAGTAGCCGAGATCGCCTTACGCGCATCGTGATTTTGACCATTTTCGGATCGATTTCTCGGAACTTGGGGGATATTTTCCAGTCCCGGGGACTCTAAACTAACTCCTGATCGCCTTGCTTTGCATTGAAATGGACAGAGGAAAACTTTTTGAACGCTCACTTTCGAGCTTGTGGGCCGGAACATAGCCACACTTTACTTTAAGACTGAAACAGTAGCCGAGACCGCATTTCACGCATCGTGATTTTCATCAACTTCGGCTCGCTTTCCCGGAACTTGGGGAATATTTTCCAGTCCCTTGGACGCTAACCTCAGTCCTGATGGCCTTGTTTTGCAGTGAAATGGACACAGCAAAACTTTTTGAACGCTCACTTTCGAGCTTGTGGGCCGAAATATAGCCACACTTTACTTTAAGACTGAAACATTTCACGCATCGTGATTTTCATCAACTTCGGCTCGCTTTCCCGGAACTTGGGGAATATTTTCCAGTCCCGGGGACCCTAAACTAACTTTTGATAGCTTTGGTTTGCAGTGAAATGCACACAGCAAAACTTTTTGAACGCTCGCTTTCGAGCTTCTGGACAGAAATATAGCCCCACTTCATTTTAAGACTGAAAGGGTAGCCGTGACCGCTTTGGGAGCATCGTGATTTTGACCAACTTCAGCTCGATTTACCGGAACTTGGGAAATATTTTCCAGTCCCAGGGACGCTAAACTAACTCGTGATGGCCTTGTTTTTCAGTCAAAGAACACAGCAAAACTTTTTGAACGCTCTCTTTTGGGCTTCTTGGCCGAAAAATTCCCACTTCACCTTAAGACTGAAACAGAAGCGGATACCGCATTTCGCGCATCGTGATTTTGATCAACTTCGGTTCGATTCCCCGGAACTTGGCCAATATTTTTCAGTCCCGGGGACTCTAAACTAACCCCTGATGGCCTTGGTTTGCAGTGAAATGGACACAGCAAAACTTTTTGAACGCTCACTTTCGGGCTTCTGGCCCGAAATATAGTCCCACTTCACTTTAAGACAGAAAGAGTAGCCGAGACCACTTTAGGGGCATCATGATTTTGACCAACCTCGGCTCAATTTCCCGGACCTTGGGGCATATTTTCTTCTCCCGGGGACGCTAAACTAACTCCTGATGGCCTTGGTTTGGAGTGAAATGAACACAGCAAAACTTTTTGAACGTTCACTTTCGGGCTTCTGGCCCGAAATATAGCCCCACTTCAATTTAAGACTGAAAGAGTAGCCGAGACTAGCTTACGCAAATCGTGATTTTGACCAACTTCGGCTCGATTTCCCGCAAGTTGGGGGATATTTTCCAGTCCCGGGGACTCTAAACTAGCTCCTGATGGCTTTGGTTTCCAGTGAAATAAACACAGGGAAACTTTTTGAACGCTCACTTTCAAGCTCCTGGGCAGGAATAAAGCCTCACTTCACTTTAAGACTGAAACAGTAAGCGAGACCGCCTAACGCGCACCGTGATTTTGACCAACTTCGGCTAAATTTCCCTGAGCTTGGGGCATATTTTCCACTCCCGAAGACTCTTAAGTAACCCCTGATGGCCTTCGTTTGCATTGAAATGGATACAGCAAAACTTTTTGAACGCTCACTTTTGAGCTTCTGGGCCGAAATATAGCCCCACTTCACTTTAAGACTGAAAGAGTAGCCAAGATCGTCTTGCGCGCATCGTGATTTTGACCAACGTCTTCTCGATTTTCCGGAACTTGGGAAATATATTGCAGTCCCGGGGACTATAAACTAACTCCTGATGGCCTTGGTTTGCAGTGAAATAGACACAGCAAATTTTTTGCAGCGCTCACTTTGGAGCTTCTGGGCTGAAATAGAGCCCCACTTCACTTTAAGACTGAAAGAGTAACCGAGACCGCCTTACGCGCACCGTGATTTTGACCAACTTTGGCTCGATTTCCCGGGAAATGGGGAATATTTTCCGCTACCGGGGACTCTAAAGTAACTCCCGATTGCCTTGGTTTGCATTGAAATGGAGAGAGCAAAACTTTTTCAACGCTCCCCTTCGGGCTTCTGAGCCGAAATATAGCCCCACTTCAGTTTAAGACTGAAAGAGTAACCGTAACCGTCTTACGCGCATGGTGATTTTGACAAACTTCGGCTCGATTTCCCGAAACTTCGGGGATATATTGAAGTCCCAAGGACTCTTAACTAACCCCTGATGGCCTTGGTCTGCAGTGAAATGGACACAGCCAATTTTTTTGAACGCTTACTTTCGAAATTCTGGGCCGAAATATAGCCCACTTCACTTTAAGACTGAAATAGTAGCCGAGACCGCCTTAGACGCATCGTGATTTTGACCAACTTCGGCTTGAGTTGCCAGAACTTAAGGGATATTTTCCAGTACCGTGGACTCTAAACTAGCTCATGATGGCCTTGGTGTTCAGTTAAATTGAGAGAGCAAAACTTTTTGAACGCTCACTTTGGAGCTTCTGGGCCGAAATATACAGCCACGTCACTTTAAGACTAAAAGAGTAGCCGAGACTGCTTTACGCGCATCGTGATTTTGACAAACTTCGGCTCGATTTCCCGGGACTTGGGGGATATTTTTATGTCCCGGACACTGTAAACAATCTGCTGATGTGCCTTGGTTTGCGGTGAAATGGACACAGCAAAACTTTTTGAACTTTCACTTTCTAGCTTCTGGGCCGAAATATAGCCCCAGTTCACTTTAAGAATGAAAGAGTAGCCGAGACCGCCTTACGCGCATCGTGATTTTGACAAAGTTCGGCCCGATTTCCCCGAACTTGGGCGATATTTTCCAGTCCCGAGGAGTCTAAACTAACTCCTGATGGCCTTGGTTTGCAGTGAAATGAACACAGCAAAACTTTTTGAACTTTCACTTTCTAGCTTCTGGGCCGAAATATAGCCCCAGTTCACTTTAAGAATGAAAGAGTAGCCGAGACCGCCTTACGCGCATCGTAATTTTGACGAAATTCGGCTTGATTTCCCCGAACTTGGGCGATATTTTCAAGTCCCAAGGAGTCTAAACTAACTCCTGATGGCCTTGGTTTCCAGTGAAATGGACACAGGAACACTTTTTGAACGCGCACTTTCGAGCTTGCTGGCCGAAATCTACCCCTACTTCTTTTTAAGACTGAAAGAGTAGGCGGGAGCGCCTTACGCGCAGTGATTTTGAGGATCTTCGGCTCGATCTGGCGAAACTTGGGACATATTTTCCAGTCCCAAAGTCTCTAAACTCACTCCTGATTGTCTAAGATGTGAGTGAAATAGAGACAAAATTTTTTTAAGCCTTACTTTCGAGCTTCTGGAGTTAAATCTAAGCCCACTTTACCTTAAGACTCAAAGAGTAGCCGAGACCCCCTTAAGCGCATCGTGATTTTGACTAACCTCGGGTGGATTTCCCGTAACTTGGGGGATATTTCCAGTCCCTTGGACGCTAAACTAAGTCGTGATGGCCTTGTTTTGCAGTGAAATGGACGCAGCAAAACTTTTTAAACACTCAGTTTCGAGCTTCTGGGCCGAAATATTGCCCCACTTCACTTAAAGACTGAAAGAGTAACCGACACCGCCGTACGCGCGTGGTGATTTTGACCAACTTCGGTTAAATTTTCCGGAGCTTCGGGGATATTTTCCAGTCCCGGGGACTCTAAACTGAACCCCGACGTCCTTGGTCTGCAATAAAATGGACACAGCACAACTGTTTGAATGCTCACTTTTCAGCTTCTGGGCCGAAATATAGCTGCACTTCACTTTAAGAGTGAAAGAGTAGCCGAGACCGCCTTACGCCCATCGTGATTTTGACCAACTTTGGCTCGATTTCCCGGGAAATGGGGCATATTTTCCGGTACCGGGGACTCTAAACTAACTTCTGATTGCCTTGGTTTGCAGTGAAATGGACACAGCACAACTTTTTGAACGCTCACGTTTGAGCTTCTGGGCCGAAGCATAGCCCTACCTCACTTTAAGACTGAAAGACTAGCCGAGACCGCCTTACGCGCATCGTGATTTTGGGCTACTTCGGCTCGATTTCCCGGAACTTGGGAGATAGGTCCCAGTCCCGCGCACTCTAAACTAAGTCCTCATGGCCTTGGTTTTCAGTGACATGGACACAGCCAAGCTCTTTGAACGTTCACTTTCGAGCTTCTGGGCCGAAATATAGCCCCACTTCACTTTAAGACTGAAAGAGTAGCCGGGACCGCCTTACGCGCATGGCAATTTTGTTGGACTTCGGCTTGATTTCCTGGGACTTGGGGGATATTTTCCAGTCCCGGAAGCTCTAAACTAACTCATGAATGCCTTGGTTTTTAGTGAAATGGACACAGGTAAAAGGGGCGCACGCTAGGTTTCCAGGTTGTAGGCCGAAATATAGCCCCACTTTATTTTAAGACTGAAAGTGTACACGAAACCTCCTTAAGCGCATCGAAATTTTTAGCCACTATGGCTCGATCTGCCAAAACTTGGGGGATATTTTCCAGTCCCGAGGACTCTACCCTAACTCTTGTTGGCATTAGTTTTCAGTAAAATGGTCACAGGTAACAGGAGCGCACGCTCGGTGTCGAGCTTCTAGGCCGAAATGTAGCCCCACTTCATTTTAAGACTGAAAGAGTAAACGAAACTGCCATAGGCTTATCGTAATTTTAAGAAAGTATGGCTTAATTTGCCGAAACTTGGAGGATAGCTTCCAGTCTCGAGGATTCTAAACTATCTCCTGATGGACTTAGCTCTTAGTGAAATGGACACAGGTAAAAGGAGAGCACGCTCGGTGTCGAGCTTGGAGAACCGAAATATAGCCCCACTTCATTTTCGGAGTAAACGAGTAGCCGAGACCGCCTTACGCGCATCGTGATTTTGAGCATCTTTGGCTCGACTTGCCGGAACTCGGGCAATATTTTCCAGTCCCGAGGACTCTATGTTAACTCCTGATGAACTTAGTTTTCAGTGATATGTACACAGGCAAAAGGAGCGCACGCTCGGTGTTGAGCTTCTCGGCCGAAATATAGCCCCACTTCATTTTAAGACTGAAAGAGTAGCCGAGACCGCCTTACGCGCATCGTGATTTTGAGCAACTTTGGCTCGATCTGCCAGAATTTGGGAAATATTTTCCAGTCCCAAGGACTCTAAACTAACTCCTGATGGGCTATGATGTCAGTGAAATGGACACAGGTAAAATTAGCGCACGCCCGGTCTCGAGCTTCTAGGTCGAATTATAGCCCCCCCTTAATTTTAAGACTGAAAGAGTAGCCGAGACCGCCTTACGCGCATCGTGATTTTGGGCCACTTTTGCTCGATTTCCCGGAGGTTGGCGAATAACTTAAAGTCCCGGGGACGCTAAACAAACTCCCGATGACCTTGGTTTGCAGTTTAATGAACACAGCAAGACATTCTGAACGCTCACCTTCGAGCTCCAGGGCCGAAATATAGCCCTACTTAAATTTAAGACTGAAAGAATAGCCGAGAGCCCGTTACGCGCATCGTAATTTTCATCAACTTCGGCGCCATTTCCTGGAACTTGGAGAATATTTTCCAGTCCCGGGGACCCTAAACTAACTCCTGATAGCCTTGGTTTGCAGTGAAATGGACACAGCAAAACTTTTTGAACGCTCACTTTCGAGCTTGTGGGCCTAAATATATCCACACTTCACTTTAAGACTGAAACAGTAGGCGAGACCGCGTTACGCGCATGGTGATTTTGATCAACTTCTGCTCGCTTTCCTGGAACTTGGGGAATATTTTCCAGTCCCGGGGACTCTAAACTAACTCCTGATAGCCATGGTTTGCAGTGAAATTCACAAAGAACAAGTTTTTGAACGTACAATTCGAGCTTCTAGGCCGAAATATAGTCCCACATCACTTACGACTTAAAGAGTAGCCGAGACCGGCGTGCGCGCATCGTGATTTTGACCAACTTCGGGTCGATATTCCGGAACTTGGGGGATACTTTCCAGTCCCAGGGACTCTAAACTAACTCTTGATGGCCTTGGTTTGCAGTGAAATGGAGACAGCAAAACTTTTTGAACGCTCACCTTCAAGCTTCTGGGCCGAAATATAGCCCACTTTACTTTAATACTGAAAAAGTAGCCGAGACCGCCTTACGCGCATCGTGATTTTGACAAACTTCGGGTGGATTTCCCGGAACTTGGGGCATATTTTCCAGTCCCTTGGACGCTAAACTAGGTGCCGATGGCCTTGTTTTGCAGTGAAATGGACACAGCAAAGCTTTTTGAACGCTCACTTTCGAGCTTGTGGGCCGAAATATAGCCATACTTCACTTTAAGACTGAAACAGTAGCCGAGACCACGTTTCGCGCATCGTGATTTTGATCAACTTCGGCTCGATTTCCCGGAACTTGCGAAATATTTTCCAGTCCCGGGGACTCTAAACTAACTGGTGCTGGTCTTGGTTTGCAGTGAAACGGAAACAGAAAAAGTTTTTGAACAGAATAGAAGCCCACTTCACTTGAAGACTGAAAGAGTAGCCGAGACCGCCTTACGTGCATCGTGATTTTGAGCAACTTCGGCTCGATTTGCCGGAACTAAGGGGATATATTCCAGTTCTGAGGACTCTAAACTAATTCCTGATGGCCTTGGTTTGCAGTAAAATGGACCCAGCAAAACTTTTTGAACGCTCAATTTCGAGCTTCTGGGCCAAAATATAGCCCCCCATTACTTTAACACTGAAAGAGTAGCCGAGACCGCCTTACGCGCATCGTGATTTTGACAAACTTCGGGTTGATTTCCCGGAACTTGAGGGATATTTTCCAGTCCCGGGGACTCTCAACTAACTCCTGCTTGTCTTGGTTTGCAGTGAAATGGACACAGCGAAAGTTTTTGAAGGCTCACTCTCGAGCTTCTGGGCCGAAATAGAGCCGCATTTTACTTTGGGACTGAAGGAGTAACCGAGACCACCTTACGCGCATTGTGATATTGACAAACTTCGGGTGGATCTCCCGGAACTTAGGGAACATTTACCAGTCCCTTGGACGCTAAACTAAGTCCTGATGGCCTTGTTTTGCAGTGAAATGGACACAGCAAAACTTTTTGAACGCTCCCTTTCGAGCTTGTGGGCCGAATTATAGCCACACTTTACTTTAAGACTGAAAGAGTATTCGAGACCGTATTTCGCGCATCGTGATTTTCATCAACTTCGGCTCGCTTTCCCGGAACTTGGGGAATATTTTCCAGTCTCGGGGACACTAAACTAACTTTTGATAGCTTTGGTTAGCAGTGAAATGCACACAGCAAAACTTTTTGAACGCTCACTTTCGAGCTTCTGGACAGAAATATAGCCCCACTTCACTTTAAGACTTAAAGGGTAGCCGAGACCGCTTTGGGAGCATCGTGATCTTGACCAACTTCAGCTCGATTTACCGGAACTTGGGGAATATTTTCCAGTCCCAGGGACGCTAAACTAACTTGTGACGGCCTTTTTTTTCAGTCAAAGAACACAGCAAAACTTTTTGAACGCTCACTTTCGGACTTCTGGGCCGAAATATAGCCCCACTTCACTTTAAGACAGAAAGAGTAGCCGAGACCACTTTAGGGGCATCGTGATTTTGACCAACCTCGGCTCAATTTCCCGGACCTTGGGGCATATTTTCTTGTCCCGGGGACGCTAAACTGACTCCTGATGGCCTTGGTTTGCAGTGAAATGAACACAGCAAAACTTTTTGAACGCTCACTTTCGGGCTTCTCGCCCGAAATATAGCCCCACTTCACTTTAAGACTGAAAGAGTAGCCGAGACTACCTTACGCAAATCGTGATTTTGACTAACTTGGGCTCATTTCCCGGAAGTTGGGGGATATTTTCCAGTCCCGGGGACTCTAAACGAGCTCCTGATGGCTTTGGTTTCCAGTGAAATAAACACAGGCAAACTTTTAGAACGCTCACTTTCACGCTCCTGGGCAGGAATAAAGCCTCACTTCACTTTAAGACTGAAACAGTAAGCGAGAGAACTTCGGCTAAATTTCCCTGAGCTTGGGGGATATTTTCCAGTCCAGAAGACTCTTAAGTAACCCCTGATGGCCTTCGTTTGCATTGAAATGGATACAGCAAAACGTTTTGTAGCTCACTTTTGAGCTTCTGGGCCGAAATAAAGCCCCACTTCACTTTAAGACTGAAAGACTAGCCAAGACCGTCTTGCGCGCATCGTGATTTTGACCAACGTCTTCTCGATTTTCCGGAACTTGGGAAATATATTGCAGTCCCGGGGACTCTAAACTAACTCCTGATGGCCTTGGTTTCCAGTGAAATAGACACAGCAAATTTTTTGCAGCGCTCACTTTGGAGCTTGTGGGCCGAAATAGAGCCCCACTTCACTTTAAGACTGAAAGAGTAGCCGAGGTCGCCTTAGGCGCATCGTGATTTTGACCAACTTCGGTTGAGTTCCCACAACTTAAAAGATATTTTCCAGTCCCGGGGACTCTAAACTAACTCATGATGGCCTTGGTTTTCAGTGAAATTCAGAGAGGAAAACTTTTTGAACGCTCACTTTCGAGCTTCTGGACCGAAATATAGCCCTACTTCGCTTTAAGACTGAAAGACCGTCTTGCGCGCATGGTGATTTTGACAAAGTTCGGCTCGATTTCCCGGAACTTGGGGGATATTATGATGTCCCGGAGACTGTAAACTATCTCCTGATGTGGCTTGGTGCGCGGTGAAATGGACACAGCAAAACTTTTTGAACTTTCACTTTCGAGCTTCTGGGCCGAAATATAGCCCGAGTTCACTTTAAGAATGAAAGAATAGCCGAGACCGCCTTACGCGCATCGTGATTTTGACGAACTTTGCCTCGATTTCCCGGGAAATGGGGAATATTTTCCGCTACCGGGGACTCTAAAGTAACTCCTGATTGCCTTGGTTTGCATTGAAATGGAGAGAGCAAAACTTTTTCAACGCTCCCCTTCGGGCTTCTGAGCCGAAATATAGCCCCACTTCAGTTTAAGACTGAAAGAGTAGCCGAGACCGCCTTACGCGCATTGTAATTTTTACAAACTTCGGCTCGATTTCCCCGAACTTGGGCGATATTTTCCAGTCCCGAGGAGTCTAAACTAACTCCTGATGGCCTTGGTTTGCAGTGAAATGAACACAGCAAAACTTTTTGAACTTTCACTTTCTAGCTTCTCGGCCGAAATATAGTCCCAGTTCACTCTAAGAATGAAAGAGTAGCCGAGACCGCCCTACGCGCATCGTGATTTTGACAAAACTCGGCTCCATTTCCCCGAACCTGGGCGATATATTCCAGTCCCGGGGTCCTTAAACTAACTCCTGATGGGCTTGGTTTCCAGTGAAATGGACACAGGAACAGTTTTTGAACGCGCACTTTCGAGCTTGCTGGCCGAAATATAGCCCGAGTTCACTTTAAGAATGAAAGAATAGCCGAGACCGCCTTACGCGCATCGTGATTTTGACCAACTTTGCCTCGATTTCCCGGGAAATGGGGAATATTTTCCGCTACCGGGGACTCTAAAGTAACTCCTGATTGCCTTGGTTTGCATTGAAATGGAGAGAGCAAAACTTTTTCAACGCTCCCCTTCGGGCTTCTGAGCCGAAATATAGCCCCACTTCAGTTTAAGACTGAAAGAGTAGCCGAGACCGCCTTACGCGCATTGTAATTTTTACAAACTTCGGCTCGATTTCCCCGAACTTGGGCGATATTTTCCAGTCCCGAGGAGTCTAAACTAACTCCTGATGGCCTTGGTTTGCAGTGAAATGAACACAGCAAAACTTTTTGAACTTTCACTTTCTAGCTTCTGGGCCGAAATATAGCCCCAGTTCACTCTAAGAATGAAAGAGTAGCCGAGACCGCCCTACGCGCATCGTGATTTTGACAAAATTCGGCTCCATTTCCCCGAACTTGGGCGATATATTCCAGTCCCGGGGTCTTTAAACTAACTCCTGATGGGCTTGGTTTCCAGTGAAATGGACACAGGAACAGTTTTTGAACGCGCACTTTCGAGCTTGCTGGCCGAAATATAGCCCTACTTCTTTTTAAGACTGAAAGAGTAGGCGGGAGCGCCTTACGCGCATTGTGATTTTGAGGATCTTCGGCTCGATCTGGCGAAACTTGGGACATATTTTCCAGTCCCAAAGTCTCTAAACTCACTCCTGATTGTCTAAGATGTGAGTGAAATGGAGACAAAAATTTTTGAAGCCTTACTTTCGAGCTTCTGGAGTTAAATCTAAGCCCACTTTACCTTAAGACTCAAAGAGTAGCCGAGACCCCCTTAAGCGCATCGTGATTTTGACTAACTTCGGGTGGATTTCCCATAACTTGGGGGATATTTCCAGTCCCTTGGACGCTAAACTAAGTCGTGACGGCCTTGTTTTGCAGTGAAATGGACACAGCAAAACTTTTTAAACACTCAGTTTCGAGCTTCTGGGCAGAAATATTGCCCCACTTCACTTAAAGACTGAAAGAGTAGCCGAGACCGCCGTACCCGCGTCGTGATTTTGACCAACTTCGGTTAAATTTCCCGGAGCTTGGGGGATATTTTCCAGTCCCGGGGACTCTAAACTGACCCCCGACGTCCTTGGTCTGCAGCAAAATGGACACAGCAAAACTTTTTGAACGCTCACTTTTGAGCTTCTGGGCCGAAATATAGCTCCACTTCACTTTAAGACTGAAAGACTAGCCGAGACCGCCTTACGCCTATCGTAATTTTGACCAACTTCGGCTCGATTTCCCGGAACTTGGGGGATATTTTCCAGTCCCGCGGACTCTAAAGTAACTCCTGATGGACTTGCTCTGGAGTGAAATGGACACAGCACAACTTTTTGAACGCTCACTTTCGAGCTTCTGGGCTGAAATATTGCCCCAGTTGACTTTAAGAATGAAAGAGTAACCGGGACCGCCTTACGCGCATCGTGATTTTGGGCTACTTCGGCTCGATTTCCCGGAACTTGGGAGATAATTCCCCGTCCCGGGCACTCTAAACTAAGTCCTGATGGCCTTGGTTTTCAGTGAAATGGACACAGCTAAACTTTTTGAACGTTCACTTTCGAGCTTCTGGGCCGAAATATAGCCCCACTTCACTTTAAGACTGAAAGAGTAGCCGGGACCGCCTTACGCGCATGGTAATTTTGTTGAACTGCGGCTTGATTTCCTGGGACTTGGGGGTCGAGCTTCTAGGCCGAAAGGTAGATCACTTCATTTTAAGACTGAAAGAGTAAACGAAACTGCCGTACGCTTATCGTAATTTTAAGAAAGTATGGCTCAATTTGCCGAAACTTGGAGGATAGCTTCCAGTCTCGAGGATTCTAAACTATCTCCTGATGGACTTAGCTCTTAGTGAAATGGACACAGGTAAAAGGAGAGCACGCTCGGTGTCGAGCTTGGAGAACCGAAATATAGCCCCACTTCATTTTCGGAGTAAACGAGTAGCCGAGACCGCCTTACGCGCATCGTGATTTTGAGCATCTTTGGCTCGATTTGCCGCACTTCGGGGAACATTTTCCAGTCCCGAGGACTCTATGCTAACTCCTGATGAACTTAGTTTTCAGTGATATGTACACAGGCAAAAGGAGCGCACGCTCGGTGTTGAGCTTCTCGGCCGAAATATAGCCCCACTTCATTTTAAGACTGAAAGAGTAGCCGAGACCGCCTTACGCGCATCGTGATTTTGAGCAACTTTGGCTCGATGTGCGAGAATTTGGGAAATATTTTCCAGTCCCAAGGACTCTAAACTAACTCCTGATGGCCTAAGATGTCAGTGAAATGGACGCAGGTAAAATTAGCGCACGCCCGGTCTCGAGCTTCTAGGTCGAATTATAGCCCCCCCTTAATTTTAAGACTGAAAGAGTAGCCGAGACCGCCTTACGCGCATCGTGATTTTGGGCCACTTTTGCTCGATTTCCTGGAGGTTGGCGAATAATTTAAAGTCCCGGGGACGCTAAACTAACTCCCGATGACCTTGGTTTGCAGTTTAATGAACACAGCAAGACATTCTGCACGCTCACCTTCGAGCTTCAGGGCCGAAATATAGCCCTACTTAAATTTAAGACTGAAAGAATAGCCGAGAGCCCGTTACGCGCATCGTAATTTTCATCAACTTCGGCGCCATTTCCTGGAACTTGGAGAATATTTTCCAGTCCTGGGGACTCTAAACTAACTCCTGATAGCCTTGGTTTGCAGTGAAATGGACACAGCAAAACTTTTTGAACGCTCACTTTCGAGCTTGTGGGCCTAAATATATCCACACTTCACTTTAAGAATAAAACAATAGCCGAGACCGCGTTACGCGCATCGTGATTTTGATCAACTTCTGCTCGCTTTCCTGGAACTTGGGGAATATTTTCCAGTCCCGGGGACTCTAACCTAACTGGTGCTGGTCTTGGTTTGCAGTGAAACGGAAACAGAAAAAGTTTTTGAACGCATACTTTCGAGCTTCTGAACCGAAATAGAAGCACACTTCACTTGAAGACTGAAAGAGTAGCCGAGACCGCCTTACGTGCATCGTGATTTTGAGCAACTTCGGCTCGCTTTGCCGGAACTAAGGGGATATATTCCAGTTCTGAGGACTCTAAACTAATTCCTGATGGCCTTGGTTTGCAGTTAAATGGACCCAGCAAAACTTTTTGAACGCTCAATTTCGAGCTTCTGGGCCAAAATATAGCCCCCCATTACTTTAACACTGAAAGAGTAGCCGAGACCGCCTTACGCGCATCGTGATTTTGACAAACTTCGGGTTGATTTCCCGGAACTTGAGGGATATTTTCCAGTCCCGGGGACTCTCAACTAACTCCTGCTTGTCTTGGTTTGCAGTGAAATGGACACAGCGAAAGTTTTTGAAGGCTCACTCTCGAGCTTCTGGGCCGAAATAGAGCCCCATTTTACTTGAAGACTGAAAGAGTAGGCGAGACCGTCTTGAGCGAATCGTGATTTTGACCAATTTCGCGTTTATTTCCCGAAACTTGGGGGATATATTCCAGTCAAAGGGACTCTAAAGTAACTCCTTATGGCCTTGGTTTTCAGTGAAATGGACAGAGCACAACTTTGGAGCTTCTGGGCAGAAGTATAGTCACACTTTACTTTAAGACTGAAAGAGTAGATGAGACCGCCTTACGCGCATCGTAATTTTGACGAACTTCGAATGGAT